>NW_004955507.1:2229247-2246288 GCF_000276665.1 Chinchilla lanigera
GTTAATTCCCTACCACTTTGTTTGTAACTCCGTACTGTCTTAACTGTTCCTTTGCTGTTTTGTAAAATGTCTGTCTGTTAATATTTTCCTCCTTTTAATTTTAAAATTAAAAAATTTAAAAAAGAGTAGAATTTTCCTACATCTAAATATGATGTTTAATAACACACACACACACATACACAGTGTGACCCAGTGAAAGCTGATCTAATTCTGTATATATTTCCTCTAATGTTGCTGTGCTTTACTGCTGGGTACAAATTTTTGTCAAGGCCAAGTATCTGTAGATTGTCTTAGCGACTGCGACACCCAACATCCAACAGCTGCATCTCTAAGGAGGAAAGGTTTGTTTGGGCTTACAGTTTGCAGAGCTTTCAGTCATCACTGCAGAAGGGCATGGCACAGGAAAAACAGCTCATCGCACTGCAGCAGAAAGCAGAGAGGCTATCAAGGGAGGAAGAAGGGAGATAAACTCTTCTAGGTACGCCCCCAGTGACCCACCTAACCAAGCTTCACCTCCCAACATCACATTTGCCTACAAACTCACCAGTTGACTACTCCACTGATGAATATCAGCCCCAAGATCCAATCACCTCCCCAAAGCCCCACCTATGAACACGTGAGGCTTTAGGGGTACATCTAGATGTAAACCATAACAAATATTTAATATTTTTCAAATAATATGACTATCTTTACCACACAAGTAAAAAAATTGACTTCTTATTCATATATGTAGATCACAATTGTCTTACAGATTGGCTGTCATTTTATGTGAACTGATTCTCTGTGATTCAGTTTTTACCATTTCTAATATTTTATATTTCACAGTTCACATAATATTGACTACACATAATTATTCATATAATTTTTATATTTTTATATGCTTTGTCTCATGTTAGCATAGGCATCCCCACCAACAAAGAATAGAGGAACTAAGAACTTACATAATCATATGCATATATATGATTACATCTAATAGGTATATAATCATTCACATCCCAGCTGCCGCACCACTTCTCAAACTGAAAGCCTCTAAACCCTAACCAAGATTTGCAAGGAAAAGAAGACCCTCTTTATGTCATGAAAACCCTATGGTGGCAGTATACCTTGGAATTTTATTAGTTCAGATACTATCAATGCTTTTTTGCTCATTGCAGAAATCAAGTTTGTCATCACAGGTTCAATATCTACTCAATTATATTTATAGTATATTTGGCCAGAGTTCCTAAATAGATATTCTTCTTATTTGACTCCCTGTCAGGATCTCTTGTTTTGCTTTGTCCTCTGATCCTTGCTTTCCTGAACTTTTTGCTGTTTGTGTTTAAAGGAGAACATGGATTTAAAGGGAATTATGTTGGGTTACACTGTTACATCAAGTTAAATAGTATACAAGATTTTAAGCAAAATATAATGTACTTGCTTAGATTTATAAAGGTAAAATATGTATTTATATGTATTTAGAAATATTTAAAATATTAACAGACATTAGTGTCAGAAGAAATACAGTATATTAGATAAATTGGTTTAAGAAAACATGAAACAGATAAATGAACATTTTGTGAACTAAGGTAAAGACTATAGACTGTTTACAGTCTTGCCACTGTAACCGTGAGAGAAGCCAGGAACACATTAAGAGTGCAGTTGTTCTCTAAACTTAACCAGCATTTTTCAATTGTCAATGCCTGTAGAACTCAGCTAAGCAAAACCATCCATCTATCACTTTTTGTTGTCTTTGATATAAGACACATATTTTTCTCTTTGTGTAATATTGTAGTGAATAAAAACCACATGAAAATGAATAAACAGTAAGAAAATAGTAATTAGACCCTAGACTTATACTTTGGAGGAAGAATTATGGCAAATTTGAAGGTAAGTTTTAGTAGACTATCAAATACAAAATAAGGAAGAAAAACTTGAGTAAATTAAGAGACATACTAAATTGACCAGCTCAGAAATGGCTTGAGGATGGTTGATATCCTTTATACTGCTGGAACAACATTATATATATGTATTTCCTCTCCTGCTGTACCTTAAGCATTTTCAACATGAGAATAACCCCTTGAGGAGCAAAGTATGGGGAGCCAGCTCATTATTTTATCACTTGGCTATATAAGGAATCCTCATTTTAAAATTGTTCTCTAAACTTAACTAGCATTTTTCAATTGTCAATGCCTATAGAACTCAGAAACTTATAGAAATGGCTGGAGATCCTTTGAAATAGTACTTGTTTCCTTTAGAAGCAATATTCAACAGATAATGCCAGTGACAATGGTATATTAAAAAGATTGGGTCTTTGGAGTCTATTGGATCTATATTCAGATCAAAGCTCTGTCACTCACTAAGGGGAATATCTTGAGCAAGTTATTTAACTTCTCTGAGCTTCAGTTTCACGTGTTAAGTAGCCTACTACTTAATCACTGTTGAATACTTGGTGGAGATTCAGTACCAATCTGGAGCTGACAGTGTAATTTCATTGCTCATGATACGTATCATCATTTCATTTAACTCCAAAATGTGCCTAATGAAGTAGGCCATCTGCAGGCAGCTGGCAAAATTAAATGTACTCTATTATCCCAAATTCTAGTTAGAGAAAATAAATATGGGAAAGAGAATGAACTCTTTGGTTAAACAGTCATATCTATTAACTCAGAGCAAAAACCATTTTAACTATATATATGAAATAGCAAAATTTAAGATAGTTGGAAAATCCTAGTGCAGTATCCTCCAGACAGTTCCCTTGCAGTGGATGGCTGTAGTGAAAGCCTTTCTGTTTGACATTTAAACATTTTCACTTTTTGTCTTAAGAGAGATACAAAGCAAATAACAAAGCAATGTTGGCTCTAATGGAAAGCCACAGCCAGTCTTCAAAGTACATAACTTTTTCTAAGTTTATACTTTATAAAAGAAAATAACAGAGGTACTCATATTGTTCTTTATGAATAATGTCCTTAAAAAATAGATTTAGAAACAATAAGCATTTATGTATATTTTTCTTGCTTGCAGCTCACCCGGACATGATTATAGCTTCTCAAATTTGTCTAAAATAAAAGATAATATATACATCAACATTTTTGATGAAGTGATCATTGAAAAACATACGGTAATGTACAGTAATTAATATAATCAATGTTGAAATAATCCTAAGAAGATTACTGTGTGAAATCTAGTAATATATCAGTAAATTTATTTTAAATGCAGTATCTCTACTCAAAGCTTTCAAAGAATTTGAGGCAAATTGTAGCAAAATCGACATATGGCAACTCATTTCAAAAATAATATAGATAATAAACCACATATAAGAGGAGGAAAGATTAAATATTCCAGAACTTGGGAGTAGTAGGGTTTTACAGTTGAACATTACCTATAAATGTGAGCTTCCTCGTAGTAAAGACAGAAAGAAAAACAAAGATAGGTTGAGTATTTTTTCATCTGAATAAAGAAAATACAGCACTTAGATGAAAGACTGAACTACTTCTAGGACTAAAATTTAGTCTATTCAGTGTTGTCCCTAAAATTACTGAACATCTTTTTCATACATGAGAGGTTTCTAAGAGAATGCCTACTACCATAGTAAGTGTTGAAATAAATGTTAGTTTCCTTCATACTGAAGATGGCTCTAAAAATATGAATAGCCACTGTGTCTACTTTTTTGGGATAAGTAACTGTAAGTAAATGTATTAGTGTTCTCCAGAGGAACAGAGCCAATAAAATGTATGCAAGAGGGGATTTATTAGATTGGCTTATACAGTTAGAGAGGAAAGTGCCTTACAGGGTCAGAGGCTAAATAGAACTACAATGGCTCTCTTCAGGCTGGGAAGCAGGGGAAGATAGGAACTTCTCAGCCCAAGACTTGGAACGTGAGAGATCAGTTGTAAAGCCCCTGCTCAAGCCTGAGAGCCCGAGACCCTTCTGGAGAGCCATTGCTGAAAGCCTGTGTTCAAAGACTGAAGAATCTGGAATCTGAAGACCACAGGCAACAGCAGCAGCACAAAAAATGCACCCACTCGAAAAGGGTGGATGATGAGCATGTACAATGGATGGCTTCCATCTTCTGCATTTTCATTCATTCTGGGCCCTGATCTATTGGTTACTGCAGCCCAAGTTGAGGGCAGGTCTTCCCCACTCAGTTCACTGACCCACATGCCCGCCTTCTCTGCAGCACCTTCATAGACATATCCGGAGGTGTACTTTACCAATTTTCGGGACATTCTTCAATCCAGTCAAGTTGACAACCAAGTTAAACATCACAGTAAATTAAATCCTTCATGTAAATGTCTGAAAAATTAGATGGCAGTACTATTAAAGGTTAATTCTCATTCTACTTGGAAGTTGCTGGGGATCCAGTTAAGAAAAGTTGAGCAAGACCTTGAAGTATGTTGTTCCGGATTGAGCCTACTATAAAAACTACTGAAAATCATAATAGCAATCTTCACATCTGGTTTTTGAGGAGAAACCACACACATTCTTACTAAAACACCAACTCTTAATAAAGGCTGAGGGTAATAAACAATAATTTAGTGATGACTTTTCTCCAAAGAGTTAAACTGAGTCTTCTGTCATATAAACTGATAATGAGTGGAACTTTAAAAACACAAAAGAATGCCTAAGAGATTGTTTTTCTCTCAAAAATGAATTATGTCAATGACCAATTTGTTCAAAATTTGAGTAGCAGTGGATAACAATTTAACTCTTCAAATGCTGTTAGAATGAGACCCATACACTTTGGGTATTGGGTCTCATATGTGACCCAGACTTGTTTGTGACAGTGGTGGCGTGCTGTTTAGGAAAGCAAAGGGCAGTGCATGCTTTGGCAACACATATACTAAAATTGGAAAGGAGAGAGCCTTTTCTCACAGACTAGGCGGGGTAACTATGGACCAAAACATTCCATTTTCTCATAAAAGATTAAATCTAGGCTGGGCTCCAAGATAACCACTTAGGGGGCTGGGGATTTAGCTCAGCGGCACAGTGCCTGCCTGGCAAGCGGAAGGTCGTGAGTTCGGTTCCTGGTACTGGAAAAAAACAAAAACAAACAACAACAACAACAACAAAAAAAGATAACCACTTAGATACAACAAAGTTTTGGTTTATCAATGATGATTATTTTGTCCAAAAGTACCTCAATTTTCCCTTTTTCTCCTCCTGAATTTTTTCATTTTGGTTATCAACTATTCCTTACTTCTCATGAATCTCCCCCTCATGAGTCAGGTACCAACAGAAAGCTGAAGGTTTGAAGTCTTACAGACAAAAAGCCTATTTTTAACACCAGGAATGAAAGAGCTGGGCTAAACTACATTTGAAGCTGGTGAAGCAGTCCTGAGGCACCCTCTAGATTTGGACTTCTGTTAACTAAAGTTATAACAAACACTCTGATAGCCACAAAAAGAACTGTAATCCAATACTCAAGTGTTGGTTTAAATGTTTTTGAAAAATTAGTATTTTTCAAGATTTTTAAGTTTATTAGCATATCATTTTCAACATATCTCATCATTTTTGATCTACTGTTACCTACTCACCTCTTATTTATAACTTTACACAGATGTGTCTATTTTTAAAATTTTAATTGGGAAGTGTAAAACTCTTGAAACTAAGAGCTCTATTTAAAAGGGGGTTATGGAGCCATTACAGTTGATAGCCAGAAAGACCAAGGTCCTGAGATGAACAAAGTCCTGATGCAATCAAAGAAAACAGGGTAGATAGTAGTTGTGAAAATGTCCCCAGGGCCTAACAAAGCCAGAAGGTTTCATAATGAAAATTTGTGGGGCAAAGAAAGCATAGATTATTCACACTGAACCTACATTAGCTGTAGATAAAAAGGGATCATACAACATGGGGAAAGTTGAGTAGGAGGGTAAGGAGGAGTCTTGTTTCTAGTTGCTTAGGTTTGGAAGCAAAATGAGTTGGCCCCTAGTGTATACAACAGTCCTGTTCTATTCAGCCTGTAGTTGCCCGTAGTTGTTTTAGCTGATTAAATCTCACCTATCTATCATCTTTCCTATCCTCCATCCTCCAACCCTTGTAATTAAATTTAGGACATATTTTAGACTTTTTCTTTGATTAAAAAATTTGCATAATTTTTAAAGAGCCAACTATTAAAATTGATTTATACTTAAGTTTTTATGTTGTCTAATTCATTTATTTCTGCTTGTATTTGTATTATTTTTTTCCAATGTCTTCAGGACTATAATATGTGTACTTATTTTGGTCAAATGTGTTGAATGACTCATTTATTTAATCTCTTGCTCTCTCATAAATAATAGTCTATCACTAAAAACATCTTAAACTATTTTATATTGAATTGTCTATTATTTTTATGTTTAATTATTTTCCTCATACATTTTTATTACATTTTCATCCTTGACCTAATAGTTTTTAATTCTACCCTCTTACACTGTTAACTGTTTCAGAGGTTTTAATGTAAATTTTTGGTTTTAAATTTTAGTTTTATTACATTGTAACCAATTGTATTGTGTATGTGGGCCCCTAACTCACAGTTCATATCTGGAGCCATTGGTACCAATTATATGGTTGCTAATTAATTAACACACATAGATGTTAATCCTAATAACAAGGTAAGGTGATGTATCAAGCAATATGCCTTGTTCATAAGAAAAAAAAACCAAATACTCCGAAGAGATGAAAGCATTAGGGTGGAAAAACTAAATACACAAATACATGAATTTCATTGATATGTCTTATTTAAAGGACTAATTCAATCATGGCAATCTCATTTTAACCATTTAACCATCAGTGTCTGGAACTGCTTAAGTTTATGAGACTTTGTTGCAGACTTAGCACATGTACATTATAGCTCAGGAATTAAATTTTGCTTTGTCACTTAGTATAAACAGTTCATACGCTGACTCATAAAAGGTTAATTAAATATACAATTCACACTGATTGTCCTCAGATAAAATGAGAAGACCCATAGGGAACTAATTTTAAAGTGAACCCCAATAGAGGTATAATTTATAACCTGTGGCAAGGTAAACTTAGGAAGCCTGCACCATCCTTGGAACCTGGGATGGAAAGAGTAATGCAGTTGAGATGACACCAGTGAAAAGTTCAAAGCCACAATTTCTCTAAAATAGTAAGTGTGCCTGCTGCCTTTTAGACTAGAATGACATAGTCCTCCTTGCTCAGCTCTGTTGTTGCAGGTCAGCCTCTAGATTTAAAAGACCCTGGTAAGTGGAAGGGGTAACTTCTCAAGCACTAAAAGTTAGAAGGGCTCCAGATGCTTAAAGGTGGTAGGAACTAAAGGTGAGAATTAGTTTGGGGAATTTAAAAGATTTTAGCCATTCTCTTTTCACCTTCCCAGAGGTTTCCCATTTCTGACCATTGGTTGGCAAACTGAAAAAAGTTAAGTGACTAAAAATGAAATGGATTTAGAGTATTGTCAAAGGGAGAGTTGGGGGGTGGTTAGTAAGTGCCAGTCACTCTTATGCCTAATTCCTGTTTTTCCTCACTAGTCACACTTCCTCTAACTTAAAAACTGTTATTGAAAAAAATTAGTAAACTATAATCTGCACATATTAAAATAATCTGACAAGTTTTGACATGTGCATTTACCCATGAAACCATCATCACAATCAAGATTATGAATATATTCATTACCCTCAAAAGTTTTTCCCTGCCCAGTTGATGTACCCCTCTTTCCTCCTGTTTCCCACCTCAGCAACCATTGATCTGTTCTCTGTTATTATAGTTTAGTTTACAGAATTTAACAGAAATTGAACCATTTCACCCAATGAATGAATAAATCAAAACACATTATACCTCATTAAAAAGTACAAATATTATGTCAATCAAAAAATAAAATTATTAAAATAAAAATTGAGTTAACAAAAGTCTGATGATCCTACTGGTGTTAATTTTTGTGTAATCAATTCATCCAGATTCTCTTAGCTATACCCTTTTTAAGAAAATATAATCATACTGTGTATACCATTTTATAACCTTTTCATTTCATGATACTTTCAATTCTTTTGTCAATAAACATGGAATTATACTACAAAAAAAGAAAAAAGAGGATCATACAGTATGTGATCTTTGGGGGGAGGAGTTGCTGCTTTTGCTTGGAGTTATTTTGAGATTCATCCATGCTGTAGTACTTATCAAATGGTTGCATTACATGCATGCTTATGTATTCACTTGCTGAACATTAGGGTTATTTTTATTTGTTCTCTTCTTTGAGATGCTGGGGATTAACCCAAGGCCTTGCACATGCTAGGAAAGTACTCTACCACTGAGTTATACCTCAGCCCAATTTTAAAAATTATTATTAAAAATAAAGCTGCTGTGAACATTTGCATTTAAATCTTTGTATAGAAAAGATGCTTTTATTTCTCTTAGTAAGTACCTAGAAGTTAAATGGTTGGCTATTATAGGTGGATCTTTATGAAACCTGTTTCTCAACATGCTTGTAGCATTTTTCATTCTACCTACTTTTTTGAACCACTTTGTTACACTTTTTAATTTTAGCCATTATAATAGGTGTGTGGTTGTTTCTCATTATGACTTAATTTGTATTCTTAATTATTAATGACCTTGAGCATTTTCCCATATATTTATTTTTCATATACGTATCTTCTTGGTAAAGTAGTTGTTCAAATCCTTTATTTTTTTAATTAAACTTTTTATTATTGAGTTTTGAGAACTATTTACTTTGTGTACAAGTCCCTTATCAGATATCTGATTTACAAATATTTTATCCCAGTATATAGTATGTCTTCATTTACTTGCCAGTGTACTGTATTTTCAAGAACAAAGTTTTTAATTTTGGTAAGGTCAGATTTACTAACTTGATTTATTTTATTTTAAAGAGAATGAAAAAAAACAATAGCTAAATACAAACAAAACAAAGCAAGGACATTCAAAATGATACGGGGTTTCAAATCAAATGATAAGGATTAACAGTGCCTGTTCTATTATATATTGTTATCTTGAACGAAGTTGCTCAGATTACCAAATGTAAGAAAAGAAGATCGATCAAACCTTTAAAAGGAATAAGAAAGTAATAATTTAAAAGAACATTAGAGACAATACATAGTTTCAACTTGATTTTAATTTTTTATTTTTTTGGTACCAGGAATTGAACTCACAGCCTTGTGCTTGCCAGGCCGGTGCTGTACTGCTCAGCTATATTCCCAGCCCACCAACTTTATTTTAATGTTTTTTTGGCTCTATTTTATTTTGCAACTCTGTTAAGTTTATACATGTTTAAGATTGTATTTCTTCTTGATGAATTGATTCCTTTATCACCATGAGATATCTTTCTTTTTTCCTGGTTATAATTCTTGGTTTAAAATCTGCTCTTTGGCCTGGGGGTATAGTTCAATGGTAGAGTACATGCTTAGCATGTGTGAGACCTGGGTTTAATCTGTGGAACTGAAAAACAAAACTTAAACTACTTTTTCTGTTATAAAATATAGTCATTTCAGCTCTCTTTTAATTAGTTTTTATTAGTTAGTGTTTATATGTTATGTCTCTTCTTTGCTCTCCACCCCCTTACCCCAGGGCCTTTGTACTGAGCTATACCCCCAGGCTTTTATTCTATTTTATTTTGTTTTGAAACAGATTCTCACTAAGTGACTAAATTGCCAAGGCTGGGCATGAGTTTATGATCCCCACTTGAGCCTCCCAGAGTACTGGGATTACAGGCATGTACTACCACATCAGGTTTTTTCTTTTTCTTTTATTCTTTTAATTTTTCCATTATATTTAAAATGGTTTTATTTTAGACAGTTAATGGTTGGATCTTGCTTTCTTATCCATTCTGACAATTTGCTTTCTATTTTATTTTATTTTTTTATGCAAAATAAAATATTCAGAGTACAAAATATGGGCATAAAGTATTCTCCAAACTGTATTAGCACAAGTCTTTCTTTTCAATGAGCTAAGAAAAACTCATATTAACTATCTCTTTTTTCTTTTCTTTTCCTTCTTTTCCCATTTCCTCCACCCTCATTCCTCTTTTCTTTTGAATAATTTCTTCCCATTTCACAATATCTATTGTACATTTTGGACCTTATTTAGTCTTTCAAATACCAAGGAGACAATCTCATACCAAGAGAGACAATATGATGTTTACACATGTGAGTCTGATTTATTTCACTTAAAAGTATGGTCTCAAATTTCATCCATTTGCCTATAAAAGTCTCAAATTTATCTTTCTTTATGCCTGAGTAGTACTCCATTGTATAAAAAGACCACTTCTTTTTTATCCATTCCTCAGTTGATGGGCATTTGGATTGTTTCCAAGATTTAGCTATTACAACTTGTGCTGCTATAAACATGAGTGCCTATGTATTGCTGTGGTGTGGTGTTTTTAATTCCTCAGGAAAATACCCAGAAGGGGAATAGCTCGGTCAAACAGGACCTCTAATGGTAGCTTTTTGAGAAATCTCCATACTGATATCCACAGTGATTGCACCAGTCTACATTCCCACCAACAATGGAGATGGGTTGCTGTTTTCCCCACAGCCTCTCCAGCATTTGTTAGTGGTTGATTTCTTCATGATAGCCATTCTTTCTGGGGTGAGATGGAATCTCAGTGTTGTTTTAATTTGCATCTCTTGAATGACCAATGGTGTTGAACATTTTTTCATACATTTATTTGCTGTTTGTATTTCTTCCTCTGAGAAATGTCTATTCATCTCAGATGCCCATTTTTAGATTGGGTCTTAAAATCTGGGGTGTCTGATATTTTTCAATTATTTAATATTCCTGATTTAAGTTCTTTGTCTGGGGGACAACTGGCTAAAATTTTCTCCCACTCTGTGGGTTGCCTTTTCACTCTGTTGGTGATTTCTTTTGATATGCAAAAGCTTTTTAATAAGATGAGGTCCCAGTTGTTGATTTTTTATATTATTTCTTGTATGATCTGGGTTTTGTTCATGAACTCTCTGCCTATCCCTGTCTTCAAGACTTCTACTTATTTTCTCTTCCAGTAGATTTAGTGTTTCTGTTTCAGTATTTAGATTTTGATCCATTTTTACTTTAGTTTAGTGCATGGTGATAGACACAGGCCTAGTTTTAGTCTTTGGCATGTGGAAAGCCAGTTTCTCCAGCACCATTTGTTAAAGAGACTATTTTTCTTCCAGTGAACATGTTTGGCCCCTTCATACAATTTCTATAATCATTGACCTGACTGGGCTCCATATTCCTATTCGTTTTCTGCTTATGCCATCTACTTTTTGTTACCCTTTTCCTGCCTTCTTTTGGGTCAATAGAGTACTTTCATCATTCCATTTTATCCCCATCATTTGCTTCTTTGTTTTCTTAAGTGTTGCTCTAGGTTTTATAATACATTCTTTAATTGCACAGTCTACTGTTATGTATTACAGTACCACTTCACAGAGTGTATAAATGAGATGTTGTAACACCTCCATTTCCCTCTCCCATATTTGTATTAATCTTATAATACATTTTACTTGTGTATGTCATAAACTACACAATAGATCATATTTTTGCCTTAAATACTTATATCCTTAAAAAATTGAAAAGCAAGAAAAATTTAGTTTCTATCTTTCTTTTGGTTTCTTTTAAAAAGGAAGACATATTTCAAAAACCCCAAATGAAAGAGAATAATATTTTATACTTACCTGTGAGTTTGAGAAACTACTCCTATGGTATTAAGCACTATAAAATGTATTTACTTTAATACACTCCATTTTAATTTGTTTTGATAGGATCGCTGTCTCAAGAGCTGCAGTGGTCACTCCTACCTGAGAAAGAACTGGCTGGGTTCCATCGTTTTCCCTTTCTCTGCTCTTTTGCAACAGTCCGAGGTAACAGAACATGGCTGCTTACCAATCATTCTGAATTCTGACTTCTGGCCAACAGAAACACTTCTTGTTATCTTTGAATCAGATTCTATGTTCGGCAGGTTGGAAGTTTAATTAGAAATAATCCTTTTTAGAGTGTTGTGCTTGCTTCGGCAGCACATATACTAAAAAAGAGTTTTAGGGCTTTGGAGTGTTTGAAGGTTTTCACTCTCTCTAGAAAAGGGACACTCACAAATGTCTTACATCTTTAGAGTGTTTACAGAGGAAAAATGTCTCGCCTTGCATCTTAAAGCAGCATTCATATTTGCATGTTAGAGATTTGTCAGTCAGGTCATGAAGCGTTCTGATTTACGGTGCTGCTTTTCAGTCACGAATCTTAGGAATGTCAGCTTACCACTACTGCTTATTGATAACAGTGAGACTGATTATTAGAACTGGTCTCTGTGAGACCTTCCGAGAACCTGCTGTTGGATTATATAGTAAAAATATGCCTGCAGGACCAGCAAAGCATTAGAACTCCAGCCTAATCTCCATTTTAGGCTCTTTTATTTACCCAGTGACCTGAGGCAAGGTACTTGACATTACTGAGGCTTTGCCAGCCACTGAATATTTAAAGAGTCAGAAATTAATTTTCTACCCCTGTGAGTTTACTATCTGTAGAATAAAACTAATATCTTTCTACAGTGTGAAATACTTTAGTAGAGGCATGAGATAAGTAAGAACACATCATAGGTGTGTTCTTTACTTTCTTGGGCTAAAGGGGAATTGGGAACACTCAGATAGTTTGGTAGTGGGTAACAAGAGGCTGAGGAGGAAAATGCAGGGCAGGGAAGACTTTACTGAAGAAGTAAATTCTGAATAAATTTGTCAAACAATGAGGGCAAATGAGTGAAAAGGAATCATATGCACTAGGCCAGATGCAGCAGAAAGTTTAACTAGCCGTGGCTGATGTAAATAAAAGATCTATCTAATCTAAAGAGTTCAGATGCCAGTGCAGCAGTTCAAGGACATAGTCAACAACCCAAGCCGCTTTTGTCTTTATATCCCACTCCTCATATTGCAAAACATTCACTGCAACTCCAGTTTCATAACTGTGTTGTATCAGGGATAAGCAAAACCACAGTGCTTAATTCAGAAAAACAGACAGGGGGCTGGGGATTTAGCTCAGCGGCACAGCGCCTGCCTGGCAAGTGCAAGGTCGTGAGTTCGGTTCCCGGTACCGGAAAAAAACCAAACAAACAAACAAACAAACAAAAAAAAAAAAAAAAAAACCAGAAAAACAGACAGTTCTTCAGAAAACTCCAACAGACTACTGGGGATGGTTGCACACACCTGTAATCCCAGCTGCTCAGGAAGCTGAGATAGGAGGATTTCAAGTTCAAGCCCAGCTTGGGAAATTTAGCAAGACTGAGACATAGCAGTCTCAAAATAAAACATAGAAAGTATTGGGAATATAGCTCAATGCGAGGCCCTAGTTTCACCCCCAGTCCAAAAAACACAAAAGGAAAAGGAAATATGATAGAAAAAAGGAAAACCTCTCACAGACTTCTTCTTGCATCTTACTAATGTGACATGACCACTATCCACCTGTCACGTTATCAACTAAACCTGTTGCTAAAGGAGAAAAGAGGACACTAGGTAGGAAAGAAAAGTAAAAGTGCCCCTGTATTGCACAGTAACATGAAGTCATGATGGACCACACTGCAAATAAATTGTTGGAATCTAAATTGTTGGGGGTAAATTGCTTCCTATGCTTGTCAGTTCTTATCGGCAGTTTTCAATCTCAGCTCAGACTGACTCTAAGGAGATAGTTAAGAATGTGGGCTTCAAAGGCAGATAAAACTGGATTATAAACCTGGCTCCACTACTCATTGGTTCTTTGATCTTGCACAAATTGCTTCAACTCTCTGAGCATCTATAAAATAGAGATAAAAGCAATTATCTATAAGATAGAAGTAAAGGCAGTGTTTATTTCATTAAATGATACAGTCTGTATCAAGCACTTGCCACAGAGCCTTGCACGTAGTAAGTGCACAGTTACCCACTGCTTGTTATTATTGCTTATTACTGCAACTTACCTCCTCCTTCCCTTCATGCATGATACATTCTTTCAGATTAGTGGAACATTTCAAGTCAACATTCCACCAGTTTTGCTTGGATATACTTGGAGTAAGACTTACTTATCTCCTAAAGAAGACTGCAATGGACAGAATTTAAGAGAATGTACCTTCATAAATATTTTTGCTACTATTGAACCACAAATATCATATGTTTCCTGTAATTCAAAACTAGACAAGGTAGGTTTCGCACTGCATTGCTTTTAGATATATCATCAAAGGAGTGTAAGCTATTTTAAAAATCAGTCATAATAATTTTAAATCTGGCAAAAGTAGACACTGACTGTTGGTCTTTTCCTGTGGGAATAATACAGTACAAACTGAAATATTTTAAATTTGTTTCTAGTTTTCAGATCAAATTGATGTTTTGCAGAAAGCACAGATTTTTAAGAGTAATTGTAAAGCAATGTTTCCCAACCGAAGAATCATAACTACTGTTTTTAATGATGAAGGGATACAAACCTTAGTAACAAGATATATCAAAGCATTAAATCCACCTCAACAACTTCTAGATATATTTCTTCATGATTCTAATGCAACACTTGTAAGTTACAATTATTTTTAACAGGCTCATGGTGATTGGTGGTCATCTATGAAGAATCGCTATACCTTTTGTTTATGTAGATTCAATCTATTCAGTTGGCTGTCCTCAGACTATTTATATTATTTGTGAGTTACAAAGCTTCTTTAGCTATACTTTCTAAGCTAAAATCAAAAGTCCTGGTTTATTTGCCCTTTCCACACTCTGCTTTTCAATTGTAAGTTTCTTCTTTTTTTATAGGAGATTAGCAATGGTTATTATAGTGCACATTGTTATCTTCTTGCCTCTGTGTGCTGATCTCAGTGTCCCAGGAGACAACAGTGGTCTCAGATTTATTTCAAAGACGAACTTTACAATAATAAATAAGCCCTAGTTCCATGCTTGTCAAGGACTGTGAACCGGATATATTAATTACAAGAAGTCATCAGTGTAAAAATATCATGAAAGCCCGGCATAGTGGTATACACCTGTAATCCCAGCACTTAGCAGGAAGGTCACCTTGAGTTTGAGGTCAGCCTGGGCTACATAGTTCAAAACCATCCTGGACTATGTAGTGAGACCTTGTCTCAAAAAAAAAAATCATGCAGAAATGGCAGTTATTGTACATTAATTACACTGTTGGTGAACTTTACGGCTAACTTTATTGTTTATTTGTATCCCTTTCTCCTTTCTTACCTTAGTCTGAGTCCTTGTCTCCAACACATTAGTGGGAATTTCAACCGTAGAACTTCTATTGCTTAAGAAAGCAAGGTGTACCACTATTCTTTAAATGCAGCAGCTAGTAACAAGCTTATGTTAAGAAAAAGAACTGACAGTTTATGAACCTAAAAATAAATCAAACTTTTGCTATTCTTCAACATATTTAAGTTTTTGTAGCAGCCATACTTTAAAGTGCTATTTAATGTTGATAAATATTGCAATAATGTTTAAAATCATTTATTTATTATAGAAAATAATAACGGTTAATATACACCCTCTGGAGCAAAGCTAGTTGTGGCCTCAGCTCTCATAGACTCCACATATCACATTAACCATGTGACCAGGGGCAAGTTATTTTATTGCTCTAAGCTTGCTGCTGCTTCTGCAAAACTAGAATAATAATAGTGTCTATAGGTTTGTAGCCTATGCTAGATGAAATAATGATTGTAAAATACTTCTGAGAGATGTATATACTGATACACTCAATGAATGTTAATATTATTGTAGGACCTCATTGCAAGATTTGTGTCTCTGATTCCTTTTATGTCTGATACACTGGATGACAATGATGGTTCTGATATATGGATGACATCAGAGGTAAGAAATTATATTGTATAGTTAAGAGGGATTTCTTACTTGCTTTTCTTTTCTTTAAAAAATATTATGTAGGGTATAATACCTTTCCCTGTAAGACTTACAGTATTTGATAATTGTACACATCATTTTTGGCTTTGTAACAATCTATGGAAAGAATTCATGAAGACCAAAAATCTTTTCAACATTCTGAATGGTAGCTCATGAATGGTTTGATTCAAGGAAAAGTTCAGGAGTACAATATGACATTTTACAGAGAATGACATTGCCTGTCATGTAGAGTTTATCAGACTATAAAGTCTAGAGCATATGCCACAACTTCCCAAAGGCTTTCCCCAGTGTCCTCTATCTAAATGAAGAGCTTTTATAGCGCTGCTCTTCTCTAGCAACTGGGTTAAAGTTACTTTAGTTGCCATGTAAAGTATACACCCTGTGCAATATCGGGAGCATTTTCATGCTAAAAGTCTGTTTGGCATTTACATTAAATTCAATTTAATTGGGCATCCTATACTTTTTCTAAATTTCCCTTTCACTTTACATTTAGTTGCTTGTGTATTGACCCTACACCCACACTCTGTACATATATATTATAATTGTAAACTCCATGAAGGTAGAAGACTTGGTTCTTATTTATTCTTCTATTAATAACGTGTACCACTTTAAATTTATCAAACATTTGATAACTGTTTTAGTTGGGAAACAAAATTATGACACTTTCAAAGGGACATTTTCATTTGAAACTTGTAGTTCTGACATTTATCTAGTGTTTTATGACCTGAGTTAGAGCTAAAATTTTTGGGATTTTTTCAACAGAAGCCATAAATCCAGAGTTTTATATGAAAAATTTCCATTTTTAGAAGAACAATGCAAGAGGCCACACAAGATACACTTATCAACAAAAATTAGGTCATACATCATCAGTCTGCCACTTCTGCTGCCTCTTTTCTCCCCTGCTGTGCAACATCACTCAACACTCTATATTTGATCCCTTGCACCCAACCCAGGGGCTTGGCTCTTTCAGTTGAAGAAGTCTCAGTCATTCTTCATGATTGGGCTCCAACTCAGGTTTCTTCCTCTCTTTTGTTGAATACTGTGTTGGAAGAGGTATAGGACAAAATACTGTACTTCTCTTACCCAACAAGGGTCACTTCCTCCCAGAATACTAAGCTACTCCCTCACAGAGAAGGCTCCTCAGAGTACCAGTCCCTACATCCCTGCTTATCCAAGATAGTTTAATATTTGTTTTCAATAAAAACATTACAGGGGCTGGGGATTTAGCTCAGCGGCAAAAAGCGCTTGCCTGGCAA
>NW_004955507.1:2246388-2263154 GCF_000276665.1 Chinchilla lanigera
AGTTAGTCAGTTCCTTTGGAAACATTGGTCAATAAAACAATATTATTGGGGCTGGGGATTTAGCTCAGCAGCAAAAGTGCCTGCCTGGCAAGCGCAAGGTCATGAGTTCGGTTCCCAGTACTGGAGAAAAACCAAAAATAAATAAATAAATAAATAAAATAAAAAATAAAAACATTACATTTGGGGTATAAATTATCTGATTCCTCTATGTTAAGTGTCCTGTAACAGTGGCAATCGCAGTGTTTTAAATCATTGTTTCCTCCTATTGAACAAAGCTAGACCTGTCAGCTTTGATGTCATCTCCGCGATCTGATAAAAATAGACGTGTTTGGAAGGAATAGAAGAGCTATCAATTTTGGGATATTTGCATTATTCCACTTCTTTTCCTTTCATTTTTTTTCTTGATGTCCTTGTTGCTTTTGTTCTGCCTTAGCGTTGCATCAGTTTAGCTATCGGAAATAAGGAAGAGCATGCCATACTTCTCTGTAATTTCTTTTTGTATTTTGGAAAGAAGGCTTTGGTCCTCCTGGGAACTTCATTTTTAGAAGTAAGTTTTGGAACTGTATGTGCAAAACTAAATCAGATTTCAACTGCAAGTTTAAAACCTTCAACCTCACATTTGCATCTTTTCATAAGCTAATTAAAGAATTTTATGGTCAATAAATAGTTAAGAGGATGATATTGATCCATCAAAATTACTGCAATTCTAGGAATAACTTCCTTCCTGTTTTCCCCTTTGAGAAGTGGCTTTAAAAATTGTGCTACTTCATCAGGGACTATTAAATTACCCAGCACATAGAAGGCACAGAGAACAGCACCTGTTCATGGCAAATACACAAGTATGGGGGGGGAGGGGAATTCTGTAGCATTAGTTACAGTGTAGTTTGGTGGCTGTTTCCTTCCTCATGACCAGGATCATCCTTGGGTTTCTATATTTTAAGATTTTTAGCAAATATTTTTTCTCAAACTTGATCTCCCAGACTTTACTCTTGTAAGAGTGGCTAAGAAATTCATGTCTACCTGTCTAGAATTTTTACAACTATATATTTTATGTTTTCCTAAATTCATACCTCAGAAAGCTGCCCTTTTGGATTTTTAGTTCCACCAGGAATATCTTGCTAAGTGTCCATGTTCTAGTCTTGTCTTGCCTCATGATTTTTTTCATGATAATTTACTCTCCTGCATTCTTTTGACATAGTTTATTTCTGTGTTAACTTTGTGAACTAAATCCTATGGTTAATCCTGGGATATAATCCTCTGTTGTAGTTTTATGTGTCACTAGGTGGCAGTAAACAGCCAACAATATTTCAACAAGTACAGTCCATGCATTTGTGTCTCTAAAACCCATACTGTGGGAATCACCTGAGCTGGGTGGTTGAAGTGCAGCGTCCCCTACACTAGAGAGAAGTTGGATGCATTGATAAACAGCACGAGCTTTGGAGATAAGGAGGCCAAAGCTACACAGAGTAGTGTTAAGAATACGAATTTGGAGTGCAGACAGGGATTTAAAACCTAATAATGTCACTTACTGTCTATATGATCTCAGTTGTGTTTGCCTCTCTCTGTTATTACCTCACAGCCTTGGAATAATGCCACTTTCTGTTACCCTAGCTGAGACCCTCAACCTCTGACTCTTCTCATATGGAAGGTGGGCATAATAATCATCCCCACCTCACAGAATTGACAGTGAATTAAAGCTCTGACTTTCCATTCCTAACTCAGCCTGACATTTACCGTCAGTCTTCAGTACAGCCTAGCCACAGGGCAGCCAGTCTATACAGTACCTTTGTGTGGACTAGAGAAAAGTGCCTCTACCTCAGAATGCATTAGTAGTGCCTGTTGGAAAAATCACTATGATATACTGATTTTGTTACAATAACATATTGTACTAGCATCGGGGCATGCCCAGTGTTCTCTCACTTGAATCTTCTTGCTAATCTTTCTTGGGTCTGAGGACTTTTGGAGTTTTAGGGTCCCCTTCTTTTTAAAAAAATTTAAAAGCCCTTTAAAATTTTATTTTAGAAATGATAATCATTACATTATAATTTCCTCATATAGAAGTTAGTTAAAACCACCAAAAGTGACTTTAAATATTTTTCTTTTAGGGGCACGTTGCCTATGTCTTAACTCAAGAAACTAATGAATATTTGTTTTGGAATCCATCGACTGGACAATGCCACAAGCAGTTTGATCCATTCTGTCCCTTACAAAGTGTAGATTGCTTGTTTAATGATAGGAATGTAAGTATATGGAGAGAAACCTTATTTTCAGTTATCTCCTCAAGAGTCACCCTAACTATATATGAGAATCACCTGTGAACTTTGAGGACCTAGACATTCAGTCAGAATCCCTGGGGCAGTGCGGATGGGCAGTCTTTATCCTTAAAGCTACCCCAGGTGATTCTGTAGGGCTTCCATGGTTGAGACCTAGTGAGGTAGTCCTATGATCACAAAATCCCGGCATCTCTGTCTCCTCTTCAGAACTTCTCTTGTCTTCTACCACTTTGGTGAGTAGCAAAACTGTAAACATTTGCTCTATCTTTACTAACTACTGACCTTGTGTTTCTATAGGCCTACATTGGTTTTCTGTTAATGTTTTAATAGGTCTGGTTTAATATTCAACAAAATAACACACCAATGGCTGTATATCTTGACTATTCAAAGGAAAGTTTCTGGAAACAGTTGCTTCCAAAAAATTTTCAGGGAACAAAAGTACAAAGCATACAGGTAAATTATGTTTTTCCAAGTGGGTCTATGTAAAAGTTGCCATTACTTCTCGTGATAACTCCTGTTATTTTTATGGTTGATTGCTTATTGAATTATTTGGCAATGTTAAACAAAACCATGTTAAACAAAACAAGATCTGCCTTCTGATCTTGTTTGGGTTACTTTGACCCCTTCTAAATGCAGAAAAAAGAATGCAATGAAGAAATTGAGAAAAAAAAAATTTGTCTTGGGCCTGCCTGGCAAGCATAAGGTCCTGAGTTCAATTTCTGGTACCAAAAAGAAAAATATTTTGCCCCATATGTAAATTTAAACTTTATGAAAATTGGCAAAAACTGCACATCAGGGCCCCAAACTGTGATCATTATCTTATGGACTAGAAACAGGACAGAAACACAAGCAGTGCACAGGGCTGATCCAAAGGTATTAATAAGGTCAGAAAATGCTTTAGGAAAATCAAGGACTCACTTTTGAGACCAGGAATTATGACAGGGCTTCCCTACACCTCTGCTTTTGAAAGCTATAAATTTGCTGTCTGAGGCTCGTGGGAATCCAAGAGCTGATTCAGTCTGTAGTTGGGTTGGCCGACGAAATCTGTGATGTACTCATACACTTTGGGTCGGCATTCCAGATACCATTTCCACAGATGTTTCTTAATTGAGGGCCATGGTATGGCAGGGTGAAGACAACTACAAAATCCACAAATTAGGCACTGTAAGCTCAGGAAGAAAGGAAAGAAAAAAAAAGGAGGCGAGAAAGACAAAAAGAACAGTAGAAAAATGGGCAAAAGACAGTCCACAGAAGCAGCAGCTCAAATATTCAATTTAAAAAAATAGAATATTATTTCAAGTGCATAAAACTGACCAAAAGGAGTGTTATCAGACCAGTTACTGGCAAAGAAAAGAAATAGTGGGATATAAACTGCTGTACTTCGGAAAGCAGTGTGATTATATCTGGTACAGTTGAAGATGAATAACCTTTGATTCCTTCGTACCAAATCAGATTAGAGGCTACTTTTGGGGAGAGGGACAAAAAGGAGGAGATAGGGGAGCAATATACATAGTACTTCCAGCCTTTCCACAGTTTCTTCTTTTTTAAAATTAATTAAGTTATTGGTACATTTTAAGTGTACATAATGATCACATTCATAATAGGGAATTTGTACCTGTACATGATGTATCTTCATTCTTTTTCCCCCTTCCCTACCTTCCTGTCAACCCCTCTTCCCCTACTTATTTACAAATCCTTTGTTTCCATTTTTTTCCTTTTCTTGTTTTGCTTTCTTTTCCCTTCCTTCCTTTCTCCCTCCCCACTCCACAGCTCCCCTTCCCATTTTAACATTTTCTTCCTATTTCACAATATATATTATACATTTTGGCCCTTATTTACACTTTTGGTTTCTCATACCAGAGAAAAAAACACAATATTTACACGTGTTTAATTTAATTCACTTAGGAAAAGTGCATTCATTTAGCTATAAATGTCTCAAGTTTATCCTTCTTTATGGGTGAGTAGTACACCATTGTATTAAAAAATGACAGCTTTATCCATTCATCAGCTGATGGGCACTTGGGCTGTTTCCAACATTTAACTATGAAAAACTGTGCGGCTATAAATGTAAACATTGGTGTGCAGATATAACATGGTATGATGCTTTTAATTCTTTTGGGATGATACTGAGAAGAGGAATAGCTGGATCAAATGGAACCTCTAGTTTTAGTTTTTTGAGGACTCTCTGTATTGATTTCTACAGTGGTTGCAACAGTCTATACTCCCAGCAACAGTGGACAAGGGTTCCTTTTCCCCACAGGCCCACCAGCATTTGTTATTGGGTGATTTCTTGATAATAGCCATTCTTTCTGGAGTGAAATGGAATCTCAGCATTGTTTTAATTTATGTTTCTTGAATGACCAGTGATACTGATTATTTTTTCATATATTTATTTTCCATTTCTATTTCTTCATCTGAGAAGTGTCTATTCATTTCAGATGCCATTTTTGGATTGGGTCTTTAAATTTAGGAGGTCTGCTTTGAGTTCTTTATACATTCTATATATTAGTCCTTTGTGTGAGGAACAGCTAGAAAAAAATTTCCCCATACTAGGTTGTCTGTTCACTCTGTTGGTAGTTTCACTTCCTATCCAAAAGCTTTTCAATAAGATGAGGTCCCAATTGTTGATTCTTTGCGATCCCATGCAATCTGGGTTTTGTTCATAAGTCTTTTCCTACACCAATGTCTTCCAGAGTTTTACCTATTCTATTTTCCAGCAGATTTAGTGTTTCTGCTTTAATAGTTAAATCTTTGATCCATTTCAATTTTAGTTTAGTGCATGGTTAAAGATATGGGTCTAATTTTAATCTTCAGTATATGGAGAGCCTCTTTTCCAGCAGCATTTATTATAGAGGCTATCTTTTATCCAGTGAAGGTGTTTGGCACCTTAATCAAAGATAGGGTGGCTGAGTATGTCTGGAGTTGCTTCTGTATCTTTTAATCTGTTCCATTGATCCTTGGGTCTGTTTTTTTTCCAGTATCATGCTGTTTTGTTTGTTTGTTTGTTTGTTTGTTTTGGTTTTTCTCCAGTACCAGGAACCGAACTCACGACCTTGAGCTTGCCAGGCAGGCGCTTTGCTGCTGAGCTAAATCCCCAGCCCCTATCACGCTGTTTTTATTACAATACCTTTGTAGTACAGATTCAAGTCAGGGTTTGATGCCCCCTACCTTGCATTTGTTGCCAAGAATTGTCTTTGCTATTCTAAGTCTCTTCTGGTTACAAATGAGTTTTAGGATCATTTTCTCTAATTCTGTGAGGTAGACTATTGGTATTTTGCTTGGTATTGCATTAAATCTCTATAACAGTTTTGGAAGTATTGCCATTTTCATTGGTTCTTTCTACCCAATAACAAAGCATATCTTTCTATTTTCTGATATACTCTTCAATTTCCTTTTCCAAAGTACTGTAGTTATCAGTGTAGAGGTTTTTTTCTTTCTTAGTTAGATTTATTCCTAAGTAAGTCATTTTTCAGGACACTGTTGTGAAAGGTGTTGTTTCCCTGATTTCTCTCTCAATGAGTTTGTTATTTATGTACAGGAAGACCATTGATTTTGGGGTGTTGTTTTTGTATCCAGCTATGCTACTGAATTTGGTTTTTAAGTCTAGAAGTCTTTTGGTGGAGTTTTTGCAGTCCTCAAGATGGCAATTTTACCCTCAGAGAGAAAAAAAATTAAAAGGGATTAAGAGAAAAAATAGAGAAATAGAAGAAAAGGAAAAGATCAGAAGCAAGGCTGAAGGACAAAGGAAGATCTGGCAAAGGTAGGAAAACTGGTAAAGATGACAGGAGAGAAGGAAGAAACAAAACAAGAACAGAACAGAACAACAAAAACTAGAACTATGTTCATAATCACATAAAAATAAGAACAAGAAAAAAAGAACAAGAAAAGAGAGAAAATAAGAAAAATGTCCACTTCAATGTGTGTCTCTGCTGTCACTGGTAGACAATGTGGATAGATAGAGTCCAAATCTGAGTTGACTAATCAATCCCAGCAAGGCAGCAGGTGAGCCTTTACCTTTAGTTCCGCTAAAGTTTAGACTGGTTTCTGGCTGTGAGGCTGGAACTAGACCCTTTCAGCCTGTAGCAGTTCATGCTCCTCCTGCTGACTTGTACTCAGCTCCCTGCCAGCTCCAACCTGGTCCCCTGACCTCCTGACAACTTGAGCTCAGCTCCCTGACCCGGGCATTGAGAGCTGTGAAGTGGAATCAGCAGTTGCTCTGAGTTCTGAGCTTGGTTGTCCCCTCTCCGAAATAGCTCCAGGCCAATTGCCTCTCCTGTGGAAGTCTGAACTCAAATAACTCTCCAGCCACTGCAATCTTCAGTGTCCGCTGTTCCATTCCACTGGAGGCCTGTGAGGTCACCAGTAGTCACTGTGCATCTGTATGTTCAAGCCACCTCTCCCACAGAGGGTGTCTGGGCTCAGAGAAAATATGCTGCCTGCCACCTCCTCCTTCTTCATTGAATTTTCTCTCTTTGCTCTCTCCATGGACTTCAGATCTCAAGTGAGATCCTTCCTGAGTCCCAGAGATTCACTTCCCTCCTCTTTCCCTCTTATTGCTATATTCCAGTGTCTGTACACCAAATCTTAGCAAGACTCTTTCTCTACTGCTCACCACTCCACCATTTTCCATGAAGTCCTCCATAGTTTCTTCTTTATTAAAAATCTAAAATAAATAATGAAGAATTCAGTAATTAGATATAGCTGGGTAATAGGTATATCAAGTGGATGTTCATTAAATTATCTCTGTGCTTATAAATTTAAGGCAACTCACAATATCCCAAAGAATGCATGATGGTTGGGGTGGGCTAAAAAGACTGCCAAAGTATAGAAAGTGAAGAGTTTTCCTGCCCTTCAGTGTCTTTCCTTACACTCTAAGATATAACTACTGTACAGTAGTTAATTTCTTATATATCTTTGTAAGCATTTCCATGTGGATCAAGCATATGTATGTATTGGTATATTTCCTATTGGAAATATCATTTTTATGATGGGGAAATATGCTTATCTCTCTTAAGCAAACTATATTTACAGCCTCTACAGTTCATGTTTTGCTTTTCCGAGCCCAAAGCTATGGCTGAAGCACGGCTGCCTTGTGACGAGTAAATAACCTACTGACAAATCAGGTTGTTTGCTCAATGCAGTGTCATTCTCTTATTTATTCAGGTGATATTTATTGATGTCTGCTGTGACCCATTGAAGCGTTGGGTGTAGATACCACAAAGAAAAAAGATAGATCTCAGTGTTTTGGGAATGTCTGTTCTGCAGGAGAAAACAACCAGCTGCAGTGAGGCACGATCAATGTGCTTGGAGAAGAAATGAATGAACTTTGGGAATACATAGCAGAAGGGCCTAAAGCAACGAGTTGCAGGGCTCCTAGAAGTGGTAACAGCTGAGTGAGGAACAGTGACAGGAGTTTGCCTAGATGAAAGTCGGGGAAGAAAATGTTTCCAGTAGAGAGAAAGATGAGATTTGCAGTGGTGAGGAGATAAACTGTCAAGGAGCTGGAAGGCCAGTTTGTGTGTCTGACAGGGAGTGAGCAAAAATGAGCTAAGGAGTAAATAGAATAAAAGATTTGATCCTTTATCCACAGGACAGTCAGGAAACAGCACCAATAAGGCAATGAGTGCCATGATCAACCTTGTGTTTTAAGAGCCTCTCTTAGGGTAAAAACTAAACCTTCTGCCAAGTTGAATCTATAAATAGAAGGTTGTATTTGTGTCTGACTACTATCTCTGTTATTTACTTCCTGTGGATTAATGGCCCTCCATCTTCTACCTTGCCACATTTGTCCCAGAATAAAGTACTATCTAGAGTGAGCACTTGTCTGTTACACACGACTGAAACACAACTTTGAATGTATATAATGAGTATGTGGGTATGCAGAGGTGAGGCTAACAGGAAAACCCTCTTGAAGTTTTGTAGCATGTGAATTCCCAGAAAAAAGGGTGGACCTTTGCTAAAAAAAGAAAACAGACCTCATAAATACATCAAGGCAGTATACCCACACCTAATTTTCAAACCTGAAGGAACCTAACTTATCCACAAGCATTGCCCAGGTTGGGGTAGAGGGATTGACAGCAATTGGTAAGAACAATCAAAAAATTTAGTCTACCTGTCCTACCTGGAATAGCTGCCGGCCCCTTCAAGGTGACACTTGTATTTATATTTCCATCCTAATATCTTCTGTGTCCTACTATGTTCTGGTATGGGGATGTTCCCTTGGCGTGAGACTGATCTAGTGGTCCTCCAACCATGGAAGGCATCAGAACCACCAGAAGGCGGTGCTGATTAAAACACAGCTCATTAGGCCTCCCCCAGAGTTTCTGATTCAGTGGTTCTGAAGGGAGGGCCGAGGACTTGTATTTCTAACAAGTCTCTAACTCTGACATTGAAAACCTAGTATACTGTCATGTTGCTCGCCTTTGGTACAACCCTCATTCCAGTCACGAAGGAAAAACATCTATCTGTATATCCTACTCTGTTCCTCATCTCAAGAATATTCAAAGTAAAAACTAAGCCCAGGTCTCACTACCATCCTTGTGAGCCTTGCAGGAAGGACAGGGTTGAGCTGGGAAGGAACTTGAGCAGTTCTCCACCTCTTCTAGACAATCTTTTCCAGGACAGAAACATAAGGAAATGGGAAAGAGTATTGCTGTCAGCTTTTGGGAGTGGGGAGTTGCCTGAGCAAAGGCATGGAGACAGAGAAGTTTGAAATGGATTGTGTGTGTGTGTGTGTGTGTGTATGTATGTCTGTTTGTGTTCATTTGTACACTAACACATGTGTGCACACAGAAACGCAAGCACAAAGAATTGCCAACTGTGCGAAACAAATACTCAGGGAAGAATGATGATAAATCATGTTAGAAGACTTAATAACAATAATGTCTGATGTTTATTGAGCATTCTATATATGTCAGGCTTTACATATATTTAGAAATCTTCCTAAGGTCCAAGAGCAGTAGGCACTATTATAGTGTAGTTTGTATTCTAAAGATGAGGCAAATGAGATTCAAAACAGAGTTTAAGTAACTTCACCAGAGACACAGTAATTGGAAGAGATTCATTCAGCTGCCAAAGATTATTTGTAAGCATCAGTAGCATGGCAAATGCTTATTTGGATAAATGAATAGGATAGTAGGTCTGTCTTACTTATGAAAAATGTCTTGTTTTTAAATCTTCCTCTCTCTTGCCCTTATTCTCTGTTAAAGTAATTTTGAGATCAAATGATATGCAGTGATCTTTGTTTTATTTAAGGGATTGAGTGTTTTTACTACAAGAAACTGGTTTGGGTCCCACCACTCCTAGAGCTCCTAGGGGTAACTTTGATATAAGGATGATTTCTCTAGAATATTTCTTAACTTTTAGTTGTATGTCTTTCAGCCTGAAGAAATCATTTATTCTGATACAAATAAAAATATGGTAGAAGATCTAAAGAACAGGTATGATGTTCTCCTGCTAATCTCTTGTTAGTCAACTTTCAGTCCTCTAACCCAGTCTTTCAAAATAGCTGTGAGATTAGGCAACTGAAGCATGGAGAGGGAGATTATAATGGTTAGTGCCACTGAACTACAGTACTGGTTTCTTGGTAAAGTGACCCCCTCTTTCATCCAGGGAGCCCCTTGAGAGAACAGTGTACGTTAATTCAGGAAAACCTTGTAGCCCACTGTTGGAAATTTCTCAGCACAAGTGTTTGTTGAGCTGCGGTAATAATAATCCAATAGCTAACACTTTTTGAAGGACAGAAAGATAAATGGCCCGTGACCCAGAGTATAGTAAAAGCATCACAGTTAGATGGTAGAAATAGCTCCCTTCTCCCCCACACACATGCACACGCACACCAGTGCCGTGAGTTGTTCAGTTAAGCCCAAAGGGTCACAGGCTTTGAAAAGGCCTTATTCCACTCCAGATGCATCAGAAACTTCTGGATCTGACTGCCCTCACTGACTCACACTCACATATCAGGCTGGCAGGTATGTCCCTAGCAATTAATCAAAACATAGCAGGAGGAATATCATTTTGCCGTTCTCTTTTCCCACTAGCACACAATCCACTCCACCTGTTATTCCCACCCCTCACTTCCCATTTCTTAACAAATTTAAAAACGTAAGAAATGCATCAGAGAAATTGTTCTGAAGCTCTAGTTTTCATCAGAACTGTTTCAGGGGCCCAGACCAGGCTTGTTGAATACCTAGAAGTGAAATAGTCTAATAAAGCACCAGATATTATTTATTCTGATGCATGGCCATGACTGAGACCCTCTGCAAACTCCAGCCTGCTTAATTGCAATACAAAGCTAACCAAGAGGAGACACCTAGCGCCTTTACCGGTAACACACGCTGTGGTAAAGACTGTATCCCACGCATAAAAGAGAGGCTTCCCAGAATGACCCCATCAACCAGGTCACACTATTCCCAGCACATTTTCTTACCAGACACTATCTTGTCACCAAGTCAAACTGAGGAGGTCACTTGAGCTTCAGACTGCCTGAAGAGACACAGAACCCAGAACTGTGGAAATGTGTAAATATGCCTTTATTCACAGGTGCCACTTAGGTGCCACTCACATGGAAGTCCGCAGGCCTCAAGTCCAGCTATGCATAAGGGTCCATATAATAGTGGTTACGTGCCAGTAACAACCTTGGTTATAGCTGAAACCAATGAGGTGCACCTGTGATGAAATTTTGCTGATTTGGATTTAAATCACACAGCCTGAACCAAAGTTTAGCCATCTTAGGCTTCATTTTTCCTTACACACCATTCTAGGAGCTAAAAATACCAATAAAAACCCCTGCCTATATGGAAAGCTACATTCTAGAGGGGGAAAGCCCATCATCAAACTTATCAGTCCATTGTCTCATCTTCTCCTGGCTCTGCTTACTAAATTAGCTGATCTAATAATCCCATTCCTGCTAAAATCATCCTAGACCAAATATCTGAGCTTTTATAAAGGCGGTTTCTTGGAAACACAATGTCCTGTGTCAAAGGAGGGTCTTAAAGAGTGGAATGTTGATGCAGTGATTGGACGGCAGGTGTTGTCAAATCACACCCAGGTGGCAGCTGCTTACACACCCGTGTAAGAGACGTGCTTTGGAGATCTAATTGTTGGATAATCAATGAAGACTTTTGCTGTCCCCAGCCAACCAGAAGTTTATTTATCCTTTATTTCATTAATGTGAATGGTGACAGACAGCCCTCACTGTAGAGGGCTGGTTTTCTTGAAACTCTAAAGTACTTGAATATGGTACTGGAATAAAAGTGAGGAGTGAATAAAAGTGACAAAGCCTGCATGGTGTGGTACTTGAATAAAAATGACAAAGCCTTTTACTATAATCTGGGTCACAGGCCATCATATTTACTAAATAAATCATAATTTGTCATTACAAATGATCTTTGCATTTTTACCTTAGGATTGAAAGAACTCTAAAATGTAAAATAATGGAATGGAGACCTAAGCACCCAACACGTTGGAATCGACAGTGTACTTCTATTTTGCGACAAATCCTTCCTAAGCTAGAACTTGGCATAGAAAGTCCTGTTTCATCTGAAGAAGAGAATGAATTTGAAAGACTGCTACAATTTTACTGGGTTTGTATATGATTTAATGCACTAGTGACATTTGCTTTTCGGTGTTGTTGATTGATAAATAGCAATCTTAAATATCTCTGAAATGCCCTTTTTTTGGTCCTCAAAGAGAGATCCTGAGGCATTAAAATGCATTTACTTATAGACAAAAAAGGAAAAACCAAAACTAGTGAACTGTTTATTACCAGAATCACATTGCCTGGCTTTTTTTAACCAGTGATATGTTTCATGATGGGTAAACTACAAACTTTGGAAAAAGATGCCCAAGTGGAAACCATACAGTTGAGAAACTGAAAGAGGATCTCTAGTAATAGAATGAATTTCCTGCCATTAGTTCTGGGCAAGAGGATTCCAGGCAAGCTTCAACATCACCTAGATGCAAATTACTCCCAAATTTACACACTCAGCCTGGCCTTCTCTTCTAACCCTTCCATTTATATTCATTACCCTATTGACATCTTCTTGGATAGTGAAAAGCTATCTCAAAATCAGCAAGTGCATAAGCAAATACATTGGGCATTTGGTATTTTGTTTAGTCCACCTTTCCTTCTTTTACCCTAGCTCCTCACCTGGCATCCTTTTACTTCCATTTCCCTATGAACCAGTCCAATAAGTTTTTGAATACTCCAGCCTTCTAAGAGTGAGAATTCTTCCCTCTACCATCCAATATTCTATGTGCCTCCTTAGGGGAACCTCGGAAAGGAGGAAGTGAGGGATTTGTTGGGAGTAGTACTTTGACTACTAGTGAGGAATCTGGCAAGCACTATTTATGAATAGGAGGAAGTTTCATTTTTAATCGAATTAGGGGTAATCAGATGAGCAAAATATAGTTAAGTGTAAAATAAGATTTAAAACTTGCAGTTGCTATGTGAAATTATCTATTTAAAAATATGTAGTCGGGGCTGGGGATTTAGTTCAGCAGCACAGTGCCTGCCTGGCAAGTAGGAGATCGTGAGTTTGATTCCCGGTACCAGAAAACAAACAAACAAACAAAAAATTTTAAATATATAGTCAACAATAATAAATCTAGAATGAACCCAGCAATCTGTATTCAAATCCTAGTTTAACCACTCACTAGCTTTGACCTAGAGCAGGTTACCTAAACTCTCCATACATTCTATCCACTAGATAACAGGAGTAAAAATAGTTATTTGTTTCATGGTTGTGAAAAAGGATTAAATGAGTAAATTCTTAGCATTGCACCCAGTACCTGTTTATTAAACACTACCGTTTCAGGGCTGGGCATTTAGCTCAGCGGCAAAGCGCCTGCCTGGCAAGCGCAAGGTCGTGAGTTCAGTTCCCGGTACCAGAGAAAAACCAAAAAAAAAAAAAAAAACACTACCGTTTCTATTCTATATGACAGGCATTGTGCTAGACAGTGCAGAAGTGACAGGGCCCTGGTGGCACATACCTGTAATACTAGCACTCTGGGAGGCTGAAGCAGGAAAATCATATGTATGAACCTAGCCTGGGCAATTTAGTGACTTAGCAAGATCCTATCTCAAAATAAAAAATAAAAAGGGAATTAAGATGTAGCTTAGTACAGTGACCCTATATTCAATCTCTAGTACTGCAAAAAAAGAAAAAGAAAAGAGATTATTATATTTTATTAAGTAATCTAGAAAAGGAAGGACAGTGTACTACATAATCTCATGGAAAAGACGTGAATAGTTTGAGGATGAAGAAAACCCTCCTTAGATAATCTAAGGGTTAAATGAGATTTATGATTGTCATCTGTGTATTATTAAATAATTTTACATAGGGCCATACCACAATCCTTTAATACTATCACACAGTCACTTAAAAATATAAACCAAGTCATTGTTGAAGAAAGTCTCACTTAAAACATTCAAATGCAGATGTAGGACCCACTAACTTCCTTGTTGTCAGTTTGCCATCCAGGAAGGGTGCAAGTTCATGGCCTGTTCAATAAGCAGATTCTGGCATCAGGACAGACCTGGTTGTACTCTGCTGCATCTGTAAAGTGGGAGTTCTAATAGAACTTACTTCATAGGATGGTTTGGGAATTAAATATTGTTATTTTATGACCACTATTTCTTTGATGGTTCTGTGATCTTTTGGGGTATAGTAATTTGGGATTATATCTATGATTATAATGAGTTTATATGTTGTTCTGTCCTTGATCCAGGTCACAGGATTTCCCATCCGGATGCCATACACTGATGTTCAGTCAGTTATTGATGCCGTGTATCAGACTGGAATTCACTCTTCTGAGTTTCCTGAGACAGAATTTGCTTTAGCTGTATATATTCACCCATATCCAAACAACATATTATCTGTGTGGGTCTACTTGGTATCCTTATCCCAACATCACTGAAAAGAAAGAAGGGACAAGGAAGAGATGATACCATGATCCCCTAGACCAGAAGCCATCACAACTTTTCTGTTAACAGTATCTTTCTGCTTAGCTTTCCAACTAAATCCAACTAGGTCCTAATCCCAATTTTTGATTCACTTACAGACTTGGGAAGTAACCCCAATCCTTATCTCCCTCCCCACAGACTTGAGGGTAAGTGTAGATGACCGTCTCCCCCGTGCTCCTAGGAAGACCCTTTGAGCATTACTTTCTACAGTAGGTATTACTTTGGGAAAGAAGCAGTTACGGCTCATTACCGTTAAGGCCAATGTTTCTCAAATATGAACTTCACACCACCATCACAAGAATCATCCAGAGAGTCTTGTTGAAAATGCAGATTCCTGGATATCACCCAAGGCCTACTGAATCAGACCTCTGAGAGTAGAGACCCACAGTCTGCATTATTTTCAACAAGCTCCCCAGGCGATTGTGACAGACTATTAGTGGAAAGAATTCAGTTTTACAGAATGTTGTCATTACTAAAGTAGGGCTAACGTGGGTTCTGATTCCATTGCATGTAGAAGTTATTCAAATTGAAATTTAAGGTCATTGCCTTTCATAGGATAAAATGTTATTTCATGGGTAAAGAAAACAAAGAAAATGCATAGGAATTCGCTGCTAGGGACTTCCTAAAAGTTTGCATTTGGAATAGTCCTGACAAAGAAATCCTTATGGCTCCTCATATTTGGAAGGGACTCCCAGGAAACTCTTAAATTTTTTCTAGCATGTTAAGAAGTAAGGTAATTGTCTAAACAAATCCAAGGGCTCCTTTTTTCCTTAGTGAGAAGCCCCCACTCAGCCTCTGGCACTTTTCTGTTATCTTCTTTTCCTATTAGTGGCTACCCAGAGACCCATGTAGATTCTAGGAGGGATCTAAGCAGGAAACCATACTATATATTTTTATTATGTTTCATTGTTCTGTTCTCCATGGAGAAAAGTATTTCCATAATTTACTTAAATAAGACTTAGCAATTTACCATTTTAAAAATATAGCCAAGGGATATAGATTTCCAAAAGTTGACCAGAACAGTTTTATCTGAGGTAAAGGTGAAATTGACCTTTCCCATTGCAAGAACACTGGGCCTTCTTGGTTCATTCATACAGAGAGCAGAGACCCTCAGTTTCATCCACAGGAAACCTCACAATCCATGTCCCTTCCTCACATTTGCCACATGGGCTGGTTCTAGAGATGGCCTTGTCTTTTTGCAGTGACGTTAGTCTTGGGCCTAGTTTGAGACTACCAGAAGAAAGACGGGGACATGGATGAAGGAATGTGTTTCTTCCCCCAGATTAAAACTTAATTGTGTGTCTTCTGACATGCAAAAGAAAACTGACTAGAATTTTTATTTTTAATTCAAAGTTTGTGATTAAGTGTTATAGGAAGTTTTGTTTTTAGATAGGTCTTCCACTTTGAGGTGGCACAAAATAGTGCCTGTGAAAAGATGACCTTACCCCAGAAATGCCAGATTTATGTATTCATTTCTGTAGGACTTAAATGTTTACCTAGGTCTTTTATTCATTGTGTATGACTTTAGAATTGGTAGGCTACTGAAGGCAGCAAATAGTCACAGACAAGTAAGGACTATTCTTTATTACATGTATTTTTTGTATGTGTATCTGCTACTTTTTAAATTAATTTCTCCTAAAAATTGTGAAGCTGTCTGTAATGAATCATTTTTTCAAAGGTTTTAAAAATACATGGTTTAAAATGGAATATATAATTTTAAAGTTTTTTAAAATCATGCCACAGATAATTACAGGGTAGCCTTATGTGCCAGACACTTTAATATGTGCTAAAGAACAGCAGTAAAAAGACAAAGATCCTACCAGTATGAAGTTTACACTCTTACAGCGTATGCACTATCAAATATAAACAGAAAGTGAGTCCGAAAATCCCAGATATGATAAGTGCTATAAAGGATAGAAACAGGAGGGGAAGGTTGAGGCCATTCTTGGAGATGGAAGGTGTAAGCGGAGTATGCATGGAGGCCTCTCTACAGAAATAATGTTTAAGCTGATATTTAAAAAATGATTTCCCAATTAGAACTGGATTCAATTGCTTGTAACAGAAACCTAACAACAGTAGTGAAACCAAGCAGGGATTATTTTTTCACATAACTGCAAATCCAGAGGAAGAAGTCCAAACTGGTGCAGTGGCTCCACAAAGTCTTGGGTATACTTGTCTTTATCCAACACTTTGGCCTACACTAAGGAAGTTTTTCTGTTTTAACTCAGTGGCTTTCAAATTTCAACAAGTGTAAGAATCACGAAAGGCCTACATGAAGGGCCTACTGAAACAGATTACCAGACTGCACTCCCAAACTTTCTGATTTCCTGGGTCTGGAGTGGAACCCGGTAATTTGCACTTGTAAGTTCCCAGATGCTGCTGCTGAGGCTAATAAATTGGGGAGTGCACTTTGATAACCTGAGCCTTAGCTTTACAGTAATTCTCATGGCCAGAAAATGCAGCAAGATAAAGGGGAAATAGAGAATGCCAATTGGTTCTGCTTGGTTTTTGGTACCAGGAATGAAACT
>NW_004955507.1:2264524-2275740 GCF_000276665.1 Chinchilla lanigera
TAATGTTTTTAACTCTTCAGGAAAATACCCTGAAGGGGAATAGTTGGGGCAAATGGGACCCTAGTTTTTTGAGGAATCTCCACACTGATTTCCACAGTGGTTGCACAAGTCTACACTCCCCCCAACAGTAGAAAAAGGTGATTGTATTTTTTGTGTATGTATTTTTAAAAAGCAGGTTTTTCTTTTCTTTTTTGCTTCCATCCCTGTGCCACTGTTCTCCCCTCTTCCACCCACATTTATTTCACTTCTTTCATCCCTTCACTAACCAGCATTCTCAAATACTCATATGAGAATACTTACATACATATACATGCACATGTATGCATGAGATCATGTTCTATATATTGCTTTTATCCTTCAAAAGTAGTAAAACTCACCCAAGTGAACTAATTTCATGGGCTGCACAGCATTCTATGTGATCAAAACCATTATGTACATTTGGAGCAGCTTATGCAACATGCAACACAAAGTTTATGGGCAAGGACTCCTGGAGTTGTGTAACATGAAGTAACCCTGGTTGTGAATGTTACTGTATTTCTTATAGTTTATTCAAGTATTCCAGAAATAAGCTCATAATTAAAGTTGGAAATTTCAACATTCCTCTCTCAATAATGGAATGTCTGTGTTTGCTTCATGTATTTTGAAGCTCATTTGTTCAGTGCATGTTCCAGTTAAGTTTAATTATCAAATTGACTAGGTTAAGAGACTCCCAAGAGGTGACTGGATTATGGGTCTCCATACTTAAGGGTGAATTAATCTGCTGATGTTCATAACTGAAATGTGTTGTCAGGTAGGCCTCAGTTGCAGCATGTGGGTCACTGAATGCTTACATTGGGAGGGGATATTTCTTGCTGGTGCTCTACTGTAGAGCACCACAAAAGTGCAAGCTGGCAGTACTTTGGTTCAGGCTGTGAAGGGTAGGGCATGCAGGAGGCAGTGGGTTCTGTATCAACAGAACTCTACGCAACACCACCTCCTAATAATCCAATGTAAATAACTTTTGTAGCCAAGGGCACTGCATGTTGGTGTAAATTACTTATATAACAAAGGTTGTTACTAGCACATGGCTACTATTGTGTATTTTCATATAAATGCAGACTGCCAGGAGACTGACCAAAGGACTGCTGCAAGAATTGGCTGGGTAGGGGGCTAATGACTGCTGCGAATGTACAGTGACTGGGGCCCCAAGATAGGCTGAACAGATGGACTGTAGCTAACAGCTGAATTAAAATTTCTTTTTAATTATGTTATACATACAGTCTACACGAAATTTGTTTTTTGGAGACAGGTCTTGCTGTGTTGCCCAGGCTGGCCTTGAAGTCAGAGCCCTGAGTAGCTAGGACCACAGACATGCATTAGCGTGTATAGTGCCACTTCTGCCACTTCAAGTGGAAATGTAGAAATATTACCGCAGATAGACTCCTTTGCCGTTCTGCCTTTATAGTGTAGTTGTCACACATTGTATCCGCTGTAATGTACACTGAAAACATAAGAAGACAATGTTAATATATTTGCTTTCAGCCATCAAATATATTTTAAAGGACTCAAGGAGAGAGTAATATTTACTGATATTTACCATTTTGTTCTTCCTTCATTCCTGATATGCTAGTTTCCTTCAAGTATCGTTTTCCTTCTGCTCAAAAAGTATTCTTTAACAGTTCTTTCTGAGCAAGTTTGCTGGCAGAAAATTCTCTTTCATTGTCCTTCATCTGTGAATGTCTTTACTTCTACTTCATTTCTGAATAATATTTTTGCAGGGTATGGATTTCTACGAGACAGATCTTTTCTTTCAATGCAGAAAATTTTGTTCCACTTCTCTCTGGTCTCCTTGGTTTCTAATGAGAAATCTGCCATCCTTTGAATCTTTCATTGTTCTACCCTGTAAATAATATTTTGTGTCTTTCTGGTTCTTCTCAAGAATTTTTCTTTTCCTCTAATTTTTAAAAGTTTTATTATGATGTGTGTGGACAGGGATTCCTTTGGGCTTATCCTCATTAGCATAATTTAAACTTCTTGAATCTATATCTGTTTTCCTAAATTGGAATTTTCAGCTATTATTTTCCCAAATATTTTTCTATGCCATCATACTCTTTCATCTTTTGTTCAAAGATTCCAAGAAGACAAACATTAGACTATTAGATGTTATTCCCCAAATCTCTATTCATTTATTTCTTTTTTCCAGATAGTTTTATTTCTCTTCATATATTTTCAAGTTTAATATTTACTCAGTCATCTTCATTCTACTACTGAGCCCATCCAGTGATTTTTAAATTTTTGGGGGGTTTTCTATTTCAGCTGTAAAATCTACATATGATTCTCCTTTATATATTGTTTTTTTTCTGAAATTTTTTTCCCACTCATTTCCTGAAAGTTTGCTTTTCTTGAAGCATTGCTGTAATAACTTTTAAACTCTCATCAGGTAATTCTTTGTCATCTTATGTTAGTGTATGTTGTCTTCCTATGAGAGTTGAGATTTGTTATTTTTATCCATATTCAGAGTAACTTTGGATCATAAACTAGACAACTTGAATATAAGGAGCAGGTTTGCTAGCAGCAAATTTTCTTTTGTTCTCCTTTCCTAGGAAATCTATCTTTTATAAATATTATGAAAAACATTTTTTGTTGTAACCAAGAATCAATATACTTGGGTTCAGCCTAGAAGTTCTGACTAATCTGTGGGTTGTAGTTTCAATGTCAGTTCCATTTTCAAAGTATTTAGTGCTACTCAGTTCTATCAAATGTGTGCTGTGTAGTGGCTACTATCACTTTAAATGTTGCATGTCTTCCACAGACCCCTATTAAATAAAGGCTTGGTCTCCAAGGTGGTGCTATTGGGAGGTACTATGGACCTTTAAGAGTTGGACCTCATTAGAGGTCCTTAGGTTGCAGAGGATATCCTTGAAGGGGTAGCTCGGACCTTGGTCACTTTCTCTCTGTTCTAGTTTGAGTAACCACCATTTTCCCCCTACATGTGCTTCCACCATGATATACTGCCACCCATTACTCTCATCAGAAGCCAAACCATTTGGGTTGCCCAATCTTGGACTTTGAACCTTCAAAACTGCAAGCTAAATAAACTTCTATTTATAAGAAGCCTGGGAGAGGTATTTCATTTAGTAATGAATAATGGACTAATACAGTAGCCAGCCTGAGATCTGGGCAGTTCTCAAAGTTTTTGGTCTTTTCAGAGTGGACCTGTGTAGGCACAACTAAAAGTCAAGCTCATCTGTTTTAAAAACTTCATGAGATTAGTTTCCAAAGCTCCTTTTCCCTCTTTACAATCTCCCGGTGGTTTTCAGTTTGCTGGCCTCACTGTTTTGGTTCTCCAGCCATCAGCTGAGAACTTCAGCTATAACTCTGTGCCACGCATTTGCCATTATTATACCTACATCAAGAGTGAAAAGGAGGAAAATGCAACTATAACCGCTCTGATCAGATAGGAAGCTGCCTTCTTTGTTTTTTAGGCACCAGTACACTCCTATTATCGCTGTTGTGCTAATACCATTATTTCTACTACAGGGTTGACCATGGGCTAGAAAAGCAGAGAAAGGAGAAGAGAGGAGAGGGGATGGAAAGAGAGGGAAGGGGAGGGGACTCAAGAGCAAGGCAGCCAGACAGGTATTTCCTCATACTTCCTGAGCATCAGGAGACTGTTTTCCAGATCCTCATGACCAAATAAGTTTTCCTGCTATCCTCTTTTTTCCCTTGAAACAGGGAGAAATAATCATGGGGACAAAGGACAGATGCACTCTTGGGCTTTAATTAAAGGCCTAAAACTGTTAAAAAATATTTGTTCTTTCCTATCCTCTCACTCTCACAGCCTGATCAACCTCAAGAACCAGGTGCATCATTAAAGCTAGGATATCTTTGCCATAGCATATCCAAGAATAAATTAGATGAGAAAATAAAACTTGGAGATTGTCACAGAAGGACAAAGGGGGAAAAAAAAAAAAGAAACCTTCTGGGCCCTTAGGCTATACTCATTAACTGATTTGTTTTCTTCTGAGACAAGGAATTAAAAGCTGCTCTTGCTTTTAAAAAGTGACTCTTGGATCTACAGTTACCCCATGGGTAACTAAAAACAGAACTAAGTTTTATATCTGTACTAGTCACTTTCCACTGCTCAGACAAAATACACAACACCTGTAACTCCAAAAAGGAAAGGTTTATTTAGCTTGCAGTTTCCAGTGGGTTCAGTGCAAAGCCAACTGCCTCCAAGTCAGAAACATCTGGTGGAAGGGTGTGATGATAAAAAAGCTGCTCATTCTATGGCAGCCAAAAAGCGGAGAGAAAAGGGAGAACTAGGGCAAGAATACACTTTTCTAAATCATGCCCAGTAACCCACCTTCAAACATGCTACACCTCCTAACAATGTCAGTTATGACACTGATGGGTACAGTGTCCTCATGATCCAGTCACCATCCAAAAACATAAGACTTTGGGGGAACATTTTAGAACTAAACAATAATGTTTCCTCCTGGCCCCTTAAAGGCCTTTGTTTATCTCATTATGTAAAATGCATTTGGTCCATCTCCAAGAGTTGTCAAAGTCCTGAAAATTCCACGTCCAAAGTCTCCTCTGACACTCAAGGCAAATATTTAGCTGTAAGTCTGTACAAAAATCAAAACAAAAGTTAAATACTTCTAACATACAATGATAAAGGGTAAACAGTCCCATTCCATAAGGATAAACTAGAGGAATAGAAAAGAATGGGTCCAAAGCATGACCGAAACCTAACAAGGAGAACATTAAATTCTGAAGCACCATGTCTAGTACCCTGGACAGATTGTGATAAGATATAAGCTCCAAAGCTCCAGGGCTGCTTGGGCAGCCCTGCCACTATGGGATTGCTGGTGCAGCCCACATGGTCTGTCTCTTGTGTGGACTCCACTCATTGATTGTGGTTTTCCTCATCAGATGTTCCATGTTCTTGGCATCTCCAACTTCCTGGGATCTCCACTACACTTTCATCCTCACTCTCACTGCCTTCTCAGGATCATACTGCCTATCTCCCAGGCCTTCTTCTAAAATCTGGGTGGATACCTCCATAACCCCATAACTTTTATATTTTGTGTGCCTGAGAAACCAATACCAGGTGGAGTATGGCAAAGTCTACCACCAGTGGGAGAAGTAGCCAGGTCTTCTTGTACCAATGCTGCAGCAACCTCTGAGTGCCTGAATAGCTGAGCACAGTGAAATGAATCCCAAAGAACCAATTGCATAGGTGGCCCTTCTACAGCAGGGGGCCTAAGGACTCTTTTCCCAAATATAGTGTACCTCAGTTCATAAACTCAATTGTCTCCACAATTCTGGTCACAAACCAAACTGGTTAAGAACTGAATCAAATTTCCCCATAAGGTCAACATGAACCTAACCACTGAATTTGATTGGATTCTCATCCAGCTCGGTTTGTGACCAGAATCATGGAAAGAATCAAATGTATGAACTGAGGTACCACAGTAAAAGGTTTACACTTTTCCACTTCTGAGCCTGTAATAGATGGGGTTTTGCTGATTCCTGAGATGTCTTCAAGCCATCTTTTCTATTAGCCTGATGAGATTACTTGGTTTCTTTTTAATGTTAATCTTTTCAGTAACGATGCTGTCTTTGCCCTAATTTTATAGGCATTTCCTTCCTGGCAAAACTGGAAATATTTTATATCTTTTGGCTCTGTCTTTTGCTCCTAGTTCTCACCTAGTTAATCTGAATAAAAGCAACAGCTGAATCCATGCCACAACCTGAGTGTTGGGTTGCCTTGAAATTTCTTCCACTAGATCAATTAGTTCACTGCCCTCAATCTCAGTCTCCTGCAAAGTCAGGACATGGATGAATTTAAGACAATTTATCTGCCAGCCTATGATACATATGGTCTCTGGCCCAACTGCCAATGGAATCCTTGTTCCCAACTGAAACCTCCTGAGTGTGGCCTTTACTGTCCAGGTTCTTATCCCCACTCTGGTCTTCTGAGCTCTGACCAGAATCTCTCATCAATCCTTTACTTATAGCAGTCAAAGCCTTTTCTAAATCATTCCAAACTCTTCCCTCAAACCAATTCCAAAAGCTTTGAAACCACATGGTCAAATACAGTCACATCAATGACCCCACTTCTCTGGTATTAGTCACTTTCTTGTCACTAGGACAAAAGGCCCAACACCCACAATTTAAAGGAAAAGTTTATTTGGCTTGCATTTTCCAGTGGGTTCAGTCCAAAATGAGCTGGCTCTAAGGCAGGAACACACAGTGGAAGGGTATGGCAGAGGAACGCTGCTCATCCCATGGCATCCAGGAAGCAAAAAGAGAAGGCAGGAGCTGGGGACAAAAATAAGAATACACTTTTCCAGGTCATGCCCCAGTGATGTACCTTTAACCAGGTTCCATCTCTTAACAGCAAGTCAGCTATGAATTCATCAGGAGACTAATCCACACTGATGAGTATATACCCCTCATGATGCAATCACCTTTCAAACACTTTTGGGGAGTCATTTTAGATCTAAACCATAAAGGCATCTCTGCCTTCATGTTATATCTCCTTTTCAACCTTAAAACTTTCAATCAGATTCCTTCTTAGCTCTCCATGTAGGCATGTTAATCACTTAAGGAGTATCAGTCTAAACCTGATAATCAATGCCTCAAGTTCACCTAACCTATTTTGTCCTCCTTCAAAACTGAGGACACCAAGATAAGAGATTTGCGTTGATATTCAACTGCCAATTTTTGTAATATCTGCCCTAAACCATGTAGAATGGACACCTCAAAGTCTCCAGTCACTGCCCTAAACTTGTAGTTGCCTTGGATTTCCACACATCCTTCACAGAACTAAGGCTACCTTCTACCAAAGGAGAGCAATCACCTCGTAGGAATCAAATTGCCCTCTCAGGTGATGAAGATTTCTCCAGAGTCACGTTGCAAAACCAGAACCAAATGATCAATTAGACCCTAGCACACCTCATAAACTCCATATAAACTTGTCCTTTTCCTTTGTTTCCTTTGCAGGCTAATCTTCTTCATCAGAGTTGCATGATGTTCAACTTTTCTTCTCCTCATGCTGAAGTCCCACATTTCTCTCCTTCTCAAAGCTTTTGCCTGTAAACCCAGGTTTTTTGCTTCAGTTTTAATTTCCATTATCACCGAAGTAAACTCCCACATGCAGTCTGCCATCATCCTAGTGGACATTTCTGGATTTTGGACTGCCTGAGTCCAAGCTGGAGATGCTAGAAGAATGGGTAAACTTAAATTTAGTAATACTTTAAATCATAGTTTTCCCCAATCACCTGCTACTATTTACTTCTCATTGTCTTCAAATAGGAACTCCATGCAGCCTGTCCAAGACTGTTTTACAACTGCATTTGGGGGGCGAGACGGGGTAAGATTTGCTTAATCATTGTAAGTTTTCCTCATAGATACAGAATTAATAGAATGTGTGTATGTGTATATGTGTGCAATACAAGTGTAGAGATGCAGATATAAAAATTAGCTTATGATCATGGAAGCTGAGAAGTATCAAAATCTGCTAGAGAGCATGAGAGGCCACAGGTTGTTCCAGTCGGAAAGCCAGCAGACTCAAAGGCAAAAAACCTACGTTTCAGTAGGTTCATTTCTTTATAGGTTGTTAGTGAGTCTGAAGGCCAGAAAAGACAATATTCCAGCTCAAAGAAGTTAAACAAAAGGAATTCCCTCTTTTGAGGGATATTCAATTTTTTAATTCTGTTCAGGCTTTTAACTGATGAGGACCGCCCAAGTTAAAAAGGGCAATCTCCTTTATTTCAGTCTACCAATTCATATGTTAATCTTATCTAAAATCTCCCTCACAGATATAACCAGGATAACATTTGACTAAATATTCAGCCATTCAGTGGGCCAGTGAAGTGGACACACAAAAATATATCTTTCTTATCCCGAAATAGGTACTTATGTTCCATGTTCAGTTTTGGAATACCTTCTGGTAAACTACAGATTATAAATATCTACATATTCTGGCACCTAATTTTGAAAATACCTTACAAGTATCCTTAACATTCTACATCATTCTAAAATGGTTTGAAAATGTGATCTACAAACTCTTCATATCAAGCTCATAACAGATTTGATTCACCTTTTTATGACCGCTCTAGCTTCTAGGCATCAAATATTTTATAGAAGTACTGGAAGATTGCCAATAAAACCAACTAAGAACCTATTGTACACGTCCATGTGAGAGATGATATACTTTAAGCAAGTATGTTATAGTGATAGATATGAATAGTTGCAGTGAGTTGAGTAGTACAGATCACAACAAATCAAGAACCAGACCCCAGGGGTTTGGAGCCCATTTGCCTCCAGTAGAAAGTAATGTGGTCATTGGAAGGAATACTGGATGTGCTTTTATGGAATAGTTACCAGAATATTTTTGTAGGGGAAAACAAGGTACACAACAGAGTGTATAACTTGCTACCATTTGTGCCTAAAATGGGGTAGTAGGTTTTTATATACATGCATGATTAGTAGGACCCGGATATCTCTGAAAGGGTACAACAGAAAAGCAATAGTGGTGCCTGTGGGAAAAACTAGGATCAGGCAAGTGAGGGAGATTTGCTAGTCATTGTTTTTCTTCCAGTATCAGGAATCAAACTCACGACCTTGCGCTTGCCAGGCAGGCACTTTTGCCACTGAGCTAAATCCCCAGCCCCTTTGCTAGTCATTGTATAGATTTCTCTGTTGTTTGAATGTTTTGCCTTTTGCATGCATCCACTTTAAAATTTTTAATTTAAAATCAGTGGCTTTCCACTGTCTAAAGTTCAGTGAGTTACAAGAGCTCTCTAGAGAATGTGGGCCTATCCTCGCCTCTTGTCAGACCCACTTGTAAGTTAGCTATGTGGCACCTTAGGCACTGTGGTTGTCATTCTCTGCTCTTTATGCAGATTTCTACCTTTTTCACTTTTATCCTTTTATGCTTTTGCTAATCATTGCTTCTTAAATTTGGAATGTCTTTCGTATCTCCTTTTCACTCATATAAATTGGCCTCCATTTTCATTCTAAACATGCTTTCTGCTTAGAATCTGTGCATTTGCAATTTCCTCTGCCTGAAATGCATGCTCCCTTACTTCCCTCCCTACTTTGCATGCCTCACCTTATTATAAAACAATAGCCACCCAAAATCACTTTCTGGCCTTTTCCTGTTTGTTTTTCTTCACAGCACTTGTCACTTTGTGCACATGCTTTTTGTTGTTCATTTATTTCTGTCTTCCTAATAAAACTCTATAAAAAAAACCTTTATTTTATTTAGGAATTAAGTTAATCCCTTGTGTTCAATTTGTGCTAAATGCACTAACAAATCATAATCAACCTGAAATTTGCACATTTAAGGATGTGTCATTTAAGACACATTAGGACACAAAGACATTAACCTATAAAAGAAATGAACACTGAAGAGTTTTGTTGTTGTTTTTGGTCTGTACGGGGGTGGAAATTGAATTCAGGGCCTTCAAATTCCAGCCCTTTTTAAATTTTTTAAATTTCGAAATAGCGCCTCACAGAGCTGTTAAATTGTCCAGGCTAGGTTCAAACATGTGATCTTCTTGCCTCAATCTCCAAGCACTGGTATTTAAGGTATTTGTCACCATACCTGGCTAAAGTTTTCATATGAGGCAAATTCAGAATATACCATAAGGGTAATTTCTGAGCAAATATCTCTCAGTGAACATCTTCAAAGTAGAAACCACTAGGACAACCTAATTATTACACTGATGATTATTATCTGTGACCTATTTTTCTGAAAGGTTTCTTCAGGAGGCCCTAAGTAACTTGAAGCCAAATTAGTGTCATGAAGTTGCTTAATAATCATGAATTGGAAACTGAAGAGCAGATACTATTTAAACGCTCTGGAGCTCTTAGCCTAATACCTCCATCTTCTTTCTAGGGAAACCCTGTATCTGAGATAGGCCAGGCAGCCTTTCTTTGGATATTGGGGTTCTGTCAACTACTGCTTCTAAATTTACCTTTTCTTGTCATTGGTTCCTGTAGACTGGGTCTTTTGAGCATATGCATTATTAACAGATGAGCCATGGCTCATGTTCACGTCTGCTGGCATTCTGATTCACATAACAGGATTTCATCACTTTGTGGTAGCCCTTTACCATCCTACCTCTTTTTGGACAAAGAACTCAAAGTAAAGCGAGTGGGGTTCCATGATTTATTTTTTAATAAAGAAGGTGATCAACAGTTTCAAAAAGTGGGGACCTCTGTCCTAGGCCGACCATCTACTTTTTTTGTGATAGTCCACCAAACATGTTAAAATAATATTGACTAGGTTTCTGCTCATCACATTTCAGCTTTAACACCACCATAATTAATGGTGGAGCGCTTCCACAGTTTTGTAGTTTTCTGATTTATTGCCACAGATTGTTAATTAACCTCCACTATAGATTTGACAAGCTAGGTTACTAATTCCCTTCAGTCAGAGCTCTTGGGAATCACTAAAGCAACGGAAATGGGAATTAATTGGGTTTCTAGAAGAGGAATGGATTTTGAGGTGGAATTTGGAGCAGAATTTCACAGAGAAAGCGCCTCAGGGCTTGCAAATCAGCTAAAGCACAGTTGGAGGTCTTGATGATTCCACGGAACAGCGCCTAGAACGGATGGGGTTGCTGCAATGTGCGATAAGGCAGACCTAATCGTGCAGTGAGGGTTTTATTCGCCAAGCCAAGGCGTCAGAACTTTCCCCGCCGGCACCACGGAGCCTTCCAAGGTTCTCAGCAGGTGAGCGGACCAACCAGATTGGCAACCTAGAGATCCACTTTTAAAGTTCCTCTGGCGCGCCCTTGCAACACGCGCCCGCTTCCAGCCCGCGCCCACCCACAGGCCAGCTTAGCGGTAGGTGGTGACGGGGTCCCCCGGGCTGCAGCGCGAGGTCCCACCGCGCCGCCTGGTACACTGCTCTGGGCGCCGAACCTGGGCGCGACCTGGCCGCCGATTGGACGGCTCGGGGCGACCCCGCTGTATCGCGAGACGAGATTGGCAGCGCGGGGCCGCAAGTGCCCCCGCGCTGGCTTTGTACGCGGAGCCGCCTGCCGGTTCTTTAACAATGGGCGGCGCGGGCGCCCCGGCGCAGGGCTGCAGCTGAGGCCAGTGCTTTGCAACCCGCGGTCCGCAGCATGAGTGGGGCCGGCACACCGCGCGCGCCGGCGGGGCTGTGGCTGTGACGGCCGCGGTTCCGGGTAAGGCAGCCGCCGTGCACCGGG
>NW_004955507.1:2275840-2336116 GCF_000276665.1 Chinchilla lanigera
ACCGGGCCGCCGGGGCGAGGCGCGGAGCCCGGCCGGCTCGGCCTTTTGTTCCCTCTCCGGTGCGGCGCGGCCCGGCGCGTCTCCTAGTCCAGGGAAGGAGCGGGCGCGGGACGACCTGTGGCCTCTGAGCCTCTTGGTGTGGACTTCTCATCCCCGCCTGACGGGAACTGGTGTCAGGTCTCCCCGCTGCCCAGGGCTGGCGGCAGGGTTCGAACCCCGGACGCCGGGAGCCGACGGCGCGCCGCCTGCTCCGGCTTTTCCACAGCTCGCAAGCAGGTCCTCGGGTTAGCGCTCGAGACCCGAGTCGCGCCCCTCTTGCTAAGCATTTCGTGGGGCAGCTCCCCAAATAAACCAGTGCCTCCGGAGTGGGTAGATCGGGTCTTACGTGTGGCGTCTGGGAATTGTTTGGGGTCGGTGCCGGGCTTAGGATGAGTCCGGTGAAGATGAGCCGCCGCCCGGGGTGGCCGAGGTCACACCTCTCGGGGAGGGGGCGGGGGTCGTGCGCGAAGTGGCCGGCGGTGAGCGGGTCTGGGGCGTGTCTTTCAGACTGAAGTTACGGCGTCCGGCTGGGCGCGCCGCCGGGTCCCATGGAGCTGGAGGGGCAGTGGTGGCGAGGACAGCTGGCTGCTGACATCCACCAAGCGCTTCGGTACAAGGTATCTCTGATGCCCGACCTTCCCATTCCGGGGCTTGCGCCACTTAGAAATCTCAGTTCCTGGAAACTCAGGAAAATTAGGTTTTTACTGTTTTCCAGGCCAAAAGACTTGAGGTTTGCTTATTTGGCTAATTAACTTCTTAGTTTCTTCCCTGGGCATAGCAGAAGAATCTGCAGCATAAATGAAGAGGGGAATTGGGCATGTTAGTTGGGAGACGGAAGGTGGAAGGGGACGTCCCGTCTTGTTTCCAAGTGGGCCATTGCTTTGATCTTGTATTTAAATTATGCAGCTGTTAAACTCACATTTGTACGTTACTGAATTCCCCATTCGGTCCACTCAATTGCTGTTCCTCAATTTCTTCATCTGTGATTGTGAAATTTAAATGTCAGTATTGTACAGGAGTGTAGAATAGTGTTTGGCATCTACTCAGCCTTATAAATAATAACTGTTATTACGTGCCCCTTAACACTTGGCACTGTTTAAAAATTAGTCTTAAGGTGGAAGACGTTAGCTACTTTTTCCTGCTAATGCTAGTAATAAAAGTGGTATTGCTTACGGTACTTAATGGATATTGAAAAAAACTCTTTCTGGCATAAAATCTTTGTGTTGTTGCTCTTAAATTTTACAGTGCATGTCACAATTCAGATTAGTGGGACTACTCTGCCTCTTTGAAAACCCCAAGAGAAATCAGATCCAAAATGATCTCTAACTTAACTCAGTTTCACCTTGGATAGAGAGCCGTTTGTTGTTAAGTGTAGACGATTAAGCAAAACAGGTGACTCTTTAGTAAAAGGAATTCTGGCCCTTGTTGAGAGATCCTGGGACGATAATAAACTTGTATGTTGAGTTTCTGGCCAGGTTAAGCGGATTAAAAGATCTGATTCTCACATTGTTAAAATTGTACCATTTTCTAAAGCTTGAGGTTTCCAAATGCTATTTACTATTTGTAGTCTTACACTGTATATACACCAATGGCCCTAAGAGCACTGTTCTTACCACATAAAAGTTTCAGCTATGGAACGGTTTGCTAGAGTGTTGAAAGAGTTGTAAGGTTTCCACTTTGAAAATTATCCAGACACACTTTTGATTATTTTCTTTTTGACCGATGTCATCTTTCAGTATGAAATGTTATGTCAGCCTTTTTATCCCTCTAGTTTGTGGTAAAATTGTTAATGATGCATATATTTATATTTTTTTCAATTGACATAAAACTTTAGATTTTTCTTGGTGATTCCCATGGTTTTCAGTTCTTATTTTGTGTCTCGATAATTTTAATATTGAATAATTGAGTTAATTTTGTTAGTTGAGCTTAGACGATTTTTTTTTTAAGTTCAGATTTGTTGAATGTTTTGGTGCATCAGTCTTTAGAGGATCCAAGGAATAAAACAGCTCTGCACTTAAGTGGCTTATAAACTATCAGAGGACAAGATAGCACAGGTACTCAAGTAATGCCACTGAAGGTTGTCGTGGGCCACCTGTGACATACTGCTCTGGTTTGTCTTTAAGCATTGTGTGGATCATGTTCATGATTTGACAGATTGGCCACACGTTATAAAGATTTACATTAATTGGTAGAACTTGAACTTGCAGAACTGGAGAGACCACTACTGGTAGTACATTGAAATCAAGGAAGTTAGAATAAACTTTCTCATAGGAAAGACATATTCTACTCTAATTGGTAATTTAATTGGACAGTTGTAAATAATCACTATGTGCAAGGTACTCTCAGGTGTTAGAGCAATGACAGTGTAAAAGCATCTGAATTTAGGTCTTTGGGCAGTTGCCAATTCTGATGCTGTGTAAGAAGTTTTATATTTAGACCCAAGGTTTGTGGAGAAGATAATCATTGTGACCAGTGTTGTTCCTGCTAGGGAAGAGTGAAAATAAAATGCATACTCCTTGACCTCAAATGTTAAATGTACTGTTTTTGTAAAATAATTTACCATTCAAAAAAAACTTACAAAGCATCTTCTCTGTGTCTCATTTTGTTATCATTTTGCTACATTCACTAGTGTCATAGTCTGTTTGGGAGAGTATTTTTGGGAGCCTTTATGGGAACTGAGAACAATTCTAGCTTTGTAAGAAGCATTAAGAAAATATTTATTCCACAGAGTTGTGCTTAAACTTCTGAGTATTTCTTCTAAGCATTTATTTCCATCCTAGCTGGTCACTGTGCCCATTCTGGGGAGGTTGTGGCATTTGGGGTGGTGAGCTGATGAGGACTTGAGGCTGAGGATAAGGGTGATGTATTCAGGCTTCTCTGCTTTTTTTCATGTGGGTTGCTAAGAACCTAATGGAAACTGTTCAGTTCTAGGGGATCTGAAATGAATAAGAAACTTGTAGATTGAGAGAAGCATAGTCATTCTCATGCTTGTGTAACTGTAATACCCAGACATTATTTAAAATCCACTGATAGCTCTTGAGTTTCCTGCCCCTTTTTTTTCGTTTGCATTATTAGGAATTGAACCCAGGGCCCTATGCATGCGAGTCACTCTCCTTATTAGCTCTATCCACAGTCCCTGTTGCCTTTGTTTTCAATAAAGTTAGTAAGGTTAATGTCAATACAAATAAAGCCCACTAGTATTTTCCAAGTTTGTATCTTAGTGAGTCTGTCAAGTTCAGGCCTCTTTTTCCAGAAAACCTATCAAGGCGTTGTTTTTCCCCATTCCCCATCCCCCTGAGCTGAGTTACATCATCTTCCTCAGTGTTCTTATAATACCCTGTGACTACAATATTGTATTACAATGATCTGTATATTTTTATTCACCTGCTAAAGAGAGGCTGGAGACTGTTTTTCCAGCTACAGTATTTCCTGGGATTAGCACAGTGGCTGCTACATGGGAGATGATTAGTAAATGACACATGATGGCAAGAAAGAAAAAGTTACAACTCATTTACACCATTGTGAAGACCTGTAGAAATAGTGAAGGAGAAAAGACAAATCCTAGGAGCTATACAAGAAACTGGAATGTACCTTTTATTTGAACAAAATTTTTTTCTCAATTTTTTTTGTACTTTTTTTTTTTTGGCTGTTTAAGACAGGGTCACACCATGCAGTTCAAGCTGGTCTTGAACTCACTTTGTAGCCCAGGCTGCCCTTGAACTCACAGTGATCCTCCTGCCCCCTCCTGCCCCACACTTCCTGAGTGCTGGGATACAAGCATGCGCCACTATACTTTTCTTATATAAACATTAAAAACATAAAATGGCCCATTAACTTATTACTCAGGTAATCCCTGTGAATATTTTTAAACTTTAAGTGGTACATGGACATGGTTCGAAAAAAATACTTGACATAATACAGTATAGGAAGGTTTAAATGAGGCTCCTCCCACCACTGTTCTCTGAAAATCAATATAGCTGCAAATATTTGTATTTGTAGCATTGTTACATTGATTATAAAGTGTACTTGTTCATACCTTCCTACCACTCCCATCTTAATTTATCAGATTTTTTTCCGTGTCAACGCATCTAGGTCTCTGCCCTTTTTAAAAATACCCTATTAAGTTGATATCCCACACTCTATGTATTCAATTTCTATTGATAGATATCATGATTTCTTTCTTTAAAAATTAAAACTTTTTAAATTCACATGCACTTGTAAGAATAATAGAGAACAATCCCTTAAAATGTTTCCTCACTTTTCCTCAGTGGTAGCCTCTTTACTGTTACAACCAAGGTATTTACAAGTGATCAAAATATACAGTGATTGTTTAAATTTTGGAAATACCATAGTAAAAGACATACTGCCCTTAATCCTCCTCAAAATAGCTTTCTCTTCAATTTGAACACATTTGTCCCATTGTTCTTGCCATTTTCTGAAGCAGTTCTGAAGTCCTCTTTCATGTCTTTACAAAGTGTAATCAAAAATACAGTGAATGCTACTCTTCATTGCCATTCAGCAGAAAGGCAGTATTACAAAAACACTGCAGTGTGTCCTCATCTACCTTATTCTCTGGATCTGGTACTGTGAAACCTCTTGGTTCTTCCCCAAAGTCAAAACAGCCATGAATGGTAAACGTTGTCAGTCAGTTCGAAACAGCTAAGTAGCCATGACAGGGCAACTAAAGACCCACAAAGGAATTTGCAGAACTGCTTCAGAAAGTGGCAAGAACAATGAGAAGAATGTGTTCAAAGTAAGGGGGTTTATTTTGAGGGGAGTTGATGGTAATATCTTTACTGTATTAAGCTTTTTGAATTGAAACATTTACTGTATTTTTAGATCACACCTTGTACATTGATGCAGGCAATATACAGAAGATTCCCCATCATCACAAAGATCTCTCACGATGTCCTGTTACAAAAGGTGCACTGCCTTCCCTCCCACCCCATGTTGCCCCTTAACCCTGGCAACTACTCATCTGTTCTTCATTCTATAATTTTGTCATTTCAAGAATGTTATTAGAAATTAAGTTATACAGTATGTGACCTTTAGAAATTAACTCCTTTTAACTCCATATATTTCTTCAGAGATTCATTAAAATTATATTGGATATCAAACTTTTTTGTTCACCATATACATTTGTACTCTTACAAACAGCTGCAAAGGATCCCTTAAATGTAGGGCAGATTCCTGGTCCTGCAGTTGCTAAGTTAAAAGATATGTGCATTTAAAAAATGTATCTATATTACCCAGTTATCCTCTGAAAGATTGTATCAGTTGTTAAATTATTAGTAGAATGTGTTACTACTTCCTGTCTTGATAACATAAACAAAAGTTAATAAAAATCAAGTAAGTGAAAAAATGTTTTAAATTTGAATGAAATCAGGCATCTTTTTGTTTTGGGCGCATTTATGTTTTCCCTATAAACTACTGTGTTTTTCGTATGAACTGTGTTTATATGTTAGTTTTTCTTACAAACTTATCAGTTCTCTAACAAATCAGTTCATTGACATATGTGACAGAAATATTTATTAACTGTATCTATTTTCCCCATTTCTGAAATGCCATTGTCACCATATACATTATTTATCCAAGAAAATAGACTGTCTTTCTGTGTATGTCAGTCTTCCACAACACATGAGATTTATTTTCATATAATGCTGGTATCTGTAAATGTATTTCTCAGTGTTTTCATTTTTATAGTTACTATAAATTGTATATGAAATGCTGTATTTTCTGATTATTAGTATATAGAAAAGCTGTTTTAGAACATTTATTTTGTTGCCAGCCATCCTATTAAATTCTTAACTGAATAATTACAGAATAATTATTAGAACTATGTTCAATAAATGGGCACTAGAATAGTAATCCTGCTATTTCACCTCCAAGTGAGATACTGGCTGTTATATTTAAGATCTTTTTACCTCCTTCCATTTATTGCTTATCAAAGAGATATATGCACATCTTTTCCTGTTTCTCTCAGGGTCACTTTTATTTTAGATGCTGTTTTGGCATCTGTCAAGATGAATGTACGTATTTAAGTATGAATCATCACTGTGACTTACTATAGTGCATTTTTTGAAGTATTTTTTGAATACATTACTAAATTGCATTGGCTACTGTGTATCTCAGTATCAAACTATACTAATATGTAACTTTTGTTTTCATGTATTATAAAATTTACCATTTTTAAGTGACAGGTCAGTGACATTATATACATTTATATCATTTTGCTGCTATTACCACTCTCCATCTTTATAACTTCTTTGTCCCAAACTAAAACTCCAAACCCTCTGAACAATAACTTCCCAATCTCTCACCCTTCCTCCTCTAGTAACCACTATTGTACTCACTGTCCCTATGAATGTGACTGTTGTAAGTACTTGATGTAAGGAATCATACAGTAAGTTTGTGTTCAACTTACTCACCTTGCACACTCTAAGATTCATTCATGTGGTACATACCAGAGTTTTCTTTTAAAGGCTGAACAATATTTCATTGTATGCTTACACCCTCTTTTATTTATCTATTAATCTGTTTGTGGTCATTTGGATTGTTTTCACCTTTTGGTTATTATGAGTAATGAATGATGTTATGAACATGGATGTACAAATATTTGTTCAGGTCTTTACTTACAGTTCTTTTGAATATATTTCTATAATGGAATTGATGGATCATTTGGTAATTCTATGCTTAATTTTTCAAGGTACTCATACTATTATCTTCGGCCACTACTTGATTTTACATTCTCACTAATAATGTATAAGGGGTCCAGTATCTCCGCATTCTTGCCAACACTTGTTCTGTTTTTGTTTTTTTGGTGCTAGCAATCTAAATGAATGTGAAGCAGTATCTTACAGTGATTTTGATGTGCATTTCCCAAATTATTAATGATGTTGAGCATCTTTTTATGTGCTTGTTGGCCATTGTATATTTTCTTTGGAGAAATGTCTGTTAAGTCTTTTGCCCATTTTTAAGTCAGGTTAATTTATTATTGTTGAGTTGTAGTTCTTTATATAATTTAGATATTAACTTATTATCAAATAAGTGGTTTGCAAATATTGTCTCCTTTTCTGTGGGCTGCCTTTTTACTCTGTTGATAGAGTCCTTTGATATACAAAAATACCTAAAAACACAATTTTATCTTCTTTTTCTTGTACTTTTGATAGCTTGTCATGTTACTTCTGGTGTTGTTATGTTAATTTCAGTATTATGCTGACTGTATAAAGTGAACTTAGAAGCTTTCCATCTTTATGTTCTTGAAATCTTCTAGTAGTAAATAAACTTTCAAATTTTTAAAAAATGAGTTCATATAGTGTAGATTTAAGATTAAACACTGATTATGGGGCAGTATTTTAGATATACGGAGAATGATGACAAAGGAGGAGTCATAAAGTTGTTAAAAGAGAAATAAGGTTAGAAGATACTAATAGATGAGTGCTGATCTCCACATCTCTGCAAGTATACTATAGTAGCAACATACTGTGACTATGGATTTAATCTATTACCGTCTAACCAAAAGCTTTGAGCTTCCTGGAGGTGTGTGTGTGTGTGTATGTGTGTGTGCGCGCGCGCGTGTGTGTGTGTGTGTGTGTGTGTTGGTTTTTGATAAGAACAGTTTTCTGAAAACACCTGGTTGAGAACAGAATTCTCTTATTATAAATCTTCGTAGAATGAATCCATTCCTTGAAGCAAGAAACATTTATAATTGGTCACAGAGGTAGTTAATAAGGAGAGAATTTTTGTTTTACATTAATTTTTAAATGCCATTTATTATCTTCCCACTTGGCTTTTTAATTTCTGTCACTCAGGAAGTCTGTTTTGAGCACTTGTAAAGACAGTGTTAAGTCTTTGTATTGTAGAGATACTTTTACAGATTATAGCAAATTACCAGATTAAATGTTGTTCCTCTTGCTTCAGGAGCTGAAGTTGCCCTCCTACAAAGGCCAGTCCCCTCAGCTAAGTCTCAGAAGGTATTTTGCTGACTTGATTGCCATTGTGAGCAATCGCTTCACACTCTGCCCTTCTGCCAGACATCTTGCTGTCTATTTATTGGACTTGTTTATGGATCGCTATGACATCTCTATCCAGCAGCTGCATTTAGTTGCGCTTTCCTGTCTGCTTTTGGCAAGTAAGTATGAATCTGATCTATATGGCTAGAATTTTCATTGTTCATATAATACAGTAAATTTATATATAACTGAATTATCACCAAATCCCATTCATTCTAGTTTATCAGTATTGGGAAGAGTATTTTCAAAGTGCTTCTTGGCACAATAATCAAGCATTACTTGTTTAGTTGGGTTTTTTTTTTTGGTACTGGCAATCAAACTCAGGACCTTGTGCTTGCCAGGCAGGTGCTTGTGCCACTGAGCTATATTCTCAGCCCCTGAAGCATTACTTGTTAATCAAGCATTCAGAAGTGACTCTGGAGTTTTAAAAACATGTACATAAATCGTAGTGCTAAAGATTCTGATAGAAATACATGGTGTAGGTCATCACAGATACACTGATTCAGAATCTGCATAATGGAACCTGGGTATTGCCTAACTTTTTAGAAGTCCCAAAGGTGATTTTGATATACCTTTCTAATTGGAATCCTTGTTTTAAATCAGTGACTCCAAACCAGAAGCAGTTTTGTCTCATGGAACCCTTGTCAATATATGGAGATATTTTTGGTTGTCACATCCTGAGGGGATGCTACTTACATCTAATAACTTTCATGTGCATAAGTCATGATTAAAATACTTTATGTGTTTCATCACTGGCTTGAAGCCTTTCGAGGCTTACTAGTTTTTGTAAGATTGGAAAAACTATACTCCTTGATAGATCATATGTGTGAGAACCCACAAATAAAATGACTTTTTATTGTCCTACAAAATAATAGTTTATTATAGGATCAGTTTATAATAAAGAGACTGGATAAGAGATATGTTAGGTTGTTTTTAAAATTTGAGATCATTATTGGCAAGTAATTCTTTTGCCTGCTGTGACTGTCCTTGTCATTTTATCACTACCAAGTCCCACCCGTTCTGCCTGTGGTTCTTAAAATGTGTGGTGAAGGGGGAGACCCATTTTGTTGGACTGTGAAATAATGCGTGGTACAAAGTCTGTTCATATGCTGACTTATATTTGCGACTAAAGTTTACTAATAACTTATTAAATGAGTTAGGCACTACTAAAGTAGACATTCATAAATGACATGTCACTATTAAATTTTCTAAAGACTATTATTGATTATTAAGAATTTTGGCCACTGAGTCCTATTTTACATTGGTGCCAAATTCCTATAGTCTCCACAAGTTGGATGAAGGGTGCTTTACCTTTTGTACTACCTTAGGCTGACTGGAATGGAGCGTTCAGTTGTTCGTCTCTTTAACTTACATGTTACCATTTAAGATCACAATCCATTTATTTTATTCAAAATTACTTGGTTTAAACTGTATGGTAATATATAGATTTCCAAGCTTATTTTCTAGTGCTCGCTTCGGCAGCACATATACTAAGCTTATTTTCTAGTAATGAGGCTTTAGACCTGCTTATTGTGATTCATATGTGAATTACCACTTACTACTGAAAGAGATGAACACCTCCTTTGTTTGTTCTACTGACTCTTGACCCCCTTTTTCCTGAAAGAGAAGAATTGCTTTTACATTACTTTTCTGCTGAACAGTGGGAATGTGTGTGAGATATCCTTCAGAGTCTCAGCCTCTCCCAAATAAGCAGTGGTCAAAAGACTTGGAGTCAACAGCCCAACACTGGAGTTGGGAATCTAACAGGCTGGCTTTAGCCTGTAGCAGTTTCTCCTTCCTTGTGTCTATAACTACAGCAAAAAAGCTGTCTAAACTGATAGCCTGTTTTCAGTGTCTGGTATTGTTTTAAATTGTGGAATTTATTCTTAATGTTTCTTACATTTTATCTTCCTATATTTAGATACCAAGGGCAGCTCTCCAATTAGTTATCATAAACGTTCAGATTCTGCTGCTTTTCTCACAGGATTGAACTTTGTGTTCTGACCCTCACCCAGCAACTCCCTACTTTGGGATGGATATGGTAGAGTGTGAAAGTGAAGAGCAGCTTATAGTGCCTGGTAGTTTGGCTAAAGACATAGCACAACTTGTAATTTCCAAAAACAATAACCAACTGCCTATTATCTACACTATTAGAGATAGGAAGAAAGGGCCTACACTATCTCTAATTGGAGAGCAGTGTGTAGTGTTTTAGAGTAGGGACTATAGTGATGGATTTTCATAAACAATGTAAATTTCAAAAATCTTTGGGTCTCAGGTTATTTGTCTATAAAATAGAAATGAAGACTCATCCCATACAAAGTTTCAAGGGTCAAATGGGGTGATGTGTTTAAAATTACTTAGAAATTGAAACACTAAAGGGTTAGCGTTGTAAAGATTAACTCCTCTGCCAGGTTCCCTAGCCCATAGATTCTAGCTTTCTAAAATGGACCCAGGTTTGTCCCGGGAAACTCTTTACATTTTGACTGATTCATATGTGACCTGGCTTTCCTTGGCTTCTGTACCCAGCATTAAATTTGAGAGTTTGGAACCAGTCTTGGATATGAAACTTCTGATAATTTACTCAGGGTCTTATATAACTGAGAAATGGTCTCATAGTTGAGTAAAGTCAAAAGTGAAAAATCATAGACTTTTAGTGGTAACAAGTGCTTGTATCTTCCTGTTCACTAACCCTAATACTGGGTTAGCAAAGCTTTCTTTATACTGTTAGGTGAACAATTGTAACTCACAATTGGTTTGAATTACATCTTAATTTTTCATGAGGAGAGATTTTTTTTCTGTTACCTTTTCCAGTTCTTTATGTATTTTTCAATTAGACTGTGGTCTTACAAATTTGTGTTCTTTCTCACTTAGTAATGAAAGAATTGAATGTTAGTTGGCAGTATTCACAGTATGACATCAGACCCATGCCCTACTCAGTATTCAAATCTTACCTACTACATATATCTACTGTTCTCTGCTAGTTTTGAACATATATAAGTTTCCATGGCTGATCTGAACATTTCCTCTAAAGGAAAGACAACATAGTGTTTTGTTTCTGTGGCCTCTAATTCTTTATTTTCTGGGAAGCCGATAGGAATTTCCTGTGCCCTTATTTCCTGTCTGAGACTTTATCAATATAATCACATGGCTTCCGGAATTTCCTTTCAATTGAACAAACTGATTCAGTAACCTGTGGGTAGCGTTATGGATAAGTAAGTCATATATAGCATTTGGCATAACAAAAACTGTAGATGTGGAAGCAGGTAATTTGCTGGTGTTACCAAACTTTTTGATACTCTTTAATATCCACATAGCTGAATATACACTATACATAATGAAAGAGTTTCAAAAAATTTAAACCTGTATTAAAATCTTGTGTGGTTATTTATATAATATGGAAGTTATTTTTAACTTTGCAAATCAGTATGCAAAGTCTTTTACATTTATAACAGTTGGATACTTACTACATACATGAAGATACAGAAGTCTGTCATTCTTATAGTTGACCCCATATAACCTGGTATAGAACTGTGGTTTAGAAAGACAGATTTAGGAATTCAAATATATATCTCCTTTTGGCTTTCATTTTTAGTTTGACTGAACTTATTTGACCTTAAATAAATTGGCCAACCTCACTACCTTGGTTTTTTGAGCTGTGAAATAGATCATGTACAATTTTATTTTTGTTGTTGAAAGTCACAAGAAAATATGAAACGTCCTTGAATTATGGTGTGTTAGTTTCTTCAAAGGAACTTCAAGCATGACATAAATAAACTCATTAATTTTTACAGTGTTCTTTTGAAGTTCATTGCCAGTATTGTTGCTGCTACATAAATGCCAGGGTGCTTTGAAAGTCATGATTCATCCAGAGGTCTTAAACTAATTCTTTGGTCATTCTCCTTCTAAAAATTTCACTCTATTATCTGAGAGCAGTAGTTTTCCTATTTTATCTATTTAGCAACGATGCTGGATATCTGTGTTAGAAATGCCACTTTAATGTTTCCAGCTGTACTTAGTATATACTATTGGTCAGACTTGTGAATTCATCTTTATGTGACTTGAGCTGGGCAGGGCTATCTAGACTCTTAAAGTCTATTATCTGACGTCTAATGCCTGAATTAGGTGAGTTTTCATCTCCTATTTTCAGTATTATTTACTGAAAGAGTTAGATCCAAAGTTCAAAGTCTCTCTGAAACAGGAAGACATCACTGTCCCTTAAATTTAGGTTTTTCTCTAGACAGACATAGAATCTCCTGGCATCAAAGAGAAAACCTTCTATCCCAGTTCTACTCTGTACGCAAACACCAAGGCAGGCAGCAGTATGTATCCCCCAACCCCAAGGGATGAGCAGACCACCAATGGCTGTGGCAGCATTACCACTGCTTACACAATGAGTATCTGCACTGAATGACCCTGCTCTGTGCCATTTGTTTGCTATAGCAACTTGAAAGTATGGTGCAAACCCATGTCTTCTAGAAGAGAAACTTCACAGGGAAACTTCTGGCTTCCAATGTACTTTTAAAGTAATATTCTAAACAGTAATAGTCATAAACAAGGGTAAATGTAAAATCTGTTATGAAAAATCTGTAATTGTGATATGATTATTTTAAACATTAAAATAGAACATAGTTTTGGCAGATAGAAGGCTTCCATTATAATTTCTGTTTTCCATGGACCACTGTGGAACGAGACTCAAGACTTGAAGACAACTCTTGTGCTATTGCTGCATCTGGAAAATCTAACAGTGTAGAAATTGATAACTTGTGGATTTTTTTAAGCTATAGGTTCTAGAAATAGCTAAAACACATGTTTTATATATAATAAAATATTTATTTGGAGACTAATGTATAAGATAATGCATTACAGTTTTCCTGGTGCTGAAGAGGAAATCTTATTCTTTGTGCATAATTAAAACTTTATAGACTATTTCCTAAAAAGAAATGCCTTCAGATAATGAAATCCAGTTATCAAGTTGTCTTTGCTCCTAGTCAAGTTTGAGTAAAGGAATTTAAAAGAGGATAAAAAGTCAACCTCTCTCTCTCCCTCTGTCAGATTTAAGTAGATTTTTGTTTTGAATTCTAAAGAGAGGGGTGGAGTTTTATGTGGAGTTATAACGCTTAGTTACAATATTCACCCAGTCCCCTGCTCCCAGATCTCTTCTTTCTGGAATTAGGCTGAAAATATGAAACACTTGAAGCTTAATTATTTTTGTTTCAGGTAAAGCTGTGACATAAAATTCTTTAATCTCTCTTCTACTCTAAAATAGTTACTTTTCTTTCACCAACTCAACCTACCCACACAAACAAAACTCTGAATTAGCTGGTGAGATTTGACACGGCAATTTGGTAATTGGCACATGTGACTACTACTTTTATACTTTAGGACACAAATCGAAATGTTTACATGTGCAAGCATTTTTTCAGAGGATGGGGGAAAAGCAGGATACAGTGATACTGGGAAAGAAAACATGTGCAACCATTACAACAGAAGACAATTCTGGCACAATTCTTTCTCAGTAAGGTAGGAAAAAGAGTATCTTTGGATCTAAATCCTCATGGTAGAACAAAAAAATACCATTTAACTGACTAGACATGTAATGATCATGGGCTTAACATTTTTTCCATCACCTCCCTTTTTCTTATAAGGTAAATTTGAAGAAAAAGAAGATAGTGTGCCTAAGCTGGAGCAGCTCAACAGCCTGGGTTGTATGACTAATATGAATCTAGTATTAACAAAACAAAATTTGCTACATATGGAACTATTACTATTGGAAACCTTTCAGTGGAACCTCTGCCTTCCAACAGCTGCCCATTTCATCGAGTATTATCTCTCTGAAGCAGTACATGAAACAGATCTTCATGATGGCTGGCCAATGATTTGTTTGGAAAAAACTAAACTCTACATGGCCAAATACGCAGATTACTTCCTGGAAGTGTCTCTACAAGGTGAGTTGATGTGAGCGCTATAAATGACTTGTGTGCTTATGTCGTGTTTGGTCTGTTGCTTAAGTTCACTTTTGGTGTCTCCACAGATTATGCCTTTCTAAATTATGCACCTTCTTTAGTAGCTGCTGCATGTGTGGCTTCTTCGAGGATTATACTTCGACTTTCTCCAACGTGGCCTACAAGACTACATCGTCTTACTGCTTATTCATGGGATTTCTTAGTGCAGTGTATTGAACGGCTATTGATGTAAGCCCTTTTGTTCTTGTGTTTCTCATTAACATTTTTCTTCACGTATACAGTACACCACAAACCACTTCTAAAAGGCACAGCACTCTTAGGATATTTCCTCTGTCAGCTGCTTGCTGCTGTGAGCAGGCCACTATACGAGCAGTACTTTGTAGAGGGGAGCTCCCTTCAGCTGCTAACAACTTAGAGGTTGCCATTGTTAGTATGATTCTAGGCACAGTACCTGATAGAGAAAAGAATTGCTCTTGTATGTCTGTAGATCTATAACTCTAAAATCAACCCAGGCAAACCTTGCCCAATTCCCATTTCCATATCTTTGAATTTCAAAAATTGCCTAGATAATAAGCACTCAAGTCCTTATTATGGACACATCTTCCAACCTGGAAAAAGCTTAGAAAGAGATAAGGGACACCTCATTGTTGAAGTGGGGTAGAACTTTCTTACAGATTTTTCTCAATTAATGTTTCCATTCTTTCCATATTTCAGTGCTCATGACAATGATGTGAAAGAAGCGAACAAACAGAGAGGACAGGCAGGCCCTCAGTCAGCACAAATAGGTGTGTTCCAGACAGCCTCCCAGCCCTCACGGCCAGTTCACTTTCAGCAGCCTCAGTATCTCCATCAGACTCAACAGACCTCACTGCAGTACCGCCATCCTGTGTCAGAGCAACCCAGCTGCCAGCAGATTGTATCTACCACACACACCTCATCTTACACACTACAGACGTGTCCTGCGGGCTTCCAAACTAGTGTTCAGGGCCTTGGGCACATGCAGACTGGTGTTGGGATGTCCCTGGCAATACCAGTAGAAGTTAAGCCCTGTCTGAGTGTTTCTTATAACCGGAGTTATCAGATAAATGAACATTACCCTTGTATTACTCCATGCTTTGAAAGGTGATTGTGTGTGAAGCCAAAAACTGACCCAGACTATTTTGTGACTTGAAGGCCTGGGGCATCCTTTTTGTAAACTTGTCTTCAGAAGAAAAGGGATCCAAATAACATCAGAACTCTTCAGGTACCAGCACCAGGAGGACTGAATATCCGTTCAGTATCTATGAATACCTAGGAGAACTAACCAAACATTTTAACACTGTGTGTGTCGGATCCTGTTTCAAGCAATCCTTGTATGACAGAAACGCTCAAGCCTGGCTGGTGGTCCAAATATTTCAAAAATATTCAATTCAACAGAAAATTTGGACAGATTCCAACTTGCCATTTTGAGATTTGACCTGTGGTAGGCTCTGGGCCTTATGTTCACTTATATGTCAAAGACTAATGTTTGTCTCTGGACTTGCCAAACTATCTTTTATGAAGGAAAGTTAACAGTATTAATTTTTGAAGAGATTCTTTTGTTTTATTCAGTTTTGTTTTACTTTTGAGCTACAGGTGAATTTCCAACTTAAGTTTAAGTTCATGTGTTGTACCAATTGTGCAGTTAAATTTTTTTTCAAATTATCTTATATAATTTCCTATCATAAATAATAGGTATCTGGATTTATGTACTAAAATTAGGGTTGGAGTAGATCTCGTATCTTGAAATCACGGTCATCATTTTTTAGTTTATTTGTTTGTTTTGGTTTTGTTTCCCTAAGTGATTAACCTTAAATCTTTAGAATTAAAACACATTTAACTCAGGGAATTTGTACTACTTGGAAACATTTAACTACATTAACTGTAATACAACATGCTTTGGGAATGTTATAGTGTGAACTACCTTTATAACAGGTTTAAATACTCCTGCTAGGATGTGTTTTCAAATGAGAAGATACTATTATAGCACAGAATGAAGTGGGGGTTCCTATTATTCATAATACATGTATGGGTTTTGCATTTCTCAGTGCAATCGGTGATTTATACTCAGATTTGATACTACTCTTTGAGACTTTTTTTCAAGAGAAGACATATCTGTAAAGTATCAGTACTAGAATAAAGTCCCATAGGTTTATTTTGGAGTGAAAGGTGGCCAGGGTAATACTCAGGTTGTGCTAATGTAGCACTTTGTATATGGAAGACAGGTTTTATAAGCAACCTTGGAATCCAGCTAGTCAGTCTAAGCAGGCAAGGGTACTGATTACTAAATTTCAGTAGTCACTTTCATTAGATTGGCCCAACTGCCCAGAGACATTTCACTGTACTGGTAATGAATGAGAACAGCAGTAATAGTTGTTCCAGCAAGGGCAAGTTAGGAGTAAAATATTATGGGGGAATTAAAAAGGAAAACATCATAACTGATAAATTACATATTGTGCTCTTATCTGGGAGGAGAGAGATTTGGTGGAGGGAAGCTTTCTGGTTTAAAAATTAGTAAGGTATGTATTTTGTTTGTGTTTTTTTAAAGATAGCACTTGAATAGAAAAGAATCTGCATGGCAGATAGGTGACCACCACAGTATGCATTGAAGACAAACTTATTTTAAAGATGTGGGTATGCAGCAGGAGTCTCAGTAATCAAGCCAGTGGCCTTTGTTAAGAAGGTAAGGGGCGCAACACAGTAATGGACTGATGCCGACAGCTCCAGTGGTTGAATGTGGGTGGGGTGGCTTCTGCCAGCAGGATTTCTTAGAGAAATGTCCTTTCTTAAAAGGAAAATAACTTTTATACCTACCTGGAGTACATAGGCCATGAGGTGGATTTATTAGTTTGGTAAATAAAATAAAAACCACTCAGGTAAGAACACCTACTATGGCAGTTTTCAAGCATGAAACTTATTTTCTGAAAGTATCATCTCTTTTCCTCTTTTAAAAGGCTGCTAATTGGATTTTAATAGTTCTTACCTTAAGAAAACTTGAATTATTTGGAGGGAAAGTAAGTTATAAAAAATAATACACCTTTCACCTTTCACATTCACGTAGAACCCAGTAACCTGGAGTCCAATTTTCAGTATTTTAACTACCTCAGTAATGCTATGAATGTAAGATATTGTGATAGAGATCCTAACTTGAAACAACAACCAGTGCCTGTGGTAATTTAATGTCTTGTCAAATGCTTTTATTGATTGGTTTATATGTCATTCTTGTTGTAGAAAAATATGCCTTTTAAAAAAGCCTATTAATACTTTCCCAGTTTATATTTTTAAAAAAGCTAAAGAACACTGGATTAATCTTTTGGGAGGGGTAGAATAAAATAATTGATTACAATTGCTGCATACCCGGGATGTGGTCGGGTGTTTGAAGAACCAGAACCATTTTTAAAACAATAGGTTTCAATATAACTACAACTCATAACTGTTAGCTTTGTGGGAGGGAAGTTGTGTGGGTTTTGTTTTGTTTAATTTATTGATTAGTCAAATGTTTTTGTTACGGTGGTTTTTTGTTTTTTTTTTTTGTTTTTTTTGAGATTACTGGACCATGATAAAATGTGTACTGTGAAGAGATTAATGATATGTATAAGGGCTTAACCAAAGTCCACTTAAATAAACACTACTCAAGTACAGACTGCAAACCAAATGTATCTGTTCTGACATTAATTGCAAATAGTATGGTGCTAAAGTCTACACCAATGGAATTAGATGAGTGCTATGCACTTAATTTTAAAATAAAACTAGTTTTCACTAAAATGGGCTTGGTGGTTTTATTTTAAATACAGACCTGTAATTTGAAGGTTCATTGAGCCACATCATATAAGTCAGCCTGAGAATCACAATTGTATTTAGTAAGAGGCATAGAGATGAAAATACACATTTGTCCATTCTAACCTCAGCATTGATGCCTACAAAAGTACTTTGTATATTCTAACCTCAGCATTGATGCCTACAAAAGTACTTTGGACAGTAATGTTGCCTTTCTAACTTAAAATTAGTTGTAAGTTAGCAGGTTCTATTATGAAATGACTAAGAACATGAGAAAATATGAAAATCTGATCTCTAGAGAAAGACACAAAATGATCAAGGATGTGAGAAGGAACAGTCAATAGTGAGTAATGGTCTATTTACCTAAGTATAAATATTATTTACTACTTAATTCAACTTAAACCTTAGCAGGTGGAATTTGCTTTAAAAGATTAAATTTAACAGGTTTGTACAACAAGTATGTTGTGACTTTACACCCCCTAAAACACATTTTTAAAATAAACCTTGTAAGTTTCGTCACTTGCTTTGTGCCCTCAAGAGAGTTAATATACAATGTTTTTCAAGGCAATTTTAAGTAAAGGAAAAAAAAAAATTAGAATTTCAGGACAGGGCAAGTAGTTCAGAACTGAGGTGGTTCTGAACCCCTTGTGGCAGTTAATCTTGATTGTCAGTTTACCTGCATTGACAGATTCCTGGAGAGGTGGTTGGATAGAGGAAACTAAGCTCATCAAAGTCCTTTGATGAGCTTGTAGTTGTATGTGATATTAGGGGGTGGAGCCTAGTTGGACAAAGTGGGTCATGGGGGTATGACCTTGGGGATTATATCTGGCCCTGGCCCCTTGCTCAGCTCTTCCTCAGCTCTCTGCTTCTGGGATGCCTTGAATTGAATAGCCTCTGCTATTCCTCCGCCACACCCTTCTGCCACAATGTTTCTGCCTTGGAGCCAGCTGGCTGTGGGGAAAAAGCCCAAAAAGTAGACTTCTTTTATTTTATTTTTTTTATTTTAAAGAGAGTAGTAAATGAGACACAAACAAAAAATAGAACAATAGCAGCATACCAGTATCACAAACATAAACAAGACTTCTTTTAAATTGCAGTTATCAGGTATGTTTTCCCAGTAATAAAAAGCTAATATACCTCACCTGACAAGTTAACAACTTAATCGCATTGTAAAAGACTTGGCCTCTCTGGCCTCAAGCAGCTTACACGTCACTTGATAAATGCAGTTAGGACCCTGGGAGCAATTAGGATGGACTCATCTGGACCTCACAACATCCATTTTTAAATCCTTTGGATTAAAAACACTACATAAAAAAGTACAGTTGACAGCATGACGACTAGATCCAAGTTCTCTGACGAAGGATATCTATGGCTACCCTACTCCTGTCCCCCTACCACTCTACCTTTATTCATAAAACATTCTGCCAAGTTAGGGTAAAAATTGCCAACCTTAATTAAAGGAGTTCTGAGTCTAAAGTCCATGAACCCCTGCCTTGGTATGCAAAAGTTTTCTTCTGTCCATGACTTTTATCAATTACTTAAAAGGGTTCTGTGATTAAAAATAGTAAGAGGCACAGTCTTATCTGTTTTCTTCTAGTGTTCCACTAATAGATTATGTTCATTTTTAAACAAATTTTTAATTTTAGAAAAGACTTAGAGTCACAGAATTATTACGAAGGTACCGTATGAGTTCCCGTATACCCCACCCGGTTTTCCCTCTTGGTCTCATCCTGTATTGATATGGTACAGTTGTTACAGTGAACCAACGCTGGTACATTATTAGCCGTCAGATTTCCTTAGTTTTCCCTTGACATCCTTTTTCTTTCCCAGGTTCCTATCCATGGGGTCACATTACATTAAACAGCTAGGTCTTCTTAGGCAACTCTGGGTTGTGGTAGTCTCAGACTTGCCTTGTTTGTGATGACCTTGAGGATCACTGGTCAGGTGTTTCATTGAATGTATGACCCTCAAAAGCAGGGCGTTTGTTTTAGTCATGCCTCTGTGTGTGATAGGGAGCCTAAAATAATAAAGGCTCTTGGGATTTTAGGTCATTCGATAGTTTAAAGTAGGCTCTGGCTGCTAAGCAAATGCAGTCTCAGGCTGATTTAGAAATTTTGGTGATGACACAGTCCCATCACATTCAGTACTGATGATGGTGTCAAGAGAATTTCACGAACTGAATGGAAGTGAGTGGAACGTGACTCACATGTGGCCATAAGCTGGTGATGCATCCAGAAATCATGTTATATGAGCTATTGCTTTTTCACTGAAGGACCTGGTAAGGTTTTCATCTGGGAGAGATTAAAGGAAGGTGAAATGCCTGCCTCCCTCTCTGGTGAGAGGACATCATATTTTTTCCAAATAGCTTAAGTAAATCAGCAATCAAAAGTTTCTCATATCAGTGAATAATATGCCAGGATGTTACAAGTGGAGCAGTATTGCTTTGGGAGTTCCAGAATTCCTAGTCACCAGAGGTCCCTGGCTAGACCAGAAATAGGATGGAAGTAATCTTCAAATATGGGTGTGAAGTAGACTAGATGACTTCTAAGCTATCTTCCAATTTTCAAGAGTTTCTGAGGGTCTAAAAATTTTCAGTTGGCTTCAGAATCTAGAATTTGAACTGGGTGTAAAGGAAGGAAAAAGCTTCAGCTACACTAGAGTAATCTGCAGGCGAACATTATCCTAATGATGACACAGGCTGCATTAGTCTGGCTGAAACCCTTTGCTCATTTTAACTGCTGGACCTTAAGGGCAGATTCACTGAGAGCGTGTGAAGGAAGTAAGGTTGAGTTGTAGCATGAGGCCGGATTAAGGAATTTTGAAAGCCATTACAGAATGCAAATTTTGTAGGGGTAGAGGCACACCCCAGACCCCAGGATCCGCAATGTGATACGATGATTTTAGGAATAATGCTCCAGTTGTATGCCTTGTAGGTAAGGGAGAAGGGATGGGATTCAGGAAGATTTTTGCGACAATACTAAATCAAGTCATGAAAGTATATAGATATTTAACAGTACAAACACTAAGAAAGGTAATAGAATTGAAAATCAGGTGATGGAATAAAAGGAAATACCTGTATAAAAATGAATTATAGTGTACAATTAGGATATTAGAAGGCATACATGGAAATACAATCACAAATCTTATTTAAAAAGTTTTTTACTAAGTTTATTGGTACATTGTAGGTATACATGATGATCACATTCATCATGGGGAGTTTGTACCTATACATGATACATCTTTTTTTTTTTTTTGGTTTTTCTCTGGTACCGGGAACCGAACTCATGACCTTGCGCTTGCCAGGCAGGCGCTTTGCCGGTGAGCTAAATCCCCAGCCCTACATGATACATCTTGATTCTTTTTTTCCCATTCCCCTACAAAACAAATATCCATGTAGTAACACAGTTTTAAAGGTATCAATACTGGAAATCTGACGGAATGTAACAGAACTAACCCCAAACATCAAATCCACAAATACAAATAGGCTAAATTAAACTATTAAGAGAAAAAAAATTAGAATCAAAGTGAAACTCAAATCTATGTTGTGTGACTTCAATTTTATATTATTCAGAAGGATTGAAGATAAAAGAGCTATAGAGCAACTCAAAAAGCAAGAATCAAAATCTTAGTAAGAGACAGTGTTGAATTTAGGCCAATATGTATTTTAAAAAGACAAAAAGAGCACTCTGTAATGCCTAAGACTACAGTGTGCAATAAAGAACAGTTATGAATAGCTGTGGGTCAAGCAACTTGGCAGGAATACTAAGCAAAAACTAGGAAATCTAAGATGAAATATTTAAAAAATGAGGTAGGAAGCTAATTCACCTCTGATCAGTAACTGAAAAAATAAGGATACAAAAATCTTAACATACCATTTTGAGAGATCAAATCAACATCCACTGAGAAACTGTGAAAGAGAAGGGCAGACCTGGCACAAGATGAAAGTCATAACAAAGGATGTTGACAGGTACAGTAAGCAGAAACAGTCTGTCACTATGTCATTGGCAACACTATCTTCTGACGAGGTCTTAGAGTACTAAAACTGCGTTCTTTGTTGACCCATCTAAGTGCCTAAAGTCAAAACGTCTCAATTGGCTTTTTTGCTTGCTGCCAGGTAATCTGCAGCTCACCAAGAAAATAAAATTCACAGTCTCCAAACTGCTAAAACACTCTCACTCTTGCCTCTGTTAAATGAAATTAATCTATACTGGTTTCTACTATGTATAAATAAACAAGATTAGTAACTGTTTTTTAAAAATTTCTTTGATAATATCAAACTTTAATGTGCATTTTCAAAACATGTGACTATTCATTAATCCACAAAGAAAAACTGCAATCAATCAAATTCAGAAACTAGAATATAGAAAACCTCATGAAATGTGACTAAAAGAAATATGTAATAGGATCAAAAAAAAAAAGTGTTGATACATTGTGTCAACTTGGGGAGTCTAGAGGTTTGGCTAAGTGATTCAGCAGTTCTGGGGTGCAAAGGACGTGCCCTTCCTGCTCTAGGATGGTGTTCATTGTGTCAGTGTGAGAAGTTTAGAAGGTTAACTATGTGAGTGCCGCCCCCTGGGTGGGGGTCGCCTGCTTATAACATAAGGGAGGGAAAGAGGTTTGTACACACTGCCATTCCCCACTTTGCTCTTTTTGCTTTGCTATCTTCCGCCTTGCTGCCAACCAAGTATGGACTGAAACCTCCACAAACTGTAAGCTAAATAAATCTTCCCTTCCTTAATTTTGGGCGTTGGGTATTTCATTTCAGCAACGAGAGAAAAGTAACCAAGACGGAAAGAAAGAACTCAATGTTTAGAATAAATAAATCTAACAGGAAACTTAAAGAGTATCTACCACATCACTATAAAGAAAAGTCTATACATCGTGATCTGTGGTATAAAACTAAAATAGTGCTCATGAGAAAATTAACATCCAACTGAAAAAAATCTGAGAATACGTAAACCACAAAAATACAGAATAACCCTACGCCTCTGTCCCATTACTTGGGAAGTTGAGGCAGCAGGATGGCAAGTTCTAGGCTAGCTTAGGCAACTTAGTGAGATCCTCTCCCAAGATAAAATAAAAGGGGTAGGGACATAGCTTAGTACTCCCTGGGTTAAGTCCCCAGTACTGCAAACAAACAAATGTTTTTAAAGATTGGAAAGGAGAAGGTAAAATTACTACTATTTGTAGAGATGATTGTATTCCCGCAAATTGCAAGATAATAAACTGAAAAACTATTACATTAAGCAACTTCAGTAAATTGGCTGGGTACATAATTAAAATGTCTTTCATATATACAAACAATAACTAGTTAGACTTAATGCAAGATATACTCAATTACAATGCCTACCAAAAGAAAATACCTAAAAATAAATATAAGAAGTGTACAAGGGCTCCATTAAAAAAACTTCAAAATACGCATGAATAACAAAAGAATATTTGAACAAAGAGTACATTATTGCATAAGAAGAGTAAATAAACATAAGAAAGATGTCAATTCTCTTTATAAGTTTAACATAATCTCACAAGCTGATTTTTAAAAATTACCTAAACAAGCAAGAATAACCAGGAAAATTCCAGGGGCTGGAGATTTAGCTCAGCAGCACAGCACCTGCCTGGCAAGTGCAAGGTCATGAGTTCAATTCCCAGTACAGGAAAAAAACAAACAAAAACAACAACAACAAAAAAAAACCCCACGAAAATTCTGAAAAAAATGAGACAAGTCTTATGATTTATGAAAATATTTTATAGACCTATAATAAAACATGATGGTGTACCAGCGTCAAAAGAAAACAGACAATTCAGTAAAACAACAGAAATTCTGCAAATAAACATAAAATTTACTGTATGGTAAAGGTGACATCTTAAATTGGTGGGGGTTAATATAAATTATGCAATAAATTGAGTTGGGTTGAGTAGGTAGCCACCTGGAAAAAATAAAATTGGATCCACACACCTGAAAAAATTTAACATTTGTCCTAAGAGAAACCATGAAAGAATTTTTTGAGGGAGTGGGTACTGGGAACTGAACTCAAGACTTCAAGCTTGCCAGGCAGATGCTGTGCCATTGGGCTATATCCCCTGCCCAAAAGAATTATTTTTTAATCTCAAAGAGGAGGATAAGCGTTTTAAGCATGTATAGGAATCTTAGCTGGGCATGGTAGAACACACAATCCTAGCCGAGATTGAGGCATGAGGCTCACAAAATTGAGTCCAACCTGGGAAACTCAGCAAGACCTTATCTTAAAATAAAAAATGAAAAAGGGCCAGGAATGTAGAAGGCCCCTAGGTTTAATCCCTAATGCTGCAGGAAAAAAAAAAAATCTAACTTCAATAAAATTTAACTATATAAAATATTTTAAATTTCTCAATGTCAAAGGACAAATAACATGGGTGAAGTATTTGCAAATAATCTCCAGATAAAGGAGTGATTTTCTTAACATACAAAGAACCAAGGATATAAATGAACAAGTCCCAGAAAAGGATATATGAATGTCTCTGTGGGAAAGATATTGAGCCTTATTTTAATGTTTGCTAACACCTTTGTGTTGGGAAGGTGTAGGCAGTATCCTACATTACTTATGGGAGTGTTTGACCAATCAAATTCTGTGAAAGGCAGTTTAGCAATATGTATGAAAATTGCACAGGCAAAATCTTTTGACCCAGAAATTCCACTTTAGGAATTTATTTTACTGGTAGTTAAACATATTTGAAATGAGATAGGTACAAATTATTTTACCTGTTAAGTGTAAAAGATCAGAAACAACTTAATGCTCATCAACAGGGGACTTTGTTTTACAATGCCATTAAAAGAACACAGTATTTCTCTATACACATTGATGTGGCTGATCTCCAAGATAGGTAAGAGCATAAGAATGCTATCGTTACAATGATGTTTACAGGATCACATACAGTGCTTTGTTTATTAATGTTCATTGCTTGCTTTTGATTGGTTGATATAGAACATCTGGAAAATGAAAAACACAAAGCAAATGGACACAACTAAAAATGTTTTTTGATATCTTTCCTGTTATTGCATTTTACTTTTATGTGACTTGCATACTGAAGATATAATTCTGTATTTTTTGTACTTCACAATTTATCAGCAACAATTTTTTTTATGAAATTAAAATATATCCCACTCTGCCAAGGACTGAGGAGGGAGCTTAGTGTACATTAGAAGGGCTGTCAGTGCAAATTATATGAATATATTTTAATTATTTTGTTTTGAAATAATTAAAAAACAAATAAATGTATTTTTACCACAATTTCTTCAATAATGGGTACTATTAAGGAAGTATTTCGTCTTTGTAAATATAATGGGTGAAAATATCCATGTTTTATTTTTATCAGCATTTCTAAATTTTGAATTTAGTTGAACGTCTTTGAATGAGTTTATCAACCATCTATAATTATTTTTCTATGAAATACATGTTCCTTCTTTATCACATTTTCCCTTTGGTTGTTAATTCTAACCTTTGTTTTTAAAAGCACTCCATATTGTCAGAAATTAGCTATTTCACCTGTTATAAATGTTTTTTACTCTTTAAGTTTTTCTTTCAATGTTGCTTATATTGTTAGGACATATTACTATGCAAGATCAAGATACATCTTTTCATGTATTGAAATCTTTCTTGATTATCCTAAGTACAATTTTAAAGTTTTCTTCATACACATTTTACACATTTCTTAAATTTATTTCTTGTTATCTTATCCCTTTCAAAAACTATTAGTATCACAAGTGTGAATGGAATTTCTTCTTCCACTATGTTTTTAATTGGTTATTATTTGTATCAATATTACTGAATAACATACTTAGAATCATATTATTTGCTTTTTTTTTTTCTTTTTGTTTTTTTTCCGGTACCAGGAATCGAACTCACGACCTTGTGCTTGCCAGGCAGGCACTGTGCCACTGAGCTAAATCCCCAGCCCCATTATTTTCAATATATCTTTAATTAAATTGAAAATAGTGAATCCATACTTGCATTTATACATTTAGATAAATCACATTATTTCAAATAAAAAAGAGCTATTTATTTAAAAATTTAAATTTTATAACCACCCAGAACTTACTGAATCCCTTTGGTTTTAATAAAATTCACCTGATTTCTTTAGCTTTTAAAGATATACAGTCAGATAAATAGCAAAATAATTCTGCCTCCTTCTCATAACGTATAGCTTTTATTCTCACTCCATTTTTTTTTGGATAGCTCATCCGAAATTAAATAACAATTTTGGTGTGATGGCTGACATTTTAATACTTACAACAGTAGCAGTAATGATACATAGGGTATTTAAATATGTATCATATTTCAGATATAATAAAAATCAAGCATATACTGAATGTATGTGTAGATAAACACATACAGGTGCATGCCTTTAGGTAGTACCTTAGAGTTATTTTGTAAGCAAATACACTGGTGAAGATATTTTGCTTAGAGGCTGAGAAAAGATAAAGTGTTGTCATATTTTAAGAAGGTGAACCTTGTATCTAGATATATTCAGTAATCTCCAATGGAAACTTCCTCTTTGCAGCCTAGGGAATGAAAATCCAGTTGAGTATTAGAGATTTGCTAATTGAGCATGAAGATCAAAGAAGGGTTAGAAATGAAACTCTGAAACTTGGAGGCCAAAAACCATCCAGCCTTTCTTCTTTTGATAACTTGCCCCATTAAGTAGTGAGGCAGTAAAGGAGGTAGACCTGAATTGTGATGGAATTTCCAAGTAGGAGGCTGGAAAAGAGCTACTACTACTTTCTGAGATCCAGAGCTGACTACCCAGCATTTGGACCACAGTACCTGTAATGACTATTTGGTAGTATATCTGAAGATTTGTTACCAGAGTTTGGAGCATTTACTGATTTCTTTATCAGAGCAAGGGTGGTTTAGTTATAAGGCCTTAGAACACTCTCTAAGGAGACGTTTTTTAAACCCATTTTCTTCTGCATATAAGAAACCAACCTAGAATGTAACAGCAAGAGGTAATTAGTTGTATAAACATTAACCTGATTTCTGCAGTGCCTTCTCTAGAAGTCATCCATCAGGAATCAGGGAGAGTGGAGGTTTCTATCAGAGGGTACCAGGTATACCCAAGATGGGTGCCTCAGTCTCTAATTTTTTCCAAGTACCGTTAGTGTAAAAGATCACCTTACTCTAACATAAGCAGAGTCACAGAGCTTTTTCAGTTTTTCATCTCATCTGAGAAATTTTATGAAGTATAAAAAAATTAGTTCCAGAGTGTAAATGAAAACTGAAGCTCAAAAAATGTGTCTAATTAAAGTTACATAGTTTGTGGCAGAGAGTAAAGCCCAGATACATCATCTGTGTGCTTCTGTGAATTTTGACAGCTTTTATATTGGCTACAATCTGAAAAAAAAAGGGAGAAAAGATAAAACTGTTTCAATTGTGCAGTTTTCCCCAGTTATTTGGAATCTTAATGTTGAAGTATTGTCTTGGTTACTTTTTACTTGTTGTTGAGGCAAAATACCCAATGTTCAGAATTAAGGAAGGAAAGGTTTATTTAGCTCACGTTTGTAGAGGTTTCAATGTATAATCAGCTGGCTCCAAGGCAGTGTGGCATGGCACAGGGGCAGCATTCCAAGGTGGCACAAGCAGCTAGAGCAAGGGGGGTGGGGGAAGCTAGCCTCATTCCCTCCTTATATTGTATATCGGCTATCTACCCACACCCACACCACCTCGGAGCCCTCCTCTTCCATAAGCTGAGAATGTTTACAAAGGACCTTTGTTCCCTGCCCAATCACACTTTAAAGTTTACAGTTGGACTTTTAAACTTTTTAAGTTGACACAATGAACAACATCCTAGAGCAGCAAGGGCATGTCCTTTTCACCCCAGGATGTAGAACTGCTGAGTTACTTAGTTAAGCTTTCAGACTCCTCAAGTTAACACAATGTATTAACCATAACAATCCACCCCTTGTCAACTTGGCAACCAGACTTTTTAAACCAGTTTTTTGATATAAAGATATTACTTTCATCATTTTACAACTTGAACATTATAACAAAGTTTTAACAATCTTTAAGAACCAGTATTAAGTCTATCAACATTAGAACCAGAACATTTTGCTCCGGCTCCCCAAAGACTTATGTATATCTTTTTATGTAAAAGGCATTTAGTATATTTGCAAGAGTGGTTTTGCAGTGGTGAAAAGTCCATGTCTTTTTTTTTTTGTCCAAGTATCTTTTAAGATCTAAAGCAAACTCTTAGCTGTGAGACTCTGTATAAACGAAAACAAAGTTAAACACTTTTAACATTTAATGGCACAATATAAATATTACCATTTTAAAAGGTATAAATGGGGATACAAAGCATTGGGACCAAAGCACATTTAACATCCAGCAGAGGAAACCCAAAGTCCTATAGTTTTGTGCGTAACATCTGAAGCAATCTGTGGTAAATTGTGAGCTCTGTGTGTCTCAGCCTCTATGGTACATCTGGGGGTTATATCTCTCACAGCCCTTTTTAGGCCTGCTTTGTGTATTTTTGCAGCTTTTAAAAACTTTTGTTGTCTCTACTGTGCTTTAGGCTTTTTACTTACAACTTTACACACTGCCTTCTCCAGGACACGATGCTAGCCTCCCAGACCTTTCAAAATCAAGGTGGAATGCTTTTTAACCTCAGAACTCTTGTATTTTGTATGTACCTAAAACCACCACCATGTGGATGATGCCAAGGTCTGCTGCCAGGTGGAGCAGTAGCCAGGTTTTTGTGGTCTTTTTTTTTTTTTTTTTGGTTTTAGGGTTCTAGTATTTGAATCGCTGATCACTCTGAACCTGATTTTGAGGAACAAATTTTTTATATTGCCGTAATTTTGGAACCTGTGCAGCCACTGCCACCATTTTGGAACATGGTGCTCTGTGGCATTTTTTTTTGTTTGTTTGTTTTGTTTTTTTTTTTAAGCAAAGTCTTTTCTTACCTTTGCAGTTTTGAGGCTGCAAAGGGTGGAGACTTGTTTTTTTGATGTCCTCAGGCCATCTTTTAAATTTTTTTTTAGCAGTAAAAATCTCTTTTGTTTTATTTTTATACTCTATATCTTTATTGGAAGCTTTTTTGGGGGCCAGACATAACAACATTTTAAATCATCTTGCTGGGCTCTTTGTTTTTGATTTTTAACATAAATCTGGCTAAAAGCTCCCAACAACAGCCATGCCACAGACTCAACGTTTAACTTAGTTAAGCTTTTAGACTCAAGTTGACACAATGTATTAACCATAAAAAGTATGTTATCTAATCCAACCCCCTAATTTGGCATTAGTAGGTTATGAAATCAACCTAGTGTGTCGCTGCAGCAAATTAAACAACAAAAAAAAACCAGAGCACAATAGAAGCTATGAGTGTACTACCTTATCAGTTATTAATACTGTTTTACTAAACTTATTTCTAACTCTAGGTTATAGTCCAGAAATCTTGAAGAGTACTGCTTAGTCCTGGGTTCTTAAGCAAATGCATTAGAATCGTCAGTATCTTAGGACCAAAACATTCTAATTTTTATTTATTTTATTTTTTTTTTGTCTTTTTGAGACAGGGTCTCGCTATGCAGTTCAGGCTAGCCTTGAACTCACTTTGTAGCCCAGGCTGGTCTCAAACTCGCAACGATCCACTTGCCTCTGCCTCCCGAGTGCCCCCCCCTCATTACAGGCATGCGCCACCACGCCCAGCACATTCTAATTTTTAAATCTGGAATAAGAATCAAGAAGCTGTGTTTTTAAAAGGCACTACAGATGATGGAGTCCGGAGACTTTGAAAAACTATGTCCCAAAGAGTCAGCACAGGAAAAAGAACTTTTACTGGACATAAATATTTTTCTTAAAATGTTCCCAAGATAGCAGGTGACATCGTTTGTCATGCAAAACCACCTTAGTATAGATGTGCAAAGCTAGGATGACATGTGCCAGCAGAATGCAGCCATGTTCTTGTACTGGTCTGAAGATTATTTCTGTTTTTTTTTGTTTTTGTCTTTCCTACCAGTACTAGGAATCGAACTCATGACCTTGCGCTTGCCAGGGAGGCGCTGTGCCACTGACCTAAATCCCCAGGCACTGAAGATTATTTTTGTACTTAACTCCCTTCCTACATATTGGGTTACTGGGTAAAAAACTGTCTTAGTTACTTTTCTCATTGCTGAGACAAAATACCCGATGCCCAAGGTTAAAGGAGGAAAAGTTTATTTGAGCTCACAATTTGTACAAGTTTCAGTACCTAGTCAGCTGGCTCCAAGGCAGAGTGGCATGACAGAGGAGCCCATGGCAGGGCAGGCAGCAGGCAGCAAGCAGCAATAGTGAAGCAAGCATGCCCTCTTCTGTGCCTTCTTCTATAGCCTTTATATTCCGTCCAGGCTACAAACTTTTTGATTGGTTCCACCCACACTCAGGGTAGGGCTTCCATTATCTGCATCCAGAACTATCTTTGTTTCCATCCAGGCTACAAACTTATTGATTGGTGCCACCCACACTCAGGGTAGGGCTTCTGTTATCTACACCCAGAACTATGCTAAAACCATTTAGTTATCACAGGATCTCAATCCCAGTATCACACACCCTGATCCAGCATCGAGCACCCACGATACAGCCACCTCCCAGAAATCCCACCTATCAGCACATGAGGCTTTGAGGGGAAAGCCATAACAGGCACATGCCCCAGGAAGGGTGCCAACTGTGAGTAAGGTCTGGGTCTCTTACACAGTTAAGGGTCATCAGAAGTCAGATCTCAACATATGACCTCAAGTTCTTTTTTATTTTTTTAAACACAGTTGCTAATATGACTGGACACACAACTAAACTACTAGGTTTCAGGCATTGTGTTGGGCATTACAGGAAATACAAGGATGACTGTCCAGAGAGTCTTCACATGCAGCTGTCACCACAACCTGAGAGCCCAACACACACAAGACAATAAAATGGCTCAGCAAATGTTTTGGGTCCGCTTTCAGCAGAGATGCCTCATGAATTTCAGATACTCTCTCAGGGCCTGAGATGATGGGACCAAATCCAGTTGCACACCTTTCTTCTTTCACACATTTGAGAGAATCACTGTCTGTTTTTCAAGGACTATAACCCCTATGGGTCACATACTACAGCACTGAAAAATAAGATGCCTTATCCGGAATTCTGGAATTATAATCTCCAAAAACTACTTAGAAAACACATACTGAAAGGATTGTTTGGGTCTGTGCTACTGTATTAGCAACTGGTAATTTAGGATGACTCATTTTACACATATTTTTTCTAGTAGAGTACTAAGAGAAAGCAGACTTTGGATTAGACAAAAGATAGGCTCAAAGTCCTCCTTTGTCCACAGATCACTTCGGAGTAGGCCAATGGTTACCTTTAACTGACTCAAACAAAACTAATTTAATTTAGCAATCTGAAAGGTTCTTTGTCAAGGGGTCAGCATAATTATCATTGGGTAGCGAGACTGACTCTTATTTTTTTCTTGGTAAAAATGTTTTCTAAGCCTTTCTTATCATAACTATGATTACTTTTACAACTGCAAAAATAGATTTTTTAGAGAAAATAAAAATCTTATATCACAAGTAGACTGATTGCATTACACTAGTAGGTTCTAGAAAAAAGCCTTAGTAGATATGTGTGCAGATTTCTTTTTTTTTTTTAGTTCAAAGGAATCCAGGGGTCCGTGTATTAAAGACCACACTTTGAGGAACTTCTATCTCTTGATACAAACAAAATTTGGGTCTTCCCCAGCTCAGGTAGAGAGACTCCATATGAGGAGCCTGTAAAGGTGACTACTGAGGCCACTCCCTTGCAGGCTCAGGAACATCTGTCTAGCAGGTAACTTTTCCATCTCTGTTCTCCTACCCTAGCAGTAGTGAACCTATGGCACACATGCCATAGCCAGTTGTTCTTATCACTGAAAGCTTGAAAAGGCTCACCATCAGTGTCCTACCCTATGCAGGCTGCTCGGGATGCATGAATTATCAATCATACCTTATGTCTGTGCACCTCCCTACTACTGGTTTCTGAAGAAGTGAGCATTCTTTTTTTAAATGCAAATTTCAATAGTATAATTTACATACAATAAAATGCATACATTCAGTAAGTTTTAACAAATACATGCCTCTTGTGTAATTAATACCACAATCAAAATACAGAACATTTCTATTTTGCTAACTGGCTCTTCTGTGCCCCTCGAGACCCAATCCTCCTTGTATCTAAGTCCTTGGCCCAAGCAACTACTGGAAATAACACCCATGAAATATGGGATACACTTTTCTTTCCTAGAGTTTCAAACAAGTGGAATTATACGGTGTGTTCCCTTTTGGATCTCTTTTCTTTCAATTGTCATACTGTTTTTGAGGTTCATCTATGCTGTTTGTTTTCATTGCTAAGTACTATTTGGCTTGTACTTAGCAATAAAAACAAAGAACTACAATAATTAGACCCCAAAATAAAAGACTCAATCAAAAAATGTACAACTGAAATGAATCGACACTTCTCAGATGAAGTACAAATGGGCAATAAATATATCAAAAAGATAATTGTACTACTAATTTCTATTGGTTTACTGAAAGGAACAGTTAACGTTTAATTGCTTGATCAATCTTACATACCTAGGGGGCTGGGGATTTAGCTCAACGGCAAAAGCGCCTGCCTGGCAAGCGCAAGGTCGTGAGTTCGGTTCCCGGTACCGGAGAAAAACAAAACAAACAAACAAAAAAAAATCTTACGTACCTATATCTGGTAATCTGAGCAACTACTTTGAAGATAACAATATGTAATACAACAGCCGTTGTTTAATTTCCTATCATCTTGTTTCCAAATTCTGTTTTTGTGTTGTTTTTTGTCTTTGTTTTTGTTATTGTGTTTTTGGTTTTTTCTCTTTAAAATATAAAAACCCAAAAATATTCAATATCTCTGGCCTTTAGAGAAATGCAAATTACAACAACATGGATTCTACTCCAGAATAAATGGCTATCATCAAGAAATTAAATAATAAGAAATGCTGGTGAGGCTTCCGGGGAAAAGGAACGCATCTATATTGGTGGTGGTAATGTAAACTAGTATAACCATTATGGAAATTAGTATGGGATTCCTCAAAAAACTAAAACTAGAAATTCCATTTGACCAGGTGTTCCCCTTCTAGGTATCTGCCCCAAATATAGTATAGTGATATATGCATGCCCATGTTTATAACAGCACAATTCACAGTATGTAAATCTTGGAAGTGGCCTGTATGTTTATCAACAGATGAATGGACAAAGAAAATGTATTTATATATAATGGAGTACTATTGTGCCATTAAGAAGGATAAGCTTGAGTCATTTTAGGAAAATGGATGCACCTTGAGACCCTAATGTTAAGTGAAATAAATCAGATGCATAGCCTTAAGTATTGTATGATTTCACTTATACTAGACACTCAAAATAAAAAAGAAAAAGAGAAGATAGATAATAGGAAATAGGGAGGTAGATCTTTTTCAAATGGGAAGGGGACCAAGAGATAGAGGGAGAAGGGAAGAAGGGAAGTGAAGGGGATAAAAAAAGAACTGAGGTAAGTTATGTACACATACCAACTCTCTATGAGGAAATGTGATCATTCCGTACTGCAAACATGTACTAATAAAAATAAAAATTGGTAATAAAAAAGAAAAACTACATCATATTAGAAATTAATGATAAATTGTATTTGGGTTCGTGAGTGCCTTCATTCGGCCATCCATCTTTTCAATTATAAATTTCTTCCTCCTTGAACAAATATTTTCTAATGCCTTGAATGTATCAGGCAATGTGATAGCCACTAGTTAAATGTAAGCTACATACTTGGTTCTGGGCTTACGTGCCTAATTTTGATCTTGGGAAAAGAGATCATTTGGGGTAAAATTCAACAGTAATTATACTTTTATATTGGACTGTGAAAACTAAATTTATTCATGTGGCAAGGCACTCAGTGTCTTGGTGTTTTCTGTAGGCTTTGTGAATAATGTATTTTGTTCTACAGTATCATAATAAGTAAGATGGCTATTGTTACAGTTCATATGTAGATATCCCCCAAGAGCTTTGTGCACTCATAGGCAGGGCTTTTGAAAGGTGATTTTATTATGGGGGAGCTACAGCTGACTTGCTGTTAGGAAACAGCTCTGATTAGAAGTGAGTCATTGGGGGCAGAGTCTGGAAGGGCATATCTCTCTCCCTGGGCCCTCCTTTTCCTCCCTGCTTCCTAACTTCCAGGAATCAAAGGTAGTATGGGAGAAAGCATTCAAGCAGATGGGTACAACTTTTCTTTACTCCTTTTAGAAGGGTTAGAGAGGCACTTGTCTTCTGCTATGCCCCTTTGCCATGCTATTTCTTCTTGGGAGCCAGTCAATCATGAACTGAAACATAAGCCTAATGAAACATTTTCTCCTTTAATACTGGCAAAGGGAGTGACTAAGACAGCTGCCACAGCCAAGATAACATGTCCATGTTCAAGGCAGGAAGAGCTAAAGGAAAAGTATATATTGAAAAAGGGGAGAGGGTTGCTTCCAGCTACATGTGTCACATCTTTCCAAAAATCTCCAGAAAATACCCTCTTCTGTTTTATTAGCTACAACCGGAACATGTGACATCCACAGTTGCAAGGAAGCTAATGAGGGTCTCACAAAAAGAAATAAGATGTCACACTTGACACACATCAATCACAACTCGTGGCCCCAGGGTGACACATTGTCATTGCAAACAAAACTAAGGTTCTGATAACAAGAAAGCTGGAAGAAGTATATGCTGGATTCTCACAGTGATGTCTGCATAGAGCCTCAAAATGACTCTGGCACAGACACGGCCGTGTAAGCAATGAAGGTAGGATGGGAGAAAGCATTCTAGTAGATGGTTACAACTTTCTTTACCCCTATTAAGATCTCTAGAGACATCCAAAAGTATCACACAATTGGTACATTTACGCTTGTCAACAAATTAATTCAGGCTCATGAAGTTATAAATATGCACTTTATCCCATTAATTATAAAACAAGATACAGACAGATAGCATTCGCAGGTTCCCTGAAAAAGGACTCTGTCAAGCCTCAGTGCTTAAGCAAAACACAGTTTCCACTGGGAGCTGGAATTGGTTCATCTTTAGCTGTATTTCCCAGTCATGCTTCCAGTTCAATGCACATCTCATGTGTGCCATAGCATATTGAATAATTTAATTATGATTCTAGTCTACATTTTAGGAGGACAACAAAAATCATTCTTCTCCCAAAATATGGAGACATCAGAACAACTTCACAAAAATAGGAACCAGACAATAATCAGCTTAGAACTAGAGCTGATAGCCAGGCTCAAAAGACATGCCTTTGATTTGTTACCTCAATGGTGATTCTAATAAATATTTTACCACAAAATTTAGTATTCTCAACAAAACAGGATGAGCAGGATACCTGGGCCTTGCCCACTAGAATAGTCCTACCACAGTGTAATTATATGAGTGAGCAAAGTAGACACACCTGCCAACCTGAAGTTTGGAAAGAGAGTGAAGCCACACATTGCTTTGTTTAGAAGTGGGTACATGATCAGAGTTTGGTCATAGGAGGCTCCCTGGAGTTTTCTAACCATGTAGATCAAATGTTGCCAGCTCTGGATGGGATGCCTGGATCCGTCTTAGCCATACTGTTACAGCCTGATGTTCAAGTTGTAATTACATACTTCACCTCCCCAACTGTAACACAAAATATGAGGGTTAGGAAGGTAGCTCAGATGTAGAGCATCATTTTGAAGACTTCCTGGGGTACCTAACACAATAAAGTTCTCTTATTATAGATGACCATAGAACCTAATTCTTCTATGTGTAGTACTCACTACATTTGCATTTTTATTGTTTGTGATTATCTGGTTACTGGTGATTCCTTATACTAAGCCATTAGCTTTATAAGCAAGGGTTTTATCTATTTTTGTTCATCAGTTATATGCCTAGCCTTGAGCCCAAAGTAGGGACCCAATATGTATTCACTGTATGAAAAAAAAAACAAAAAGAAAAGAAAAAAACCCTGGGAAACGTTTATCTCCTGTGAAACAACACTAAAAGAAACATGAATTTCACCATTGTCTCCCCTAGTGTTCCCAGTTACCAAAGGAACACTATTATGGCATCTCTAACTAGAAGATTCTTTAAAAACATGTTCTACAAGATAGAGCTGGCTCTTAACACCCACTCATTTTTCAGGGATTAAAGCCTGGATTGTATAAAGAGAAAATGTCCAGAAAGCAAATGCTTTATTACTTGTGATCGTGATATATCAACACCAAGATACTTCTGCTCTCCCTAGAAATAACTTTACCAAGTGAAAAATTATTCAACCTCCTTCTCCAAAGAAGCCCCATTCTCTGAAGATAATATCCTGTGAAACCTAGTAGAAGCTAGAACCCTATTCAAGTCTAATCACAAAGTAAATATATCAGCTCTATCACACCCATTTTCTCATTTTCAATGATAGGTTATCTCTCTTTCCTGAATCTTAACCTTGAGAATTGGTTTAGTAGTCTCAATCTTAATTTTTTTTTTACCATTTATTTAGTGGTGCTGGAGGGCAAACTGAGGGCTTTGCACACACTAGGCTATTGCCCTACCGCTGAGCTACACCCCAGCCCAGTCTTTAATATCTTGAAGCAAGTTTGCAAGGTTGCCAAATCTTGCTTCCAGGAAAAAGTCTTCATTTTCACTTTCCATGGATTTTCTTCTTTATACTGAAGCTATCTGAGGCAATTTTTTTTTGGTCAATGTTCCTATAAAATCTAACAAAACAGTTCAGAGGCCCTGAAGCAGTTTCTTTTGGTTTTTTTTGAGACAGCATCTTGCTACGTAATTCAGGCTGGCCTTGAACTCAATGTACAGAGCTCAACCTGGCTCAAACTTGCACACTACCTCCTGCCTCAGCCTCCCAAACGCTGGGATTTTAGGTATGTGTGACCACGCCCGGTTTGAAGCAAAATTTCTTAATTGCGTGGTAATCAAGTATTGGACATTCTGTGATGCTTGATAACGTATGCTCAACATTGACTGGATGACTGCAAGTGCACTTTTTTGGAGAAGAGTCCAGATATTGCATCAAATTCTGTCTCCAGTCCCTAATTTACTGCTTTGCATATATGTCACAGATGCTTTATACATATACGATTTATAAAATTTATTTGAGTAGATACATGTATATATCTTTTTTTATTCCTCTTCCTGTCCTCTCCCTCCCTGCATCTCTAGATCCCATTCCCCCATTTTTTTAGTTCATGTTTGTGACACCATGTTTACAATCGTTGTGGGTAGTTGGTACATGTAAATGATACGTTTTAAATCTTTTACACCCCTTCCTTCTCCACCCTGCATCTCTTGGTCCGCTTTCCATCTCCCTGTTTACTTTTATCAATCTTGTACTTTGCTCTGTATGTTATACTTTAGATTTCTCCTATGAGAGAAACCATATTTAAGCTTGTGTGGCAGATTTCTTTCACTTGACATGTTTTCAAGGTGCATCCTTTCTCCTACAAATGACTTAAATTTATCCTTCTTTATAGCACAGTAGTGTTCTAATATGTATAGATACATTTTCCTTACCCATTTTCTGTTGCTGGACATATAGGCTGCTACCAAGATTTAGCTATGAATTGTGTTGCTATACACATTGCTATGCACCCTGCTGTACACATAATGTAATGTCTTTAGCCCTTTTGGGAAGATACCTTAAAGAAGAATAGCTGGGTCAAATGGAATTTCTATTGTTTGTTTTTTGAGAAGTCTGCGTACTTATTTCCACAATGGTTGTACTAAATTACATTCCCACCAGCAATGTAGTAGGGTTCCTTTTCCACTGTAGCCTCACCAGCCATTTTTATTTGATTTCTTGATGGTAGCTTTTCTTTCTGGAGCACAATGAAGTATCAGTGTTGTTTCACTTTGCATTTCTCTAATGGCCAGTGATGCTGAATATTTTTTTCATGTATTTATTGGTTACTTGTATTATTTTTTTCAAAATGAGTAAGAAGCTTCTAAGAAACTGAGGCAGAATGGCCAGAGAAAAGCCACCAAAAAACACTGATATCCCCCAAGTCCAAGGAAAAGAAACTTACCCAAAGAGTGTGGTTAACCTATCATCTGTTGAACAGGGATCACGTCAGGTAATGCCTGTGAAGTACCCAACAGACTGAGAAACAAAGTGGTGGCTGATGATCTTTAAAACTGGTATTTTTAGTTGAGATAAAATACTGCAGTTCATTGAAAAATAAAGAGGAAGCACAAGGTAAGAAGCTGGGGAGAGAAAACCTTTTCATCAGTCGTTGTCCATGAAAGGGAAGCAAGAAACAGAATGAGGAACAACTTGCTGCAAGTTTAATCTTTCTTCCAATAAAATACTTGAAAATGCCCAAATGTCAATGTGAAGAAGCCATAGATAAAAAGCAAAAGTCCTAAAAAGCAGGATGGGATATCGAGAGCCTGGGACACAATGATGATCACCTTTTCTACTGTGGAAAAAAGTGAAGGAAAGGAATGGGTATAAATGAAGCAAGTTTGAAGGCTTGGTGGAAATAATTTGAGCAAGTTTCCATCTTATGGTTTCTCTTCTCTAAAAAAATGGGGGAATGGGATCTAGAGATACAGGGAGGGAGAGGACAGGAAGAGGAATAAAAAAAGATATATACATGTATCTACTCTTAAATAAATTTTATAAATCATGTATGTATAAAGCATCTGTGACATATATGCAAGGCAGTAAATTAGGGACTGGAGACAGAATTTGAGAAGAGAAAGTGGGAGGCAGAATAATCTGCTGAGAAGGAACAGGTGGGGAAGATGTTTAAGTAGGTGAGAGGAAGATGTTTAAGAGCTCCTGCAGCTGGGAGTAGTGACATGAGCTATGTGGAAGAATGAGGGAGGAAAATCACCTAAGCCCAGGACCTGGAGGCCAAGCCAATGTAGCAACACCATGGTTCACCAAAAGAAAGAAGAGGGAGGGGAAAGGGAAGGGAAAGAAAAAGGAAGGGAGAAAGAAAAGGAAAAGGGAAAGGAAAGGGAAGGGAAGGGAAGGAACGGAATGTTAGAGCTCCCATGGAGAATAGGATACAGAGAATTGCTGGGCAAAATAAGAACATGAACTTGTAATGGTACTAATTTTTTCTAGTGTGTAAGTTTTCTCTAGGAAATTTTTAAGGAGAAAAGTGTTTCTAAAAATGCCTTCAATTCACTTCTCTGTTGAAAATGAGCATCTTAAACTCAGGCTCAGAATTTGTGGTAGAAGTATCATTTACGTATTATATGCACTAATAATAAATCTAAGACTAAAGGTAAGAAGTTACTGGTGTTATTCAAAATATACAGAAGATATACATTTATCTTTTTAAATACCTAAGAATAACAGCAGGAAAGGTTTTTTTGTTTTGTTTTGTTTTTTGTACAGGGAAACCATAATCAGTAGCAAAGGGAAGACGTAAAATACATACTTAGCCCTGTTGGTAGCCTATTAACTGGAACATGAGCTCTCAAGTGCATTATCCTATCACTTTCAGGGATGTGTCAAAAAAAAAAATCCAGAACAGATAAAGGGACATCAGAGAGAGAGAAAGAGAGAGAGAGAGAGACAGAGAGAGAGAGAAAGAGAGAGAGACACAGAGAGAGAGAAAGAGAGAGAGAGAGAGACAGAGAGAGAGAAAGAAATACAGAGGAAAAACTCTTTAGAGTGTTTTCAAAACAGATGGAGGGCTCTCTCCTCCATTACCTTGCCAACCATGCCAAGTCCAGGCTCTAAATCATTAGGCAGAGGTGACAGGTCAAGCTTCATCCCCAAACTGATGCATACTGTTTCAGTTTTCCCCCTCCTGTCTATAGATACCCAGTTGGAGGTATTATATAACTAACCATTGTTACATCTCTCTTTATCTGTTCCCTTCTTACAGGCCTACCGAGAGGGTTAGTTTCTAAGACAAGAGACGAATTGAATTCACATGGGGTGGGGGTGGGGGTTATAGTGATTCATTTAAAGAGAAACAAAGATGGAGAAGAAAGGTGTGAAAATATTGAAATTTTAAGAGATAAATTTTAAGGTCTTACAAAATGATCTTTAGGTATCAAAATATGTTCTAGTTCTCCAGAACTGTTTGCTATAAACTTAATGATAAATATTAATGATTGAATTCTCCAAGATTGTAGGCTGCTAGGCCTTTGACTAATAAACATAAACTTCTCTAGAAACCTTATAAAATGATTTACTTTATTTGAACTCACAAAATAATTTCTGATGGATTGCTGGCCTTATTCTCTCTGGGTTTGGAGAATCCAGGAAAGTACACATTTTTACACTCTGCGAGGAAATAAACAGAAATAGAAATGAATGCTCCTTCTCTCTCTTTATGAACAGGCAGCAACTTATAAAGGAACAAAAATCATGTTTTGTGAAAAAAGACCCTGAGAAAACTGATGATGGAAATGCACAGGTATTAGTGGTTAATGTTCATTGTGTAATTATTTTAGTGGCAGAAATTATAGTGTTTACATAAATGATTTTACTACTGTATTTAGTCTTTTGAAAATATAGTTTATTGAATTCTGCAAAGAACATTATAGCTATAATCATATTTAACAACTGACTTCATTTTGAACATTCTAGATCTATCCAGTGCTAATATAAAATAACTTTCTGTATTTCATATTTAAACAAACTACTGTTGTTTGAAGGTAAGATTTTTACAATTTTTGCCAAACACTTTTCTGGTGACATCTTATATGTTGTTGGCTTTTTCTGGCCACCACAGCACAGTCAGCTGATTATTTAAAGAGAATAGCCTACGATTTATAATTCCAGTGTCCCCTTCCTGGTTCTAATTGCAAATCATCGGGCCTCACTAGACAGACTATAAATAGCCCTTGAATTATTTCTTTACATTATCTTATACCTGCCCACCTCAAAACTGGAACACTTTTCTGCTTATTGAAACAATTTCAAAATATATTTAAAAAAACTTTTCATACTATTTGTACATTTCCATAGTATAAAAATTTTAAAAGGTACCAAATAATGTTTCCAATTTTTCTTAAAATGAAGATCTATCTATATAATATTCTTAATATGTTGCCCAGTTTATGATAAAATCAGGCTCCTTGTTTAAAAGTTTGCATACATCATTATTTCAATTTTATAATGCCTCTTCCGGAACCAAAAGTCCCCCACACTTGATTACTATTAGCATCAGAAAAATATTTGGGAAAAATACTATTCATTTTTAACTGCACTTTTGAATTTAAAAAATGGTGGCAAAATATTTTTTGCATTATACTATTACATGTCAAACTGTAAACAATGTTTTGAAAATTTGTTTTCTGTAATATGAAATGAAGACTTGCTTTTAGCAACTCTTTGTTGAACACTGATTAGATGCCAACTATCGTTTGGTGTGTTAAGGATTCAGATATGAAAAATATAAAAATGGTTCCTACTTTTCCACTTTCATAAAGCTTATGTTTTCTTATTTATATTAGAAAACACATAAAACAGCAATGTTATAAAGGTGCAGCAATGTTATAAAGGTGATCTGGATCACCTAAAATCTGGATCAAAAGGAGATCACCGTCCCAAGAGGCACATCATTTTACATTCTGATATCTCTGAAATCAGTCACATCTTACAGTGTGGTAGGACCAGGAAACCATAGAGATGAAGCTGTCACTACCGGTAATGCAACAAAACTTGAAGAATGAGTATGAAAGGCTTGGAAGAAAATCCCAGACTCTGGTAAAAGCACCCTTTTAAGGGTTATTGATGGCTCAAGAATCAATAAAATATAATTCTTCAAAGCATTTTTATTACGTACGAGGAAAATAAAATTCAGAGAGTTTAAATCACTTGTCCCAATTCACAAAGCAGGGTAGACAGAGTTCAGGTCTGTGTTCCACTTTCATTCTTCTACCAAGTGTTAAGGTGAGACAGAGATGTCATAAGATAAGTTTGTAAGAACATAGCTCTATTTCTGTGACCATGGGCAAGGAATTTACTCCTTTGCCTTGGTTATTCTATCTGTTAAGATAGCAATTTAGTCAACTTCAGTGATATTCTAGGTATTAAGATAATGTATGTATAGGACTTACTGAAGAGACTGGCAAATGCTGAGTACTCCATAAATGCTAACTGCTTAAAATCAAACTTTACATTCAGTAAAACATAATTTAAAGTTATCTTCAATTACCCCACAACTAAATGAGGCCCACATCTAGGTATATGAAATATTAGAAAACTGAGTAGACTGCTAAAATGTTTGAACTAATTAATACAATAAAAAGTTCCACCTTTACACTGCTTTGTCCAGGTAGTGTACCAAGAACTCACTAAACTTACCTGCAAGAAACCATACAAAAAAAGTTAAGAATCCAAACCATCTATGATCATTGAACACTTTAATGTCTGTAAATGCATTTATAAGCACGGTCTCGATGAGTGCAACATTTACCACAGTTTTGATCACAACTCATAAAGACACTAAAGGAAAAGGACTCCCAGAACTGCTTCAGAAAGTGGCAAGAACAATGGGATAAGTGTGTTTGAAGTGGAGGGTAAGTTATTGTAAGGGGGTAGTAGCAATGTGTCTTTGACTGTAATAAAAGTTTTAAATTTAAATATTAACTGTATATTTCAATCACGCCTTGTATAATACACACACAAGAAACACAAGTTCTAGAGCTTAAAATGTAATGGGAAGACAATTTGGTCAAAAAATGAGATAATGGTTCTTCATTACAGTACTTACAAATATTAAGGCACTTTCTCATCCATTTCCAACTTAGTGCTTTGTACATGGTATGTAATTATAAAAAGAAATCCAAAGTGCTTTCTAATGTTACTTTCTGTCCAAATAATGGGATGTTCAGAAAAGGGGTAAAGGTCTACATTTTCTCCCCTTTTAACCCTTTCTATGTCAGCTCTTCAATTTTGGGAGTTTAAGTGAAAATCTAAATTACAAAATACTATTCTGTAGAGTCAACTTGCTTTAAATATTAGTTTATATATTTTGTTTCTATAAATAGTAACTATTTCTCAAATCAACTCATTACATCTCAAGCAAATAAAAAGTTTCAACTGAAACTCTGAATACTAGATACAGTTAAGTGCTTAAAAAGTAATTTTAATTACTAGGAAGTTAATGAATCAACTCACACATGTTCTTGTTTTACTTGATGATAAAACCTAAAGGGGAACCTACAGAGAGGAAACTCAAACTACTATACCCAGAACTAATGTATTTGCAGAAGCTTCTGGAAATTAAAAGCCTTAATGAAACAACTCTGGTGTCTTCTTGTTACAACTAACTGCATACTAGCAAAATTAAAGAATTTTCTGAATATTTTCCGTATTCATTTAGTCTCATTAGTCATTTTATAAGAACGATTTGGTAAAATCTCACAAGTACCGCACATCCAAATTTAAATCTTAAAGAAAACTATCACATGGCTCAAAGTGTGAACTGTGTCTATTAATGGTGAAACATAAAATTAGCACAGCTTGTTTATATTTGAGTTGTTTTTAACTACGCTGCTCTATACCCATCCTAGATATTTTCTAGAATCAAAGCCTATCTGGGAGAGATCAGACTGGTTGCATGTAGTTGGATCAGCAATAAAAAGTCTTTACAACGACCAACTCCGAATATCTCAGCTGAAATGATAAAGGCTAGTACTCAGTCGGGGTGTTAGTTCCAGGTTGCATTTGGAGAAATACCCTAGCTTCCGCTGCCCAGGACACTCCCGCACACCTCACCCCTCTCCGTTCCAGCTTCCGGCCTGCCCCTACCTCCCAGAACACAGTCACACCGCCAGCACAGCCACAGGGTGCAGAGTAACGGGAACAAAATCTTAGCACAAAGATGGGCTGGGTGGGAAGTCGTACCTTGCCAAAAAAGGAGACTTCTCCAAAAAAACTTGACAAGTTAAGAGGAAGAGAGTACAGTTCCCGAAAATATTTGGGGGCACCTTGCTGTCCGGAAGTCTCATCCTTTATGTCTTGACGCCCCTTCTTGAAGCCCAAGCTCGGAGCGCCATCTGGGAAACCCTAGACTCAACCTCCATTGAGAGTCCTTACTGGTGGCAGCCATGACACTTGCATCCGCATTTTCTACGTCCTTTCGTCTCCCGGAAATGACGCCGCGCGGAAGGATCCGCGTTAGGCCGAGGCAGACTGAGGTGAAGGGGCACCCGGAAGCGGGTCGCTAGAGCAGCTCGGGGGAGGGTGGGAGGCTCATGGTCTTCCTTATGCCAACCAATGAGTTTCTGCGTGTCAAGCATTGTGCACAACAGCAGATTGTTATGCCGTTTTATCCTTTCAGCAACGCCAAGAGGCAGAAGCTATTTTATCTATTTTATATGTGGGGAAACTAAGGCACACTTAAGGGTGCAAGTGCTTGGTGAAGCTGGTCTAATCCAGACACTACCTACTTTCTAGTGATTTCATTTTGGGAAGCTCAAGTCCCGGCAGTGGGTGTCCTGCTATATCACTTCTGCAAGTGTTTGGTTCAGCTCAGCATCCTGTGGGCCAAGAAGTGGCAAGCCCAACCTGCAGCCACTGTGATATTTACGAAAAACTTTTTATTCTGCCCTCTTTGTGATACAGGTTTGTTCCGCTGGTGTTGGGGATCCAATCAAGGGCCTTGTGCTGGAGTATGGTTTTAAGCAGTTTGTTTTGAATTCAAAGCTTCATCGTCTATCCCCATGCCCCACTTTCCACTATTGCTTGTTAGTGAGCTCTTAAACAGAGACACAAAAGAAATGCAGTAGGAAGACAGACAAGAAAAATGAGATAGGATCAGCAGAAGATGTAGAGTGATAAGGGAAGAGGCTAATTTGGGAGCTGTGTTTACTTTGGAATTTCAAGGTAGTATGTAACAACCTTCTTGTCAAAGTCCTAGCACAGCCTGGTTTTCCACTAAAGGGTAGATTCACAAGTACTGTACAACTTCCCTGCTCACAGATTCAGCACCCACTCAATGATAACTTCCTCAAATTTCACTTTTGTGTTCATATTTTAACAAAAATTTGGTGTAGGTGAACAAGAAGTGTAAAGTAAAATTCTATATTCTCCCTGCTGTTCCCTCTTGTCGTATGGTTCACTCATCCCATGATTAGCAGCATAACTAGATATTGAACTGGACATTTTACCTGTAGCATTATTGTGCAGCAAGTCCAACACCAAAATGTGACGTTAACAAAAGTGAATGTTTTCAAAAGATGTATCTTTATGTTAATCAAAGTCCTCTGAGAAAGTGTTAGAATGAAATTAAATGTGAGGGAATTGTATTAGAAAAACATTTATGAGTAAGAATGAGAGCAAGCCAGGAGATGCTCTAAGAGATATCACACTGAAACTGAGTGAAGGAGAGAGGGCAGGAAGATTGGTGTTTTAGGCCGCTAAATAGTCTTAAGGAAGATCAACAAGGTCATTGTGAATCCTCAGTCTAAAATCACCTGTCAGAGCAGCCCTCCCAGGAGCCAGCCTGCGTTACTATCAGTACTGCATCCATCATTGGCTATGGCAGCACATGGGTACAAATGTGGCAAAAGATTTCTTAGTGCAGCACCTGGGGCCTTCATCAGTTTTGCTTCTTGAATTTGGCAACCACAATCCAAGAACTGATTTTGCAATTATTGAAAACTTTCATCAGTTTTAAATCTTGAAAGACATTTTTTTGGAACAGATGATATCATTAGGAGGCATTTTGTAGACATTGTTATGTATCCCCAATTTCTTTTAAATCTAACAAGAGGGGCTTCTTATCAGAGAACTTGCTAAGTGTGCCCTTATTTTGAAAGGTGCAATACTATTCAGACTCATATCTGGAAAATTCCAAGAGTAAGGGAGATGGACCAGTGAGAAGTTTTGGCAGAAGAGTGAGGGAGAGTACATTGGGATCAGCTGTCACTGCCATAGTTTGTCAGGGCACATGATACTCAAGTGTTTCTTGTCCATCAGATGTGGGCTTCATAAGAGAAAGAGGCCTGGACCTTTTTGACACACCCAAAAGGACTGCCTAGAAAGGAGATGACATTTCAAGAAAGCCTGTGTGGTGTGGATTATTTTACAACAAAGCTATAGATAGAAAAATAACTGGAGAAATAGAATGCATCACCCAACGAGGGTGAGCTACTTGTCATAATTTTCCTCTGACTTTTCCTCTTTTACTGCTGAAAGTCCCAAGTCCCAAGTAGGCCTCAGTTGTGAGGAATTTGGTATTGCTGGTAATTAAGCCTGTCAGAATCAGAGGCACCCTTGCAGGGATCCTTCAACAACACAAAAAAATCACCCATAAGAGTGAAAGTCAAGTTTAAGTTTCACACAGATCCAGTGTGCATAAAGGCAGCTTATGACCATGCCAGTGTTAAAGTAGATTTTATTGGAGGGTAACTGAAAAATGATGCTGAAGCAAGATAATTCATACTATCCTTCTGGAGCACGTAGTTGCTAGATTGCCATAACAGACTAGGTGGCTTACACAACAGAATTTTTTTCCCTCATAATTCTGGAGGCCAGGGACTGGGGATTTAGCTCAGCGGCACAGCGCCTGCCTGGCGCTGAGTTTGATTCCCGGTACTGATAAAAAACAAACAAACAAAACAGTGGGATTCTGGAGGCCAAAAGTCCAAGGTTAAGGTTCTGACCAATTTGCTTTCTAGTGAGGAGCCATCATACTATCTTGCAGATGGCTGCCTTCTCTTTTTCTTCACATGGCCATATTTCTGTGCCTGCTTAACAACAGAGTAAGAGTAGAGGACAAGTGACAGGCAGGAAAGGAGGAGTGGAGGGACAAGATAAATGAATGTTTTTTGATATTTCTTCTTATGACACAAATCCTGTCCAATCAAAAACCCACTGTCATGACCTCACTTAATATTAATTACTCCTGTAGACGACCCATCTCTAAATATAGCCACACTGGGGGTAAGTGCTCTAACAAATGAATGGAAAGTGCTGGGTACAAGTAGAGTGTGATTCTGAAACACCTTTATGGAAGAGATATGACTTTGCAGCCTGCTGTAGTTTGTACCTTAAATGTTCTCCAGTGGCTGCTCATATATGAATGGCTGGTTGCCAACCTTTGGCACTACTGGGAGAAGGAGGAACCTTTAAGAGGTGAAGCTTATGGGAGGAAGTTAGGTCATTGAGGGCATGCCTTTGAAAGGCATTGTGTAACCCTGGTCACTTCTTCCTTTCTTTTTCAGTTCCCTGTATGAAGCGCATAGCTGTCCTCTGTGCATGCTACTGCTATGATGTACTATTTTGCCACAGAGCCAAAATCAGTAGGCCCATGGTTCATGGGCCAAAACCTGCAAAACTGTGAAACTGATTAAGCCTCTCCTTTTTATAAGTTAATTATAATAATGACAGAAAGCTTACTTTTATGAATGAAAGTGAATATTGTGATGTCTGGAGATAGTTTGTAAATCTTAGAGCCCTTCAGACATAATGTTAATATTATGAAGGAAAGTTGGATATGTAGAGGACTGACTGTTTTTTCTGCCTGCACGGCAGAGACAGTTGCAAGCCAACACACCACTGGTTCTAAAGGAAACCCACACAGATTCTTTGTATCCAGTCATCAGGACTTCAAGGAGGCCCTGGAATTTGCAGTTACAGGAACTTAGTAAATGGTGGTACTGTTCTGATTAAGAAGTGTGGTGTTGCTTATATTTATGAAATTTTAATTTTTAAAAAAGTTACAGTATTGGTTAACCAGAGACTATATCTTCTTACATTTTTTTCTTAATAAAATTAATGACAAATAAAGTAGTTGTAAGATACCACGTTTAAGAGACCAGTACATAAAGGACATAGACTTGCACCTTCTATAACATCCAATTGGCACTTCCAGGAAGCAGAGCTGTTTTATTAGGGTTATAGTAGTTGGAATTAGCTTTAATTGTGAGCTCAAAAATTTTAAAAAGTCAATGTAATTTTATACACATAAATGTATTTTTTTTTCAAGAAGTCTAGATGATGTCAATTTAGGTTTAATGTGGTGATTTGTGTGGTGAGGATTACAGGCCCTCGATATGTTCCTTCTGTTTTCTAAAGTCACTTCATGATCTAGAATGACTACTTGTAGTGAACAGGAAGGACTAAGAAATTCAAACAAAATCACAACTCTTCCATTTAAGAACAAAACCCAAAAGTTGTGCGCAAACATCTGCAAGACAAGTGGAAAAGATAGTATTTGTTTTTCTATTAAGTCAGGGCATAGCTCATGGAGTGGGTGAGGGGTGGGGGGTGAGGGTGCAGAAAGAGAAGCTGAGAGATTATGTTTTTATTATTCTATAACAGTGGTCAGCAAACTATGGTTCATTGATCAACTGCCTGTTTGTATAAGTAGAATTTTATTGGAACATAACTATGCCCATTTTACCTGCTGTCTGATTCTGTGTGTTCTTTTAAAAGACTTTGTTAACATATAATTCACATGGTGTACAGTCTACCTGTGTAAAGTGTACAATGGCTTTTAGTATTCACAGAATTCTTTGTCACCACAGTTAATTCTAAAACATTTTAAATCTGTCTTAAACCTCACATTCTTTAGCTGGCTCCCCAACCTCCTGTCTCCTCCCTCCCTGGGCAACCACCAATCTTTCTGTCTCTATAGAATTACCTGTTCTGGACTTTTTATGTAAATGAAATCATACAATATGTGAGCCTTGGGTTTTTTATGCAATAAATATATATAGTGTTTGTCAATTGCAAAAGAAAAGACAAATGGTGGGATTAAATAGGAAATTGTCAGATCAAATGTGAAACATTTTTATCACAGATCTTTAGGGGAGCACCAGCCCCACACTAATGCTTCCCAGGTGGGCGCTCAGTTGCTGGTTTTGTCATGATTGTGGGGCTGCTGATTTTCATGGTTATAATGGAACAGAATGGAACAGAACAGAGCAGAACAGAACAGGAGGGAAATTCAGAGAATTTTGACAATTTTTACAGCTTTACTCCCCCGCCCCACTTTATGGAGGAAGTGACTGACATCAGTCACTGACATCACCCAGATGTAATTAATGTTTATAAACTTTCTGGTTATTTTGAAGCTTCCATAGTTATCACTTTTTTTTAGCAATCTGGTATGATATGCCCTTTTTGATTTTCTTGATTTATATTGTTTTAACATCTTGTCCTTGTAACTTGTTTCACTGTATGGTCCTTTGTGACTTAGCATAATGTTTTTAAGATTCATCCATGTTGTAGCATGTATCAATATTTCATTTCTTTCTATGGTCAAATAATATTTTATTATATGGATATACTATATGGCATTTGTTTACTTATCAATTGATAGACTTTATGTTATTTCTGTTTTTTACACACTGTGAGTAATGATTCTATAATCACTAGTGTACAAATTTTTGGAATAGATGTATATTTTCATTTATTTTGGATATATACCTAGGAGACGCACTAGTGCATCCTAGGGTTACCTATGCTTAGCCAGTTAAGGGGAACTTCTAGTTTGTTTCCCAAAGTGGCTGTAATATTTTAAATTTCCACCAGTGTTATATTACCATTCTAATTTCTCTATATCCTTGTAACAGTTATGACCATTTTAGTACTTTAGTGAAGTAGTACTTAATTATGGATTTGATTTGCATCTCCTTAGTGATAAAAGATGTTACACATCTTTTCATGAGTTTATTGCCTATTTCTGTATCTACTTTGGGGAAATGTCTACAGAGATTTTGTTTCTATAGTTAATTGTTTGTATTATTATTCAGTTGTGATAGTGTTTATATATTATAAATACAAGTCTTTTATCAGAAATATAAATTTTAAATATTTTTCCCATCTCATAAGTTAGTTTTTTTCCCTTTCCTGTTGGTATTCTTTGAAGCACAAAAGTTTGCAATTGTGAATTATCAGTTTAACCTGATTTTTTGTTGTCTATATTTTGGTGTTGTTTAGGGCTGTTTTCTCATTACGATAGCAGAGTTAAATAGTTGCATAAGAGACAATATAGCTGCCATATCATATGACTGTATAGAAAGCTTAAATTATTTGCCATCTGGCCCTTTAAGAAAATGTTGCCAACTCTTATATTTTGACTGTGAAAACCTTTCCGAAAGCATACCAGAGTTGAGTCTGCTAAATATTTCACATATATCTCTTTACTTCTGGTAAAAAAATCTTATTTTGACCTTATAGCTGTTGAAATGGTACCAAACATCACAGAGGCTGCAGAACTTCTATAGCTTTACTATTCTGCCAGAAATTTTAATCTTTAGTATTTTGTTTGAGACAGCGTCTTGCTGTGCAGTTGAGGCTAGCCTTGAACTCACTATGTAGCTCAGGCTGGCCTTAAACTCATTATATAGCTCAGGCTGGCCTCGAACTCACAGCAATCCTCCTGCCTCAGCACCCCTCAGTGCTGGAATTACAGACATGCACCACCATGCCCGGCTAATCTTTAGTATTGACAGAATTATTATCTTTACTGTGATATCAGAACAGAGAAAAAGCTGGAACCCTTTTTATGGTAATGAACTGAAAGCCAGTTGCAACCAAGGTACACATCATTTCTGCTCCCCTCATTTTCACGGGTAATAGACCACAACCGGTAAACCCAAACTCATTAAGAGAATTACATTTAGTATTGGAAATGATTTCTGGACTTTTATTATACTCTATTCCTATCTTTTCTAGAACTAGAGCTATCAAAGAGATGTTTGGATCTGAACATATGTCTCCTAATACCATGTGGATGTGTAGTTTTAAAGAAGGAAACCATTACATTAAGGAAAAAATAACATCAAAAAGCAGTGATCAGAAAGAGTGGGAACCCTATTGCTATTCCAGTTGTCCATTAAATTGGCTTTGTCCTTCACCTCGCTGAGGTTTGATTCTTCTTTTTGTTTGTTTGTTTTGTTTTCTGGTACCGGGAACTGAACTCACGACCTTGAGCTTGCCAGGCAGGCACTGTGCCACTGAGCTAAATCCCTAGCCCTTGAGGTTTGATTCTATGAGCAAGTAAGTTCCTTTTATTTGAGTTTTTGTGTTGGATTTCTGATTCTTGCAACCCCAAGTTCCTCAACTAGTACAGAATGTGAACCTGCTGAAACAGTTGCATGCTATATAGCATTATTCATACCTAAAGGAGATAGTTGTTAGAAGTAAACACTTGAAAGGTACAACAAGCTGCTTATTACCAACTGTGACAGAAATTAATAGTGACTACCAGTATCTAAGTTTTCCTGTTCTCCATGAGCACACAGCTGGACTATGTCTCCCAGTTCCCTCTGCATTTAGGAGAGGTCAAGTGACTAGATGCTGCCAGTGGAACGTGCGATGTGATATTTTATTTTCCTATTGTGGTTAAGAATGAGTGTTGAATTATTTTTTCCACTTTTCTTCTTCTGCAGGCCAGATGTGGAGAGTAAAACAAACTGCTAAATACGTGTTAATATTTGACAAAATGTGACTTGCATAATTTCTATAAATTATACTTGTTCTAAAAGAGGTATACTGCCTAATGATAAATTATTTTTAAATAAAAAAAAAGAATTCTGTACATCTAGGTAAAGATGGAATCACTAGATATAAGTAACCTAAGTCACTGAGTGATTGCATGGATCTGAACCGTCACTAACTTCTTGTCCCTGCATAGAGTATATATACTATATAGAGAGTGTATATGTATTGAACTGCAGTATAAAGAAGCAATTTTGAGCAGAAAACAAGAAGTAATTTTCCTTTATTCTACTAAGATACTAAAAAATACCATCAGGTATACCTATTCTGACTAATGTATCCCCAGCTTTAATACACTCTCTATAACGTAGGCGTGGTGGTGCACATCTGTAGTGCCAGCTACTTGGAAGGCTGAGACAGGAGGACAGCTTAAGCCCAGGAGATGGGGGGCTAGCCTGGAAAACATAGGAAAGCCCCGAATCAAAAACAAAATAAAACAAAGCAACAGCAAAATCACTCCTTCTGGATTTTGATGGGACTGACTAATTAGGATAAAGACACTGCATAAATATGTCAATCACTTGAATAAATGTGATGAAGATTTATTTAACTAAAGTCATAAGAAATACTATGGTGCTACAGTTGTTGGTAGTCTCTATTCAGAGTTACATGAGTGATCATATCTAGAGTGTAGTTTTCTTAGCAATGCTCAAAGACGAGCATTTTGGAGGGAAAGGAAGCCAGTGTCAGTTATACTTCCCAGTTGTAACCAGTAAAAGCCAGTGTAACAATTTAAACCAGTGGTAGCGAACCTACAGCACTCATACTGCAGCCAACTGTTTCTTATCATTGAAAGCTCTGAAATGTTTCCCATCACTGATTTAAACAAACAAGGAGATTACTGAAAGATACCTAGCAGTTCACAGAATCCCTGAGAGGTGCAGAGAATTCAGCTGGGAAACAGGCTGACTAATACAAATTCTCAAAAACAGTACCAAATAACCAGTTTTGTGGGAACATTTCAGCCTGCAACTGATAGCTATAGGCACTGTGGCATACATCAATGGCATTACTGACTTTGCTGGCTCTGAAATTTCAGTGTACCTGTCACTGTCATCTGACCTTTATTTGCAACATCATTTTCCAATTTAAGCCTGAAGAAATGACTTAGTTAAGTAGATCTTAAATGTATATTTTTATGTATTTGTAATAGTATTTCTAGAGTAAATTCCTAGCACTATGGGATGTAGAAAAAGCACATTTAGTTTTTTGACAGGTGCTGTTAAGTCATCCCCAAAGGTTGCAGCAGGTTATATTCCCAGTTTATGAAGATGCCAATTTCCTTGTCAATTTTAGATTTGTGTTGCAGAATAGGCTTGTGGAGCTGGGTATACCTGGACTTGGTCTTAGGTCTTAGAGTTAGCAATTCTGTATCAATGAGCAAATTAGTCCACGTCTCTGTGTGTGTGTATATATATACTTTTTTTGCTAAGACTGCTAGTTGTCCCTATTGTCTGTTCTCCTCTTCCATACTTATAGAACCCCAAATTTTGTCCATAGCTGTTCAGAATTGATACAAATTCACTAGTTTTCCATAGTCACAGCCAATATCAAGACTGCATAATGGGTGTCCACAATAACACTGGATAGAAAAACTCAAATGTTTGTGCTACTGAGTTAAAGTGATTGAGATCAGTCAGATTCTGTATGTGAAGAAAGTTTAGGATTATCTTAAATGATTTATTTTACTTATATATTCCTTTTTTATGCACAGAAATAATGTATAATTGAGTCTGTGTTTAAGGAAATAAACAAGTTTTATTTCAGTAAGTGCACAACAAAAATATTAAGTGATCTAAAACATTGTCACAATGTAACTGGGGGGATTGTTTGTGTTCTTGGTTTGATTAAAAGCAAGCAGTAGTTGTCCCTAATATCCATTCTTGTTTTCTTCACAGTAATAGAATTCTCCAGCTTAGCATGGCACAGAGCTGCCAAAAATAAAGATTCAGCATTCCTTATAACTAGGTCATGTGACTTAGTACTGGCAAATGAAATAGGGCAGAAAAGATCTATGCAAGTCCTAAGTCACACCTTTAAAAACAGGGTCTCCCCTTCCTCTTATTGATTGAAGTCAAGTTACAGTGGTGAGTCACCTTCTTGAACTGGAGGAAGTAGGTCACTGGGGGTGTGGAATTAAAAGCTACAGTGGGATCCACCCCCTTTCCGTCTCTCCCTCTCCCTTCTGTCTGCCATGAAATGAGCCCTATTGTTTTACCACATGCTCCCTGCCATCACAGTCTGTCTCATGACAGAGCCATAAGCAATGGAGCCAAATAACCATGAACTGAAATCTCTGAAACCTTGAGCCAAAATAAACTTCTATTCCTTTAAGTTGTTAATGCAGATATTTTGTCACAGTGATGAAAAGCTGATTAACACGGTCCCTGATACTATAAACTACCATACGAATCCTAAGCTGCTTAAACCTAAATTGTTGCCCAAGAAGAAAAAAATTTTCAGTCTACTGTAGGGTGGTGAATTTTTTAGTCTCTATAATAGAATCTGAACTTATACTGTAATGAATACAACCTACTTTATTGGCTTGTGATAAATATTAAGATCATGTATGTAGAGGGCCTAGCACAGGGATAGAACAAATATGTATAGAAGTACTGTAACTTATCTTAAATTCTCAAAACAAAGCATTTTAGATTTAAATTTTTTTTTCATTAGGAGAGAATTTTATTTTAAAAGTATCATCTTTGGGCTAGGGATATAGCTCAGCGGCACAAGCACCTGCCTAGCAAGCACGAAGTCCTGAGTTCTATTCCCAGTTCCAAATAAATAAATAAATAGTGTCATTTTAAACTGCAAGGATATCTGTTAATATTACAATTAAACATGCCAAAGGAGAAGCCATGTGGTCAAATGCCCGCTTAACCCACCTAAACATCTCAAACCCACCCTTTGCACCCCATTTTAAAATTTTAATCTTTTTTTTAAACAAGAGAAAGTAGACAGGTACATGTTGGTAAACGCTGTCTATATTCACATAGAGACAAAGTGTAACCTCTGAGCCCAATACACAGAGAAAGGAGGAAAAAAGCTAGAATTCTACGCACTATTACACAGGGGCCGAGCACTCTCTGGCTTCCTGCAGAGCGAAGGGAGCAGAGAGTTTTCTTTTTTCCCACAGAGTATGGTGGTATTGATTCCAAAAAGTTTGTGTGCAGACAGGAGGGGAACAAAATGAATTATGAACAGAAGGTTGTAGAGAACCTTTTCCCACTGTACTCTGCTCAAGGTTTCTCCCCACAAAGTAAGTCTAGAACCATGGTGTTGGGGAGACCTCAAGAACCGCGACTGAGCACAAGGCGGCGGGGCGGGGCTGGGGGGGGGGACGGACTGCTCTCAGGGACTGAAGAAAATTTAAAAAAAAAGAAAAGGAAAATCAAGAAGGTTGAAATCCATCAGTATTCAATCAGTCATCTTCTCCTTCATCCTCTCCTTCCTCCCCTTCATCTTCATGTTCTTCACCTTCTTCATCTTCTTCATCCTCATCCCTTTCTTCATCGATGTCTTCCAGTCCTTCTTCTTCCCCATCTTCTTCTCCTTCCCCTTCCTCGTCATCCATATCAGGAACCAAATAGTACCGCAACGGATTTGGCCAAATGCCGTCTTTGACGACCTCTCCTAACTCATCTGCGCCCCGTCAGAATGGTCAGTACACCGGGTAAAAAAGCTCTCAGGTTCTCCGTGCTGCCTTTTCCTACTGGCTTTATTCTGCGTTTGACTTGAGCGTTTCGTCAATCCTCTACAGATTTCCATGCGATTTCAGTGGACTTTGAAGATGGATCACTTCTCTCATTCAGATGAATTTCTTTGGAGAGAACTTTATTTTCGAAGTAAGGATTTTCATCAAAATAAAAATCTATTCTGTAACCTGATTTTATACCTTCAAGTTCTGCCACTTCGATTCTGGTCAAATAATGCAATGCTGCTTCGTCTTCCTCCGCAAGCAGTGCAGACACCTGAAGACGGTTATCAAATGTTCCTCCAAAATTTGGAATTTTGGCAATCCACTGTGACCTTTTCTGAAAAAAATGATTGGCGGAGCTTGTTATGTTTCTGTTCTGCTGTTAATATCTCCTCACTGGCTTGTTCATTAAGTCTATTTCATCAACGTGTTCAATTGCTTCTTGCTGTTCTTTTTCTGAGCTCTCGTGGGCTCTCCGTGGTGGCTGGAGTTCAGCTCCTTGTCACTGACTTTGGCCGCCGACCTGGCGCTGCTCTGAGGTCCGAGAGAGGGGAGCTGCGGAAAAGCGCGGGCGGCGGGGGCGCCCCCTGGGTCCCGCCGCCTCCTCGCGCGGCTCGCGGGCCCCGCCCCTCGCTCTCGCGCGCCCCCTCCCCCTCGCCGCCAGAGGCTCGAGGAGGGGCGGGGCGGCGCGCCAGGCGCAGCCGGAGCTCCTACTTGTGGGGCTGGGCGGGCAGTTCGGCTCTGTCACCCGCGCTCTGCGCTTCAGATTTTAAATTTTAATTCAATGTCATTTCCTTTCTTTGTGCGCTCAATAAATCCTTACTAAGCATCTACATGCCAAGGACTCTACTTGACCACCAAGTATAGAATGGGGAATAAATACAGTAATGTTTAGTATGAAAACATTCACCATGAAAATCTAGGCGCTACAGTGTAAGTATTGTTTCTCAATAGTGGGCAAGTCTTGAGAAGGAGAGAGACGGATGATGGTTCTGAGGAGAGATGAGAAAAAGCCCGAAAGACCAGCAACTCAGGCATCCTGTTTAACAGCTCATCTCTGCCCCTACCATTACTGTTAAAAACAACCAATAACCCTAAAGAATTTGCTTTCTTCTTTATCATGGAAGCTGCATTGAAGGCCAACAAGTAAGCTCAACTAAACATACTAGTTTACAGTCAATTATCCTGGCCATTTAAGGAATGTAAACTCTACAAAAGAAACAAAGAGGGAATTCAGAATCAATGAAACAATAACTAATAAGTAAGATTAATATTCTCAGACAAAAGAGAAAGTGTTTGATACATAAGAGCAAGTGATTTTTAAAAATACCTTAGTTGGGCGTGGTGGCTCACACCTGTAAGGAAGTGAGGTAGGATGGAAGGCTGAGGTAGGATGATTGTTTCGAGTCTGAGACCAGCCTGGGCTACAAAGTGAGCTCAAGGCCAGCCTGAACTGCATAGCAAGACCCTGTCTTTTAAAAAAAAAAAAAAAATCAGACATAAAAAAACCCTTTGAAAAATATAATTATTTGAAATAAAACTTCAGTACATGGACTGAGGAGCAGAGTAGTTATAGCTGAGATTCGTGTGGTGGATTGATATTTTGGGCAAAAGGGAATGAGAAGAGAGATAAGAAAAGCTAGTGTGAATACACTAGCTTATTATGCTGAAGGCATTGTCCTATATTCTTTATACATATAAAACTCATAGAATTCTCAGAACAAGCATGGTAGGAATGTTCTATTAGCTATTCTTATTATACTCATAAGAAACATAAAGCATAAAAAGAATCAATGCAGACAAACTCACTTATCTAGTAAATATAAGAGCCAATATTTTACTAAAGTTGTCTTGTTTTAGAGTTTGTATTTTAAACACTAGGTTATACTACAATGATAGGATATTTAAATGAAATACTGAGAGACATAAAGGATCAATCCAAAAAGAATGCTCCAAAAGCATATCAATAATAATATTCAGCAATAATAATTTCCCAGAATAAATGAAAGACATGAATCTTTAAACTGAAGGGCTCTGTCTATATTGAACATATCATAGAGATGCTGGGATATATTTTCCTGAAATATTAGAAAGACAGAGATGAAGATATAATCTTAAAAGTTATGAGGGACAGCCTACAGAAGGAATGAGAGTTATTGAAATAAGATTTTCATCAGCAGTACTGGACAAAGAAGGCAACAATATTTTTAAAACATTAAGAAAAAGAATTTTGAACACAGAATTCTATTTTCAAAACCTCTTTCAAACTTAAGGTTTAAAATAGTATATTTTATGATATCTCAAAGACTCCAAAATGTATCACCTACAGACTTGTACTTACTGTGGAAACAAGAAGCAGTGAAATAGAAGAAACAGAGTTGCACATGCAGTTAATAAAATTTATTATTACTTACATAGATATTGTTTATATAATGTTTCTCCATGTAAGTTTTATGTTAATTTACCAGATGGTGTTTTCCAAAAACAAACATGACAATGATTTCAGTCCTATTGCTTTTCTAGATGCTTCCCATGAATGGAGATGGAATCTATATTTTTTCTTTTGAGGTTGAGCAACTTGTAATGATTCTGAACAAAAGAGCACACAGATGTGATGCAGTGTGACATCTGAGAATTTCAAGATACAAATTCAGCCTGACTCTCTCTTGTTGGAACATTTGTGCTGGAGAAACCAGCTGCCATGCTGTGAGGAAGCCAAAACTAATCTGTGAAGAGGGGTCACATGGAGAAGCCTATGGGGAAAGGAAGGGAGTTTCCCATCATCAGTCTTCTAAATGAACAGGTAAGCTGATGTTTCCAGCACCTAGCTTTTGAATGTTCCAACTAAGGCTCCAGATATTGTGTAGAGCAGAGTCTTTATGCCCTGTCTGAATTTCTCACCCACAAAATCTGTAATCATAAAAGTTGGTTGTTTTATTTTATTGAGTTTTAGAGTAAATTTTTTGCAGCCATAAAACTGAAATATATTAACATGGTAGATGAGTTGTATAGGAGATGACTAAAGGGGGGTTAAAGCATGATAACATTTCTGTCATGTCTGGGGAAGGAAATGAATATTAGTTCTAGAGATGATTAGAAGAAAGAGGAAGTTTATTAAAGTGTATAATAATCATTTAAGGAAAAGTATTAAATAAAAGCTTCAATTTTTATGCTCTCTATGATGCAGTCTAAAAATTATACCACAAAGAAAAAAAAGAAAAAAAACATGCCAGGATACCTTGCTTAGTAAATACAATAGATAGAATAGTTTACTGTTAATTATTAAGAATAAGAAAAGAGGCAACTTCATAGTGGTAAAAGTAATAGCCATTGGGTGGTGCACACTTATAATGTCAGCAACCTGGGAGGCTGAGGCTGGAGAATTGCAAGTTTGAGCCCAACTGGGACAATTTCGTGACTTGAAACCCAGTCTCAATAAAAAATAAAAAAAACTGGGGATGTAGTTCAGTGTAAAGGCTCTGGGTTAAATCCCCAGTATCTCTCTCTCACACACACACATACACACACACACACACAAATAATAGCCCCTCATGAAAATCATGAACTTTTCTTAGTAAACACGTCTTAGTTACTTTTCTCATTGCTGAGACAAAATACTCAATAACCAAAGTTAAAGAAGATAGGGTTTATTTCAGCTCACAATTTTTAGAGGTTTCAGTCCGTAGTTAGCTGGCTCCAAGGCAGAGTGGAATGGCAGGGGACCATTGGAGAAGAGAAATAGTCCATGGCAAGCAGACAAGAGACAGCAAAGTAGCAAAAGCAAAAACAGCCTTTACAGTCTAGCCAGGCTGTAACCAACATCCAGAGTGGGGAGCCCTTACTTCCAGCACCACACTTAATCCCAGCATCCTAGATCCAGCATCTCCGAAATGCCCTATCTACAACCAAACAATGCTTTGGGAGACATGTGGGTGCAAACCATAACAACACATATGGCTATGCTTTATGGAAAGGGAAGGATAAATCCAAAAGAACCAAAAGCTCAGATGGAACAGCTAAGAGATTTGAACAATCATTCTTGTGTAGGATTTGGAATGAGTTCTAATGAAATAACTTTTAAGATTTTCCCAGTTGGATTTTGGAATCGCTATGGACCGTGCAATGTGTCCACCTTCACCCCACTCCTTTGCACCCTACTTTTATACAAAATCATCTATAGCAGTTATCCCATGCCTGTACCACCATCCCATGTTTGGCATAGAAGTTTCAGATCATATATATGTCTTTTTAGTTCACATCCCTTCATATTGAGAGGAACAATATCTGAGGAATTTTTATTAAGAAAATACAACCAAAGCAACAAATCCACACCTGGACAGGACCTCAGCATAAAACTTTGGTCTTTGAGCTTATGGTATGATGGAACTTTAGAAGGTGGCTGTGTTTTGCATATGAAAAACACAGATGGTGGAATATGGTAGCTAACCACTAACATGACTTCCAGTGTTTTCTGTCTCTTGGTATTAACACACTTGTACACTTCCTGCAGTGAAAATGGTTGGAGTGAATAACCAGTGAAATACTGTGGAAAAGAGAATGTGACTTCTGAGACTATGTCATCAAAGATGATGTGGTTTCCATCTTGTGCTCTTTTGGATCACTGGCTTTGGTGGTACAGCTGCCATGCCAGAAGTATGTTCAACCACCCCAATGGAGAGGTCCAAGTGCTACATTGGAACTTCCTTCAGAGTGAGCACTAATCTTCTAGGGATGAGTAAGACATTCTGCAAGTGGTTCTTTTGACCCTAGCCAAACCTTACATGACTGGGAAGCATCTTGGTTGCTATATGTAAGTCTGTGCTGGAAATGCTTGGATAATATGCTTCTGAACACTTCATCCACACAAACTGTAGGAGATAACAAAGATTTATCAGTGTCATCTACTAAAGTTTTGGCCCTTTATAAATAATTATAAGTAGCCAATACATGAATTTTTCCCAAATCTGAAAGTATTTTTTTCATAAAGACTATAAGCAGGATAAATATTTTTATATCATACTAAGTATGTGAGAGCCAAACTGCTAAAATTAAAGACAAAGGAAAAATTATAAAACAAAACTCTATTGTTACAATGATGAAAGAGTATTATATTGAATGAAACAAAAATTGGCTAGCTTACTATGACTTCTCAAAAGAACCCAGAGAGAACATTAAGATAGCTTCAATATGGTAGAAGAAAATAATTGCCAACCTAAAATTCCGTACCAACACAAAATGAAGTGATGTAGGTAAAATAAATGCACCTTCAGGCAAGCAAAAATGGAAAAAAAAAA
>NW_004955507.1:2339721-2384763 GCF_000276665.1 Chinchilla lanigera
AAAATACACCAGTGAACTGAGCAGTGCATGCAGTGGACTGCAGTGGCTGGTGAGCTATTCAGGTTCAGACAGCCCTGAGGAGAGGGCAATTGGACAGACTTGGAACTCAGAGCTGGAAATCAGGGTAGGCTCTATCTAGTGGTTCCCAGTGTCAAAATAAGGCAGAACTGAGTTCAAGTCAGCTGGAAGAGCTAAGTTCAAGCTGGCAGGAGGAACATTGAGTGTTGAAGACCGAACAAACTGAGTTACAAAACTCACAGACAGAAAACAGTCTGAACTTCAGTGGAATAAAAGATGTGGGTCTGCTAGGATTATCCGTTACACTGCCATAAATCTATGACCACCTCACTGGGATTAATAAACATGAAACTGGCCTCTGTCTATCCACTCTCCTTACCAGTGACAGCAGAGACATGCCCCCAAATGACATTTTCTTTTCTTCTATTTTTTCTTGATTGTTCTTGTTTTTATATGAGTGTGAACACAGTATCTAACTTTTTTTGTTGTTCTGTTCTTAATTTTATTTCTGCCTTCTCTCTTTCCCTCCTGTCTTCTTCACTAGTTTCCCAAAGTTTCCATGATCTTTCTTTGTTCCCCAGCCTTGCTTTTAATCTCTTCCTCTCCTTTTTTCCCTCTATTTTCCCCCTCACCCCTTTTAAATTTTGTCCCCTAAGGGTAAAACCTCCATATTGAGGGCATATTTCTTGTATACAATTTTTTGGTTTGTTTTAGATTTGGTTATATAACCACAAATCTATTTCATATGGTTAAGAGTGGAAAATTAATAGTTACCACAGTTTGTAATTTTTTAGGCTGTGTTTCATGCTATTATTATTACTGATTGTAGTACTTTAGCCAATGTGACAAAATTGTTCTAATCAATTGTTCTACCTGGCATACTGAGAATGCCTGAGGGTCATAAACAATACTATATGCCAGTGCCAAAGAACCAGCGGCTAGGCCAAATAGGCAGCAACCTCTCATCCCCAATATATTGAAGAGATAAGATCTTGAAACAGACTCAAAACCCAAAAACCAACTACACCAGGAAGATATCTCTGGAAAGTAGTCATTTCCTAAGAGTTCTCGATACTACCAATAAAGCTACTTGCCATAAACAATTTAGAACTGGAATTAAACTAAAAGAACAAACAAAAGAGAAAATAAGATACAGGAGCACAATCCAACCACAGACTTCCAGCTCGCCAAAGGCAAACTCAGGGAATGAGACAAAACAATTCAGAAACCACCCACCTGGGCTCTCTGAAGTGGTAAGAGCGGAAGTAACAAAACACATGAATGAAGCTCTAGAAAAAAATCAAACCAGACATAATATCTCAAGTAACTACAGAGATAGTGACCATAATGAAAGACATGCTTAGTGACTCTAGAACAGATGAAGATTTTGAAAAATAGAGGGGCTTCAGAAAATGATGGAAACCATGAATGCCAACTACAGCGAAGAAATGAAATCTATGAAACAGATTCAAACACATATCCAGGGGGTTAAAAATTCCATTGAAAGTATGTGCAGCAGAATGAGCCAATGTGACAAAATATCAGATATTGAAGAAAGAATTTTGGTTAGCAATCATGAAAAGAAAGATTTCTTAAAAATGGCAAAGGACCATGAAAAATAAATCCAACGGCAGGTAGATGATGCAAAGAATAGCATCAAATTGATCAGAGTCAATTAAAAACCAGGAGATAGCACAAATGACATAAAAAAATCTGTTCACAGAACTAATGGGAGAAAAACTCCTAAGCATGGGAAAAGAATTTGACATATAAGTGAGACATTTACTCAAGTCAAAGGGTGAAGTATTAAAAGTTCTAAAAGAAAATAAACTCCAGCCTAGATTGATGTGCACCTCAAAACTATCTTTCAAAATTATAGAGAAATAAAATATTTCCATGAAAAAGAACACTGGAAGAACCTGTAGACCACTAAACCAGCACTCCAAAATTTTCTGAGGACATTCTAGAAAGAAATAATGAAGATTATAACTCTATGAACCCCAACAGAATGAATCCACCAAGCAAGGCAAGTAATTTAATGGGGGTGGGGAGGGGAGAACAACAACAGGAAAATAACATGATGATGATAAATCAATATATCAGTTATAACCATAAATGTAAATGCTCTCAATTCACCAGTCAAAAGAAACAGACTGGCAGAATTAATCAAAAAACAAAATCCAACAATATGCTGCACACAAGAAACACATTTAATTAAAAAAGAAATTCATAGACTGAGAGTCAAAAGATAGAAAACAATACTCCATGCAACTGGAACCCAGAAAAAAGCAGATGTAGCTGTTCTATTAGCAGACAAAGTGGATTTTAACCAAGGCTGACTTAGGGAAACAGAGGTCACTACATCCTTGTAAAGAGAATAATCCAAGAGAAAGAGATAGCAATGATAAATATATATGCCCCAAATATCAGCACAAACAACTATATAAACAAATATTAATGGACATGGAAAATCAAATAAACACTAATACAGTTGTAGTAGGTAACCTCAATACCCCACTACCATGAAAAGACAAATCAATTAGACAAGAAATCACCAATGAAATAGAACTGAACAAAACTTTGAACAAATGGACTTAGTAGATGTCTACAGTGTTCAACCCCACAACATGAGAATACACATTCTGCTCTGCAGCAGCACATGGGATGTTCTCCAAAATAAACCACCAACTAGATCATAGAACATGCATAAGTAAATGCAAAGAAATTGAAATTATACCATGCATGTTATCGATCATAGTGTGATGAAATTGGAAATCAATGGAAAAGAAACAAGAAAAACTTCGTGGACACATGGAAATTAATGCCCTGCTGAACAACCAATGGGTCACAGATAAAATTAAAGAAGAAATTAGACAGTTTCTATAAATAAATGATTAATGCAAATAAAATATATAGAAACTTATGGGATACAATGGAAACAGTCTTATGAGGGAAATTTATAGTAGTGGATTCCCACATCAGAAAAACAGTAAGCTCAAACAAACAACCTAATGTTCAACCTCAAGCTACTAGAAAAAAAAAGAGCAAGTCAAGCCCAAGGTGTATATGAGGGAGAAAATTACACAGAACAAACCAGAAAATAGTGCACTGGAGACTAAGAGCACAATAAAAGGAACCAATGAATCAGAGTTGGTTCATCAAAAGATAAAATAAAATTCACAAACCCTTAACCAACTTTATCAAAAAGGAAAGAAAATACCCAAGTCGATTCATGTAGGAATGAAAAGGGTGAAATCACAACAGATCTTGCAGAAATCCATAGCATCAATACCTACTTTGAGAATATGTATTCTAATAAGGTGGAAAACATAGAAGAAACGGAAGAATTTCTAGATATATGTGAATTATCAAAGCTAAATTAAGAAGTTTAAAAATTCTAAATAGCCCAGTATCAGTCAATATAATTGATGAAGTCATTAAAAACTGACTAACAAAGAAAAGCCCAGGTCCTCACAGATTCACTGCTGAATTCTACCAGAAATTTATAAAAGACATAATGCTGCTACTTCTCAAACTATTTAATGAAATTGAAAGGGAGGCAATTCTCCAAAATTATTTCCTGGAAGCAAGTATTACCCTGATACTAAAACCAAACAAAGATCCAACCATAAAAGAGACCTACAGGCCAATCTCCTTAATGAACATAGATGCAAAATTCCTCAGTAAGGGGGCTGGGGATTTAGCTCAGCGGCACAGTGCCTGCCTGGCAAGTGCAAGGTTGCGAATTCGATTCCCGATGCTGGGGAAAAAAAACAAAACAAAACAAAACAAAAAATCCTCAGTAAGATACTGGCAAATAGAATGCAGCAAATCATCAAGAAGATTATATATCATGACAAATTAGCATTCATCCCAGGAATGCAGAGATGGTTTAACATTCACAAATCAATACATATAATACACCACACTGACAGAACTAAGAACAAAAACTATATGATCATCTCAATAGATACAAAAAGAGCATTTGACAAAGTCTATACCCATTCATGATAAAGATCATACAGAAAATCAGAATAGATGGTCTTTATCTCAATCTGATAAAAGCCATTTATGACCAATCAACAGCCAACATTATACTAAATGGACAAAAACTGAAATATTTCACTGTAAAATGAGGAACAAGACAATGATGTCCTCTTATACAATATAGTTCTTAAAACATTAGCCAGAGGAACTAGACAAGAGAAAGAAATAAAAGGTACAAGGACAGGAGAGGAAGAATCTCAATTATCATTAGTTGCAGATGGCATGATACTCTATATAGAAGATCCCCAAAACTCCACCAAGACTCCTAGATTTAATAATCAAATTCACCAGGGTAGCTGCATACAAAGTCAACACTCAAAAATCAACAGTATTCCAGCACACAAATAATAGACTCACTGAGAGAAACTAGGGAAATAACACCTTTCACAATAGCATCCGGAAACAGTGAAATGCCTAGGAATCAATCTAATGAAAGAAATGAAAGACCTTTACAGTGAAAATTACAGAATTCTCAAAAAGAACATTGAAGAGGATATCAGAAAATGGTAAAAAATTCCCTTGTTCTTAGATACTCAGAACCAATATGGTGAAGGTCGCCATACTTCCAAAATTGTTATACAGATTTAATGTAATTCACATCAAAATACCAATAGTCTATCTCACAGAATTAGAGAAGACAGTCCTAAAATTTATTTGGAACCAGAAGAGATCTAGAATAGCAAAGGCAACTCTGGGCAACAAAAGTAAGGCAGGAACCATCACACTCCCTGACTTAAAATTATATTACAAAGCTAGTGTGATAAAAACAGCATGATATTGGGGAAAAAACAGACTAGAGGGTCAATGGAACAGATTAAACATGTAGAAACAATTTCAAACACACTCAACCACCTTATCTTTGACAAAGGAGCTAAACACCTTCACTAGAAGTAAGATAACCTCTTTCATAAATGGTTCTGGAAAATCTTCCTTTCTACATCTGAAAATTAAAACTGGATCCATATCTTTCACCATGTACTAAACTAAAATGAAAATGAATCAAAGATCTAAATATTAAAGTAGAAATATTAAATCTGCTGGAAGATAGATTAGATAGAAGTTTTCAAGACATTGGTGTAGGCAAAGGCTTTATGAATGAAATCCTGATCATACAGGAAATATTACCAAGAATCCATATCTGGGATCTCATCTTATTAAAAAGCTTTGTGCAACAAATGAAACTACCAACAGAGTGAAGAGATAACCCAATGTGGGGAAAAACATTTTGTCAGCTGTTCTTCAATAAACAACTAATATCTAGACTATATAAAGAACTCAAAAAAATCAGACCAAATTTAAAGACTAAATCCAAAAATGGGCATCTGAAATGAATACATACTTTTCAGATGAAGAAGAGCAAATGGCTTACAAGTATACAAAAAATGTTAGACATCACTGATCATTCAAGAGATGCAAATTAAAACATTGCTAAGATTCCATCTCTAGAATTAAAAGCATCATACCACAGAAATATATGAAGAACACTTTTTGTTCATATATTTGAAGGAAAAATTCTAACAATTTGAAGGAAAAATTCTAACAAAACTTTTGTAAATAAGGAGAAGAGGGGTTGAAGGGAGGGAGGAGACTGGGCAAAAAAGAAGAAAGATATCTCATGTACAGGTACAAATTCCCTATGATGAATGTTATCATTATGTCTATCTAAACTGTATCAGTCAAATCAATCAATCAATCAAACAAACAATTATTGTCTTTTAAAAAAGAAATGGCTGAAAAATGTACTTCCAAAATCACTAGTTTGCATGGGTTTGAGCCCAAAAATAGGTGAAATTTTGTCTTAAATTGTTTTCAGATGGTGAAGGGACAACCTACAGAATGGGAAAAAATATTTGCCAATTCCTCATCTGACAAAGGATTAAAATCTAGAATACTGTATGCAAGGAACTAAGAAAAAACCCCAACTAATCCAGTCTTTAAAAATGGGCAAATGATCTAAATAAATGCTTCTCAAAAGAAAAGATATAAATAGCCAAAAATATGAAAAAGCCCAATATCATTAGCCATCAGGAAAATGCAAATTAAAACTATAGTGGATACCATCTTACCCCCGTTAGAATGACTTTCATAAAAAAAAATACTGTTGTGGATGTGGAGAAAAGGAAATTCTCATACACTCTTAGTAAGAATGTCAATCAGCACATACACAATGGAAAAGACTATAGAGGTTGTTCAAATAATTAAAAATAGATCTACCACATGATCCACCTATTCCACTTCTAGGGATATATTCAAAGGAAATGAAGCCAGCATACCAAAGAGATACACATATGCCCATGTTTATTGCAGTGCTATTCACAATAGCTTAAATTATGGAATCAACTCTCGGTGCCCATCAATAAAGAAAGCATGATATGAATATTATTCAGCCATAAGGAAAACTGAAGTTCTGTCATTTGAAGCAAAATGGATGGAATTGGAAGACATTATGTTATAGTGAGAAATAACTATATTTTGCCCTCATTGTACCCATGATTTTAAGTAAGTATAAAGTCTTACAGTGACAGTGATTTTCTCTGAACACTTAAAAGATTTGACATTGTTCTATAACATCTATGACAGTTTTGAAAAACGTGTTTTTAGTCTGTATTTAGTCTATTTTTCATTCAATCTGGTTTTCTTTTCCTCACTGGAAACTTTAAACGAACAATTTTTCCTTCACTTTTGATATTTCACTGTGGTATGCCTAGTTATGTTTTTATTTATCCTACTCAGTGCCTGTAGCACGTTTTCTTTTCTTTCTTTCTTTCTTTCTTTCTTTCTTTCTTTCTTTCTTTCTTTCTTTCTTTCTTTCTTTCTCTTTTTTTTGGGGGGGCTTTTGGTTTTTTTCCGGTACTGGGAATGGAGCTCATGACCTTGTGCTTGCCAGGCAGGCACTGTGCCACTGAGCTAAATTCCCAGCCCCTGTAGCACATTTTCAAATGGAGGATTCTTGAATTTCTTCAATTCAGAAAAATGTTCAGCGTTTATCTCCTCAAATACTTTCTGCAATTAACACACTAGCATACTTCTGGTACTTCTGGTACTCCTCTAATAAATATATTCTAGAAACATTCAATCTTTTCTCCATGTTACCAACTGCCATTTAATGTGTTTTGATGTATTTACCAATCCCTACAACATTTCATGGAAATGCCTCAAGGCTATCTTCACTTTCATTCTCTTTTCTGTTGTAGCCCTTATAGGCTTTATTCAATTGATTAGCTTATATGCTACGTTTTTTTTGCAAGATTTCTAATGACTATTTTTAAATATCAATCTTTTAATTTTTGCCTACTTCTTTTTTTGTTGTCTTTTTAAAAACAGGGTCTTGCTGTGTAGTTCAGGCTGGCTTTGAACTCACTATGCAGCCCAGGCTAGCCTTGAACTCCCTGTGATCCTCCAGCCTCAGTCTCCCTGTAATCCTAGCTGGGATTGCAGGCATGTGCCACCATGTCTGGCTTGAATTCTTCTCTTTCTCCTCTTTCTCCTTCTCCTCCTCCTCCTCCTTCTCCTCCTCCTTTTCCTCCTCCTCCTCCTTCTTCTTCTCCTCCTTCTCCTCCTCCACCTTTCTCCTCCTTCCTCTTCTTCCCCTTCTCCTCCTCCTTCTCTTCCTCCACCTTTCTCCTCCTTCCTCTTCTTCCCCTTCTCCTCCTCCTCCTCTTCCTCCTCCTCCTCCTTCTTCTCCTTCTTTTTCTTTTTTAACACCATTCCTTCATATACTTTTGTGAAGCACTTCATTTTCTTCTGGAGTGAATTTATGTTCTAGAATTTCATTGTATTGGCTACTTTCATGGCATTAGATTATGTTATGGGATTTGGAATTTAATTTACAGCTTCTGTTTGAGTGGGAAGCTGACCTTTTGTTGGTTTCTCCTGCACTCACTCTCACTCTTGCTCTCTGCTTACTCATGCACATCTAGTTACCTTGAAGTTGTCTCTCTCAGCCTACCCTAGTTCCACAGGGTATAGTAGTTCTGAATATTAGACTTTTCAGGCCTTCTGTTCTCATGTAAATTGAGGCCGTCCCAACTCTCCAGAGAGCCAGTGAATGATTTTGCTTTGTACCTAGGTCTTCTTTTAAAATCATTCTGAGATTGTTTTTGTACTTTTTCCTGATTTACTTTTATTTTCTCACTGCTATGTGTTGCTCTTTCTTATTTTGTGCCCTAATTTTAGGGAAACACTATCTATTTGACTGAGAGTGTTAGGTAATTTTTAGAAAATTCCCTTTTCTGAAAATGTATTGACTCTACTTTCATATTAAATTTCCTTTAGAATTTCTGGGTCAAACTCCATTGCTGTCTAGCAATTTATTTCGTGGTTGAGAAATCTGATTCCATTTTTATTCATAATCTTTTGCATGTGACTTGGTATTTTTTCCCTCTCTCTAAGATTTTAGACTTTTAATATCCTGATGTTCTAAATTTTACAATGTGTGGTCATTTTGGAGTCATTCAGTTCAGAATTAAAATTCATAATTCATGTTCTTCAGTTCTTGAACATTTCATTGCATTAACTTAGCAATTTCCTCTCATTTTATGGAGCTCCTATTAATTGGATGTTAGATTTTTAATTTTGTGTTGCTTTCTTTTAGCTATTGTGTATACCACTCCTATGATAGTAAGTATACAAATATCTCTTCACAACCTTTTAGATTTATGCCCAGAAGTGAAATTGCTGGATCACATGGTAGAGTTTTCTATAGTTTTTATCTACTTACTTTCAGGCTGTTCATGTCTTTATATACAAAGTGAATCTTTTATGGACAGCATACAGTTTTCTTTTTTAATCCATTCTCCCAATTTGTCTTTGATTGGAGAGTTTAATTCATTTATATTTAAAGTAATTATTGATAAGGACAAATTCCCTTATGCAGTTTTACTATTTGCTTTTCATGTGCTCTGTAGCTTTTCTGACCCTTATTTCCTACATTATTCTCTTCTGGTTCAGTTGATATTTTTTGTAGTGAAATATGTTAAGTCCTTCCTTATTTTCATTATTGTATATCCTCTAATTGTTTTATTTGTGGTTACTATGGGGATCACAGTGAGCATCTTAGAGTTATAGCACTAATTATTAATGTAATTCTTAAATTAATAAGTTAGTTCATTTATACCAGTTTAATCTCAATAACTTACAAAGTCTGTTCTTTTAATTATTGATATCACAAAATTGCATGCATACACTGTACATCAAAAACCAAACTAGTGACTAGTTTTTATTTTTATTTATTTATTTTTTATTCATTTAGGAAACATTTAATGAACATTTACCATATATCAGTCACCTAAATAATAAAAATGCAAACATTATTTCTTTTTTATTTTAAAGAGAAAAAACAATAACAACAGCAAAGACAGAAAAAAACACAAAAACAATAAAAATGATGCAGAAGTTCAAAACAAGGCGATAAGAATTAACAGTGGCTGTAATATTACATATTGCTATCTTCAACGAAATTGCTCAGATTACCAGATGTAAAAATGCAAGACTGATCAAACAATTAAAGAGAATAAAGAGTAATAAAAATTATAAATGATAGAAAACTTCACCAAACAAGATAGATTTGTAATCAGATGGAAACTTTGTCATTACCTCCACCATCACTATAAGTACCACCATTTTCATTACACTGCAGCTGCAATGAAGTTGGCTACATCCTTGAATTTATAGTGTTAATTATTCTTCGCATAACTATGAAAAGCTCAGAGTTAAATACCCTCAACAGTAAATAGCAGTTAGAACTTGAGAGCACTAATGTAGATTCCTTATCCCCACTATCCTTCTTAAACACAATATATTCCACAATCCTTTCTTAAATTTATTATTCAGCTTTCCTTTGCACGTTTTCTTTACCTCTTTTAATCATCTTGTTTCCTTTCTTTGTCTTTTCTCACCTCAATGAAAAGAAGAGCAAAACAATGGTTAAGGGTTGTGTGATAAGGATGCAGAAAGAGGAAGGGGGACTAGATAAGGCAGATTTGAGTAATAGATCATTTAACACACACACACAAACTTACATACACACTCTAGTTCTTGTAAATCATAAATACAAGTTTTAGCTGGGCATGCTGGCACACACCTATAATTCCAGCACTCGGGAGGCTGAGGCAGGAGGTTCCTTGTGAGTTCGAGGCCAACCTGGGCTACAAAGTGAGCTCAAGGCCTGCCTGAACTGCATAGCGAGACCCTATCTCAAAAAAGACAAAACAAATAAATACAGGCTTGCAAGTTTTTGTAGGTGAATATATAGAAGTAAAAATAAAGTTATAAAATTAATATTGCAGAGGACAGGTGTGTAGTTTCTTAAGATGAAATAGAAAACAAACTCTGCCCATGTTCCCAACTAGCATCTCTTTTTTTGCTATTAAAAAAAAAATCTGTTGTCTCTTTTTCGCCTGCGATGTGAGTGCCTGTATCAGACTTTCTTTCGTGGAAAGACCTGGCAAGAAAGCGATGATGTACAATACAGAAAAAAACCCATTTTGTAAACATTTTTTTCTCATTCTATAATGTAGTCCCTTTTGGTGTTTAGGAAAGATTTCCTGTTGAGTATTATGCAGGAGAATGGCTAACGTGGATTTCTGCACATTTGCTTTACCAGACGGCACTGTGTACATTAAGGGTTTTTTTACTGAAGGATAAAGAAAATGTGTACGATTACCTGCTGACATTTTCAAAACCATACTCTAAGAAAATAAAAAATATTTATCATATACATTTTAGGTTTTTTTTGTAAAATTATAAACACATGATACTTTTAAAAATATGAAACATAAGAACATAAGAAAAATTTCGTCTTAGTTTCGCTTTTAATATTTTGGTATATCTTTCCACCCTAAATTTATTTTTTATTTTTTTACGTTGCTGCCATGTCCTCACATTCTTTTAAAAAGCAAAATAATTTTTGTAGAAGTTAAGATCAATAATAGATAAATTTCAAAAATCCTTTCAATAGGAGCCATGTAGAAACTCTCCAGCCCTATAGAATCATGTGGCAGAAGGATTCCTTTGATAGGAATGAGAGCCTGTTACTGTAAAGAGAACTTTGTCCAATTATTAAATAAGTACACATCTGGAGTTCAGCATGTCTCCGAGAATTTGGGTGGTAGCTTCCTTTGTTGACCAAGGCTTCAATGACTGTTAAAACATGCATGTCAGAAACCAGTAGTGGGGAGATACCATTTGCTAACCCGGAACTGATTAAAACTTCGGGGTTGGGGCTATTCCTAGTTACTAAGGGGTTGCCAAGCCACACAGTTCCTGCTACTGTGTTTACTGTGGAGAGTATAGAGTGAACGTTTGTCTGTCCTTTCATTGCCACTAGGATCTCTGCAGCTGCTGTTGGTGAGCAAAGGGGACGTCAACAGATAGGGAAGCGCGCTAATTGGAGAAGTTAGCAGTAAGTCCATGGCCTACTCTCCACAGGCTACGCGCGGACCCCGCCGGCTTCCGTTCTCTTCCGCTCCCTTCAGGTGCAGTGCAAATTCCTCCGCCACAGTGTGCACTCCCGGTAGTGCTCCGATCGGCTTTCCGTAATACCCGGATGGAGGGGTAATGGCCGCCATGAGGGACTCTCAGGCAAAGGGGATCCTGACAGGTATTTCCCGATAGCGGGACCATTCACATAGTTTAGGATGTCGGGGCCTCTAGAGGACCAGCCCGGGGGTCGGGTTTGTGGGTAATCAGGGTCCCCCGAAGAGGTCTAAGATCCGCCTCTTGCGATAGGAAGCTCCTGTTAAATAGTCCCGGCCATTCAGCGCTTCCGCCTAACTTGCCGCAAAGTTTTTCTAGAGAAGTCGGTTGTTTTACCCAGCGCTTTTGTTGGCACTAGAGTTGGCCGTTCGATTCTTACCTTGGGCTTGTTTTAAATTTGGGCCTTTTGAACTTTCCACGCCCACACCCTAGCAGCTGGGTGAGAGCGCAACAACAGTGTGCATCCGCGCATCCGAGGGGCAGCGGAACCCGGGAGGAAGGGGCGGATAGGGCGCGGTGTTTGGGGTGAAGTGGGGCGCGCGGCGCTCGAAGCACCATTCTGCAGGTTCCGCGGCTGCTGCAGGCAGAATGGGCCCTTCTCACGCCGCACCCCTCGAGCTGTAGGTTAGCTGGCCCGCCTCGACGGCAACTCTATTGCGGGTTCAGTCTATGGTCCTTGGGGGCTTTTTCTTTCAGCTATGCCCAGCACCCTGGCGTGCACACCCTCCCTGTCCTCTAGAGTTGGGCAAAGGTGCTTTTCCCTGCAGACCCCAACCACACCCAGTGACAGATGAATTTCTTTGTAACTGACTTCTTCACTTGTAGGGTCCATTTTGAATCTGTTCTTAACATGGTGTCCTCTTTGTCAAGTAGATAGTCCCTGGATAGATAGCTTTGATAGTTGAAAGTATATGAGGTGAATGTATAGGAGGTAAAATGTTTTTAACTCTTATGTAGACCAATGAAAAAGATGTAGCTTAAAGTTGAGAAAACAAAAGTTAAGGTACAGTTTTCTTAGGTTTAAATTTGGGGCATTTAGTGCTTTCGAGGCATTTTAGTGGAAACAGGGTTGAGTGTGCTATTAAAAAAGTCTAGAAAGCGTAATAAGTTAGTGTTTAAAGAATTCTTAATAATGTTGAACGTTATATGATTGTTGCAGTGATGAACTGTGAGGACACTAAACTATATCAAGCTAGGAACTTCATTAATTGGAGAATCTGTGTAGGTTAGGTGCAGTTTACTGATATTATTGACTTGCTTTTTTCTGTAGCCCATTGTCAGATGAGTGTAGTTTAAGGTTCATATCAAGTTAAGTGGGTAGAAACCATTTCAACTGACTCACTGAAATTTGTTTCAGAGTCTTAACTGCAGACCTATAGAAATTTATTCATAATTTTTCAGCAAGTCTGTGTTTTTCCGGAATTTATAAAGACATGGGATTGTATTGACATGTTTGGGGTGTTAGCATTTCACAGGGAAGGCAAATGTAAATCATAATGGTTTTCACTAAAGTTATGTTTAGCAATTTGAAACATTTCATATCTGGTTTTATGAAAGGATAAAGGACAGCAACCTCAGTGAATACCTACTGCGTGCGTTGATAATATATGAACATTTAAATGCTTGATATTTTTTACCTGTTGTCATACTTCACATTCTGTACTGTATTGTCATTGCAGAGTTTATTTTGAAATATTACAAAGAGAGCGTTTTAGCCTCAGTCTGTAGTTGGACTTCAAAATATAACTTGAAATGCCTTTTTAGTGCATTTTCTGTCTGTAGCTGTTTGAAATTGTTGTCAATGCATTGTATCATTTAATATATATATATATTAATGATACAAAACTTGCGTTTTGCCCAGGTTCCTTCCAGTTACTCTACTAAAAGTAGACAAAGCACTATATGCAAAAGAAAAGGGTTTTTATATTCTTGAAATTTTTGTTATCTGAGGTATGTATAGGCTGTGAAGGGGATATTGGTTCACATGGTGAGCAGTTTTCATAGGATGTTAGAGTCTAGAATTGAGAATTATTAAGAGTTAGCATTGTGGTGGTAGGATAGTGGGGTAAGAGTCAGATCCATATACTAGTACTAATTTTGTGATTAGAGCAAGACTTCTTTTCTCTATTTTGTGTTAAAAGAAAATGTTGAGTTAGATTGATTCTAAACTTTATGATCTTTTATTACTGAATATTAGTGATATGTTGTATGCTTAAGTGCAGAGAAATGTTTTTTAAAATTTCTTTATACAACTAAGTTAAATATCAATTATAATTGGATCAAGAGTTCAAAAACATTTTACTGACAGGTTTTAGTGAAAGTTTGAAATTTTGGTTTTCATTTCCAGATATCATCTGTTTTGATCACTGTTCCTGATTGTGACATTGTCCAACCATTAAATTGTGCCTTTTATTCCTTGAAGAAAGAGGTATGGTCATGATTGAAGAACTGAAATAATATAGTACATTAAGTAGTAAGTTCATATGTTTTAATATTGGATTAAATAAACTAAAATAGTTGCATATACATGTGTTTTCATAAGTTACAAATTTTATTTTGGCCAAGTTAAAATGCATATATGTGGATTTTCATTTTACTGTCTGCAAAAAAAGGTAATTTTTTATTTCATAGCCTACTCTAACATCTAAAGATGATTTTATCAATGTTATTCTCTTAAATATAAAGGAAGCATTTAAGGCTTCTGAATAATGGACACAGGAGATAAATAAGATAGAAACATATTTCAGAGCTATATAGAAGATTCGGAACAGTGACTGTTTTGGTCTAAGAAGTAAGTGCTTTGTCTAAAGAAAAATTAATATATATTTATATTGTGATTGGTAGTATCTACATTATGAGCCAGAAAAGAGATTAGGGAATCACTACTGAGTTAGGACTGTTTGCTAGAAACAATCTTTTGGATATTGTGTTGACAAAAAGAAAGGCAAAAAATCTGCCAACAAATCCATGGTATCATAAGGAAAACCAAGGAAGTACACTGGTTTATTTACTGTTGACACACAAATGTCCCTTAATGTTTATGTTAGCTAATGAGCTGGGATCTTTGGAATTCCAAAATTCTTGGATACCTTAGTATCTCTGTCACTAAATGCAATTAAGTGTACACATTAGTATAACCCTGTATTAGCAGTTATGTAGGTAAGTGCTGAAGTAGCTGAAGTAAACTATACCACCTTCCACCTGATGATCTTCCCTGAACATTACCAGTAGGTGGCTTTCTTTTCAGGGCCACTTTTTATTAAAAATATGCATTTTTTTCTTTTGTCAGAAATTAATGTCTCACAACTGTATTGAATAGAGAACAACAAAGCTGAGTTAATCAGGTTATCATTTATGTTACTTACTTGAATAACTTCTGTCTATATAACATGTGTTTGACCTCTTGCCAGGAGATTAACGTGGGTACTGTTGTTCCTGAATAGAGAAAGTAACACTTGGCATTATGAGTGTTTTATACCATGTTTAATTTAAACAGTTCAGAAAAAGTAACAAAATGAAGAGTGGAAGCTTCAGACAGTGTGAAGTAGTAAGAAACTGCCATGTGATGACTTAACAAATGATTTGGATTTTTCCATCTTGAAAATTTCGTGAACAAAGTTTGACTACAAATTTGATGTTATGATTGGTCTGGTCGTATAAATAAGTGTCAGAATATAAGAATCAAATTGTGTTAGCTGAAGCTTAGAATGGAGTGTACTTTTAAGGGGTCTCATTTCAAGACTTACTAATAACTAAAAGCAAATGTTGGCTTAAAGTTAAATAATTTTGAAGTATAAGATCATCATCAAAATGTTCCAGTGGGAAGGGGAAAAAGAGAGGGGGTAGGAGGGAAGGGAAGGAAGAGAAAATTTAAAAAAGGGAGAAAAGAAGGAAAAAATGGAAACAAAGATTTTGTAAATAAGGTAAAGAAGAGGGGGTGAAGGGAGGGTAAGGGAATGGGAAAAGAATCAAGTTATATCATGTACAGGTACAAATTCCCTATGATGAATGCAATCATTATGTATACCTAAAATGTACAAATAAAAATCACTTTCTTTGGAAAAAATAAAACAAGATTATCATCAATTTCTATTCACAATCGGGGTAGGTGGCTGATAGAAGACATACATACTATTTTCATCAGCTTAGTATCTTGCATTTCGAGAGGCTACTTCCTCTAGTCAGAAGAGTTGGTGGGCTGTCAGTATTGTAGTAACTCAGGTCTGGTCATCCCTCTGGAACAGTAATTACCTGTTACTCAAGCACAGATAGTCCAAATCCTTTGAAATTGACCTATGAGTGATATCAGAAAGATGCTTCCTTTTCTTTGAAGTGGTTAGTCTGGGAGGGAGCAAGTGACATTGTTTCCCACATATATGAGAATACCATCTTTAGAGGGAGAAAGTGAAGCCAAATAGAGAGGAAAGAAATGATGAGAGAGTGATGGTTTCAGTCTCAAGGACCATGGGATGTTACGCTTACAGTTTTCTTTTGATTCTGTGAACTACCTTCTTGTCCTCTGTAGTCCCTTGGCCTAAAATTCTGTGTTTAAATTAGTTTGAATTGGATTGCATCAGAAAGTGTTTGGATGATTATATGGCCCTTATGAATTTAAGATGTAGTGCTTTAAGGTAATTGTTCACATCCTTCTATAGTTTCTTCCTATCCTCTACCTTATAAAGAATACTTTTCATTTATTAATCATTCATACATGTATTCAGTCCTTTCTTTATTCAATCTACAAATACTGTGGAATATCATCTATATATAAGTATGTGCAGCTGCCTGAATAGTCAAGGATTATTGTATTAGGCTAAGTTGATATAGAGTTTATTTAATGTAGCATACTTTTGTACATTTAGTTTACATAAATTAACAAACATGTTGAGAATGTTTTGATTCGCATTTTAGTAATAAGTAAGACAAAGAAGCATTCTTTAATCTCCGTTACCCTTCAGAGTGCTTATAGTTCCATAGGCCATATGTAAATGAATGAGTGTGGCTGTGTTCCAGTGAAATTTAATTTATAAAAAGAGGTGACACGGGGCTGGGGATTTAGCTCAGCGGCACAGCGCCTGCCTGGCAAGCACAAGGTCATGAGTTCAATTCCTGGTACCGGGAAAAAAACCAAAAAAAAAAAAGAGGTGACAGGCCAGATTTGGCCCACTGGTATAAGTTAGCCAGACTCTATAGTAGACTTAATCAGGCATTTCATTACATGAACTCTCATAGTCACATATATCCACCTGCTAGCATCTTTATCCTCTTTTCTAGTTATTGTAGATGAATTTTCTGTGTTCCTGCCTAAGTTCAACTCCAATTCACTCAGTAAATTCCATGCCTTCTGCTGAAAAGCATTGCTTTTGTAGCAACTGCTACTGAGTTTCTTTCCTTTCCTCTTCAATTTTTCCTGGATTATTTTTGCTAGATAATTTTCATACACATTCAGTCATACTGTAAATTCTCCTACTTTTAAAAAACGGAAAGTAAAATCACGCCACTTCAATTCCTCTAGTTTTGATCTTTTATGGCAGAAGTCCTTTGAAAAGTTGTCTACACTGCAGCTCAAGTTCTCACTTTCTTTGAAATCCACCCTGGTCCACTTTCTCCACTATTAACTCCATCGCATTGTAGTAAATCAGTGTCACTGGTGATCTTGAAATTAAATCCAGTGGTCAGTATCCAGTCATCTTACTTGACAGAGTTGATCAGTATTTTATCCTGGAAACATGTTATTTTGCTTTCTTAAACTCATAACTGATTTATCTTTAGTCTCACTGTTTAATTCTTTTCCATAGCATTTGCTTGTTCTTTTTCAGCTTTTAATATCATATCTTGAGTTTCAAACCTCTTCTCTTTCGTTTTCTTACAGTTTTGTCATTTCATTCTGTTCCAGATATATACATACATACATACATACATATGTACATGCATCCTGATGACTCTTAAAATTTTATCTTTTACCTAGTTCGTGTTCTATATATAGGTACACATTCCACATTACCACTTGGATGTCAAATAGACTTGTCTCATTTTATGTGACTACAACTGACTTTTTGATACACTGCCTTGCTACATTTATGATTTTTAAAAAATTAATATCAGATAGTATCTGAGCTCTTCCAGTTGCTGAGATCATCACATTCAGTTATCTTTTATATGTCTGTCTCAGAGAGTATATGTCAGCAAATCTTACAGACTCTGTGTTCAAAATATATTGGGACTCTGACCATAGGTCATTCTACTAAAATACCATAATCTCTAACCCAGATGATTGTGGCATAGCACCCTTCAAAATGGTCCCTTCTTTATCTTTTACTGCTTTGGCTTTCATATTTTCTGTTCAAATCATAATGATGTTCTTGTTCTTCCCAAATATGTTAAGGATGCTGCACACACATTGTCTTGGCACTTCCAATGAATGCTGCCTGCCCTACCTTCTTAAGATCTTGGTACCAATAAGACTTTTTGGTTAGTGCTAGGGCCTTGTGCATGTTAGGCAACCACACTATCACTGAGCTATACCTTTTTATTTATTTTATTTATTTTTGTTTTTATTTTTTATTTTTGTCTTTTTGAGACAGTGTTTCACTATGCAGTTCAAGTTTATATTCCCACCAACAATGTAGAAGGGCCTCTTTCCCTCCACGTCTTCACCAGGATTCATTCTTTTTGTATTTTTGATGATAGCTATTTGGCTAGAGTAAAACGGAATTTCAGTGTAGTTCTTATTTGCATTTCTGTAATGGCTAAAGATGTTGAGCATTTTTAAAAATATACTTATTTCCTGTTTGAATGTACTTGTTCTTTTGAGAAATCTCTGTTCAGTTCATTTGCCCGCTTTTTGATTGGATTATTTTTAGGGGGTTAATTTTTTTTACATTCTTCATATATCCTAGATGTTACTCTATACTCTGTATAAGTAGCTAGCAAAGAAAATTTTTCCCATTCTTTAGGTTGTCTCTTCACTTTTTCCTTTGCTGCACAGAAGCTTTTCAATTTGATGTAATCCCATTTGTTTATTCTTGATATTTCTTGTACTATTGGTGTCCTGTTTAAGAAACCTTTCTTCCAGCAGTTTTAAAGTTTTTGGTTTTGTATCCAGTTTTTGGACCCATTTTGATTTGAGTTTAGTACAGAATGAGGTAAGGATCAACTTTCAGATTCTGCATATGGACCTCCAGTTTTCCCAGCACCATTTGTTAAAAAGAGTCTCCTTCTTTCAGTGTGTGTTTTGGGCCCCTTTGTCAAAAATAAGATACTTTAGTTGCATGAATTTGTTCCTGTCTTCTGTTGTGTTCTGTTATTCTACGTGTCTGTTTTTATGTCAATAATATGTGGTTTTGTTACTGTGGCTTTGTAGTATAACTTGAAATTCAGTATTATGATGCCTCCAGTGTTGATTTTGCGCAGGACTGCTTTGGATACTCTGACCTTTTCTGATTCCGTATAAATTTTAGGAGTTTCACTATTTCTGTGAAGAATATTGTTTGTATTCTAATTAGAAATTGCATTGACTCTAGATTGCTTTTGGCACTTTAGCCACTTTAACAGTATTCTGCCATTTGATGAACAAGGGAGGTCTTTCCATCTTCTAGTGTCTTCTCCAGTTTCTTCAGTGTTCTGTAATTTTCATTGTAGAGGTCTTTTACTTTGATTAGATTGATTCCTAGGCATTCAAATATTTTTAAGCTATTATGAATAGAGTTGCTTTCCTGTTTTCTTCTTCAGTGTATTTATTAGTGGTATACAGGAATGCTATTGATTGTGTGTGTGTGTTGATTTTGTGTCTTGCCGCTTTGCTAAATTTATCATCTAAAAGTTTTCAAATGGAGTTTTTGGGGTCTTTCAAATTATGTTCAAATAGGGATTATTTAAGTTCCTCTTTTCCGATTTTTATCCCCCTCTTTTTGTCCGTTCTCTTGCCTGATTGTTCTGGCTGAAGTTGCAAATATTACATTGTATGGGAGTGGCAAGAGTGGACATCTTTGTTTTGTTCTTGATTTTAGAAGAAATGCTTTCAGTATTTCCTCATATGTTGGCTGTGGTGTATGGCTTTTATCAGTTCAAGGAGAAGATTCTTCTGTATCTCTTTTCATCAAATTGTTTTATCATGGAAGTATATTGGATTGTGTGAAAAGCTTTTTCTGCATCGGTTGAGATTATTATTTTTATCTTTGACCCTACCTATCTATATAGTGTATTACGTTTATTGATTTACATATATTGAACCACACTTGGCATCCCTGGGATGAAACTGTCTTGGTCATGGTATATGACCTTTTTAATGTGTTGCTGAGTTGTATTGGCAAGGATCTTAGGATTGTTGTATTTGTGTTTATCAACGATATTGATCTATAGCTTTCTCTTTTTTTATTGAGCATTTACCTGATTTTGGTGAGAAGGTAAAGCTGGCTGCGTGGAATAAATTTGGAAGCATTTCTTCCCTTTCTATTACAAGGAAAAGTTGGAGGAGCATTGATACTAGTTCATATAAAACTCTGGTAAAATTCAGCCATAAAGCCTGGAATTTTCTGAGTTGCTAGTTTTTATTACTGCATCAACTTCATTGCTTGTTATTAGTGTTTAGGTTTTTAAACTATTTTCTTGTTTCAGTTTTGGTAGGTCATTATTTGTCTGGGAATTTTCCATTTCTTCTAGATTCTGTAATACAAGTTTTCAGAGTAACTTCTGATAATTCTCCAAATCTCAGTAATGTTTGTTGTAATTTTTCATTTCGAATATTACTAATGTAGGGCTTCTCTTTTTCTATTAGTAAATTTTGCTAAGGGTTTATATCAACCTTGATTATCTTTTCAAAAAACCTACTCTTGGACTGCTTGATCTTTTGTATTTTTTAAGTCTCAATTTTATTACTATGATCTTTATTTCATCTTCCCTTTCAGTGATTTGAAATTTGATTTGTTGTTCTTTTTCTAGTACCTGGAGATTCTCATTATAGGAATCACTGTTTTTCTAATGTAGTTACTTACAGCTATAAAATTCCTACTTAGAGCTGCTTTTAATATGTCTCACAGATTCTGTGATGTGTTTCTATTATTATTTGATTCTAGGGTGCTCACTTCTTTCAGCACAAAATTGTTTGATTCTAGGGAATATATTTTTCAATCTCCATGTGTTTGTGCAGTTTTTGTACTCTTCTGCTGTTAATTTCTAGTTCATTCCATTGTGATTCTTACAGAGTGTATGAAATTATTTCAGACTTTTTGTGTTTATTGAGACTTGCTTTATGGCCTAAATTGTGGTATATTTTTTGAGAAAGTTCTTTGAGATGCTGAAAAGAATATGCATTTCACTGTTGTTGGATTAAACTCTGTATACATATGTTAAATCCATTTGATCTATAGTGTAGTTTAACTATGTTTCTTTGTTGATTGATTTTGTCTGGTTGTTCTGTTTGTGAGAGTGGCATAGTAAAGTCCCCCTCTATGATATCTGTCTGTCTTTTTATTTAGGTAGCGTTTTACAGAATTGAATTTAACATTGTTTGCTGCATATATAATTGTTATTTTGTCTTGGTGAATTGTTCCCTTCACTATATGTAGTGATCTTTGTTTCTTCTGACTAAATTTGATTTGACATCACCTTTGCTGGATGAAAGTAAAGATATTCCTCCTGCTTGCTTTAACATGTACATATGTGCTGGCTTGAATCTTCAGTAGTATATACATGACTGTCCCATCAGGTGGTCTGTACCATTGGAGGTACAGATGGGTCTAATCATTTTAATTGGTCTTTTTATTATTAAAATCAATAAGGAGCCACCTGAAAAGACAGTCATGCATGTACCACTGGTGGTTCAAGCCAGTTCAGTTGTTGGTTCAGCAACAAGACATGAATTACAGCCTTGTAATGAACGCGTAAAGTCTGCTGCTTAGAGTATCATTTTCCACCTTTGATTTCCAGCTCATACTATATATACAAGTGAACTGTGTCTCTTGCAAGCATCGTATAGATGGGTCTTGCTTTAGATCCAGTCTGCCGGTCTGTGCCTTTTTTTTGGAAAAGGAACACTATTTACCTGAAGTGTTGTTATTATAGAAAAGTATACACTAATTCTTGTCATTTTTGTTTTTTTTCCAATGTTTGATTCATTGTTGTTTCTCATTTGTTTAACTATTCTTTCAGTGAGATTTATTCTTTCCCTTGACCTTGTTGTTGTAATTGACTTCCTCTGTGTTTAAGATTGTCTTTTTTTTTTTTTTTTTCAGTACTGGCTTGGTTGTAAATTTCTTTAGTTTTTACTTGGCATCTTTATTTCTCTTTTTTACTTTATTTTAAAAATTTTATTTTATGAAATTTTTACTAATACATGGGGTTTTTTTGTTGTTTTTTTGGTCTTTTTTGTTTGTTTTTCGTTTTTCTTCTGGTACCAGGAATCGAACTCACAACCTTGTGCTTGCCAGGCAGGCGCTTCGCCACTGAGCTAAATCCCCAGCCCCTAATACATGTTTGTAGTACATAATGTTGTGGGAAGTTGGTACATGTACATAACACATCTCAATTCTTCTTTTCCCTTCCTTTTCACCTTCTTTTTAAAATTTTTTCTTTTTTCTTTGCTAGCATCAGATTTATTTCATAAGTCTCTATGAAGTTAATTATTATAAACACAGATTAACAGCCAGACTAACAGGCCAAAAAACATGTAAAACATGTGAGATAATTATACTACATCAAGGTATGCATTCAGATATATTAGCCATGCTGGATCACAATAAGTTTTTTCTGTCTTTTTATTCTTATTGTTTGTCTTTTATTTGTATATTGGGGTTCTTTTATAAGAGAAGTCATGCAATATTTAAGCTTTTGTGCCTTGATTTACTTCACTTAACATTATGATGTCAACAAACGCTCAATTTCCTACAAATACCTCGTTTATCCTTTATGGCAGAACAGTACTCCATTGTGTATAAATACCTCATTTTCTTAGAAGGAATTCCATTTCATAGAAATGGTCTAGTTTTAGTTTTTTGAAGAATCTCCATATTGATTTCCATGGTGATTGTACTAGTTTACATTCCTGCCAACAATGAAAAAGATTTCTTTTCCCCTCCTGTCTCTCCATCATATGTTATTGTTTGATTTCTGCATAATGGCCATTCTTTCTGGACTGACATGGAATCCCATTATTCTTTTAATTTGCATTGCTCAAATGACCAGAGATGTTGACAGTTTTCTCATGTATTTCATTACATTTTATTGACTGTTTGTACTACTTCATCTGAGAACTGTCTGTTCATTTCATATGCCCATTTTTCGGTTAAATCTTTTATTTGGGGAAGTCTTACCTGTTTTTAGTTCCTTATATATTCTATAAATCCTTTGAGAAGTAGGTGGCAAAAATTTTGTCTGAAATTAGGATAGTTACTCGTGCTTTTTGGCAGGTGTATTGTTTTCCACTGTATTGTTTTTTCCACTGTATTGTTTTCCATCCTTTAATTTTTCTTTTTATATCTTAGCCCGAGGCATCATCATCGAAAGGGCTCTACTCCAGTCATTCTTGCTTTCTCTCCCAAGGTATGTTTAGTAGAGGGATTGGGCAGAATTTTGTCACTCACTTTTTATAATGAAGTATAACAGACAGATGCTCATTAAATATTGTTTAAATGAATGTCTCTTAGTGGACTACCTCTTCAAAAATGGTGGTTAGTTGGTAGCTGGGTGTGATGGCATGTGGCTAGTCCCCAGCTACTGGGGAGACTGAGGCAGGAGGATCACTAAGCCCAGAAAATTGAGGCCAGACTGAGCAAAATAGTAATAACCTGTTCCAGAAAAGAGAAAAGATAATTTTTAGTAGGTCAGTACTTATTTTCACTCTTCTATCACCAGATCATTTCCTATCAAATATCTTATAATATGTAATTTTTTTTTTTTTTTGATACCAGGAATTGAACTCAGGAACTTGCACTTACCAGGGAGGCACTTGTGCCACTGAGCTATATCCCTGGCCCAATATGTAATATTTTAATGGAATTTTTTTGTTCCTATTTTGTAGGATTTTCTTTATTATATTTTTGGTTATTCTGGGGCCCTTGGGAGAGGTAGGAAGTCAAATAGCTTAAATTATCTTGATGCAGGAAACTCTGCTGAATTACTTTAATGCGCTTAAAATTTTTCTTAAGACTTAGATATTGGTCAAGTCTTATAAGATAAATCATACAGTAATTTAAGTAACACACTTAAAATTAGTAATCCTTGTTGATGGGGTGGAGATTGGACTGTAATAAAAACAGCATTAACCTAATAGGTTGGAGGTTTAAAATTACTGCAAAATTTCTCTTTCCTTTTTTTCATGCTACCTGAAATGTTTGTAGTAGACTGTACTTTTTTTGATCAAGGAGGGATTCTAGTATAAGTTGCTATCAGGTATCATCATTGCTTCTACATGCTTACAGGTTGCACATAGTTGAAAACCAAATACATTTTCTAGACAAAATTGAAATCTGAAGGCAAAGTACAAATGCAAAACTAAAATATATGAACTCCCCTCTTACTGTATGTCAGCAGTCCCCAGCTTTTTTGGTATTTTTTGTTTGTTTGTTTGTTTTGTTTTGTTTTGTTTTTCTGGTACCAGGAATCGAACTCACAACCTTGCGCTTGCCAGGCAGGCGCTATGCCACTGTGCTGCTGAGCTAAATCCCCAGCCCCCGCCTTTTTGGTATTAGGGACTGGTTTCATGAAACACAATTTTTCAAGGGCCTTGGGGTGGGGTGGCAATAGTGGAAGTCTGGATGATTCAAAGGACCATGGGACTTAGATTCCTGGCATGCCCAGTTCATAGGAGGTTCAAGGTCCTATGAAAATCTAATGTGACCGCTGATCTGACAGGAGGCACTTCCCAGCGGTGGCACTGGGAAGCAGCTGTAAATAGAGGTGAAGTTTGGATTGCTCACCTCCCTCTGTGTGGCCCATTTCTTAATAGTCCATTGACCAATCTGGGTGCCTGTTATGTATTATAAATTACATATAAAAATACTGATGTTCAACATTAAATGATTACCTCTTAAGAGTAATGCAGAAAAGATGTCAAAGATGAAACAGGACATAAGCAATAGTAATATTGAATGAGTTTCTGCTAGATATCAAGCCTTTAGATACTTAGGAACAAAGTACTTAATGGTTTTTGTATAATGCATTTTCAAGCTTCAGGTGAACCATAATTAGTCCTTGGGGCATAAGAGTAATTTTGTCATCAAGGCACAGAAAGATGGGTCCACAAGACCCATGTTTATTCTTTAGAATATTTTTATTGATGAATTATTAATTTTAATTTTATAAGTTTTATTATATTAAACAATTGCACTTAACAGGAGAAAAATCACAAAAATAGAGTTTTTAATATTTATTGAGCCTATAAAAGGCATCAAAATTTTCAGCATCAACTTTTTTGATGTACAAAGTCAAAACAAACATCAGAAATAAAGTTACTATATGAACTACAATGAAAATACCAATAGCATCCTACAAAAAAAGTTCTTTGCTTCAACTATCACACCTAAGACAGTCTACACACAAAGGCAGTCCACACACACAACAAAAGCATGTTCTGTGCATACAAATTGCTTGCACTGACAGCCATGTCTTTTGTTTTCCTGGCCTTTTTGTGGGACATATTTGACATCTTAGTGGTCTTGTTTTGTCAGGAGGTTCTTGTAATACACAGTGTGTAGTTAACAGGAATATAAAATATCAGTAAAGTAAATTATTAAATTCTTAATAAGTATTATGCATTTAAAATAGACATCAGCATTTTTATATCAGCTGTGTACTTGCTTATAAAACCTTTTATATCAACTTTTTATATCAGCTTTTTATATCTTTATATCAGCTTTTTATATCTTTATATCAGCTTTTTATATCAGCTGTGTACTTGCTTACAAAACCTTAAAAATAACATCAGAAATAAATTCCTATACAATAAATTCCTATAAATTCCTAACATAGTTTTACTACTTACTTCTATTGCTTTACTGAACGGAACAGTTAATGATTAATTATTTAATCAATCTGGCATGTCTCTATTTGTTTTTCTGAGAAACCACAACAACCATTGTTAATTTCTTACCACTTTGTGTGTAATGCAGTATTGCTTGTATTGTTCTTATGCTATTTTGTAAATGGATGTCTGTTTGTTAATATGTTTTCCTTTTTTTACTTTTAAAATAAATTTTAAAGAAGATATTGTGAAAAGGAAAGAATCTGCTTAACAAGAAAGAACAACTGGGATGAGGGAAAGAAGAAAAGAAAGAAGGAAGGGAAATATATATTTATATACACACACACACAAGATAGCTTAAAAAAAAACAAATAAATTCCTATATGAACTACAATGAAAATAACAATAGAACTCTACTATAAAAATAAGCTGTCATACCCCAGGGAGTCTTCCTACGTGACAATTGATGTTTCATGCATGACTCAAACTGATAGCATGTATATTTTGTTTTCTTGTACGCTCTAGCAGGGCACAGTTGACATCTTTTTTGTTTCCTGTTGTCATAGTAGGTCTTTGTGATGCTGTGCCTGCCTGTTCACCTGTCAGCTCACCAGTGTGTTCCACAGGTTTTTTTGCATAGTTCCCAGGGCAGAAACATTTTTTTTTCTTAAGAAAATTTCTCCATGATACTTTGCACTTGTTATTTTCTTTATAAACTGTCAAGCTATTCCACACATGTTTAGGATCAAGTAAAACACAACCATTGGTCAGTGCTTTGTGTTTCAAGTGACATCATAACTGCATAATTTGTTGTTGAAAGTTTCCATCTCAGCCTTCTGTTTTGTCGAGGTTTCCCTTGACAAAATCAGTATTTCCATGGTGGTGAAATGTTGACATCAGCAGTACCAGTTTGTTTTTCTTTGCCATATCTGAGGTAGTGTTACATCTTTCTGAAATCCAAAGATTGTATTATACAGTCTGTTTTGAGATTGCAAAATTCATTGGGAATTTCTGCTTTGTTCCTGTGTACAGTCCCTGTGCTGTTCAACTTGTGCTGTTAGCAAATGTAACATCAGTTGGATATCACAGTCCGACCAGTGTGGGAGATGGGAGCAATAAGTCTGTTCACAACTTCATTCAGTTTATTACTATACTAGTAAGGACTTGTCGGCTGAGTTCCAGGATAAATGTCTAAATTGAAAGCATGAATTTTTGCATCTACAAAGGTATAAATTTTTATGTCATATTTTGGCCCATCACTTTTCTGTAAGTCTTTTACATTCCTGTGATCACATGAGAAGTCTGTGCTAAGATTTATTTTAATAAGACCTGTGAATGCTTTCAGTTCAGCTAGTGAGGGTCATAAATACATTTTTTAATATGGTTATTGGTGCATACAGAACATTTTACTTGCATTTCAGCCTTTGTGTATTCACAGGGTCTTGTAGCGTTTCCTCTGTTACAGTTTCCAACATTGAATGTCAATGTTGGCATTCTGTCCAATATATTTCACCCCTTGTGAGACCTTCACTATATGTTCAGACCCAGTTCTAATATTGGCTTGTTCCATTTGGTCACATGACCATTTTGCAACATTTCGACTAGTCAAATAGGTACTCACACTGCTGTTTTCTTCATCATCTGAATCAAGGAGGTCTGCCTTCCCTGTGTCTGTGTCAGTCAATTCTTGCTCCATTTCACTGTCACAGGAATTTTGGCTCACATGGCCCATGTCAAAGTCGTCATCATCACCACCATCATCATCATTCTCCACCCACATCAGTCTTCTGTTATGAATGCATGTGTTTTACCATAATGGATCATCTTCATAATCCATGCATGAGTAATCTGATGATTCACTTTTGGCCTCCTTTAAAGCTTGTAAATCTGGTTTCTTTGTGCCATTGTAATGAATTGGGCTACTTCTACCAAAAAAAAAATCAAAGAAACTTTTTTTTAACAAGTCCTAGAGTGGGGTGGATCTGTTGAACTGTCTGTGATACTCAGGTAAACATGCCAAAACCAGTTAGACTATAAAGGCGGTTCTAAATCCCATTTTGCCACTTTTGCACACGTGCACACTGTTATTGATCGTATGAAGTGGGTAAACATATAGATTGCTTCCTTTATCCCTTGGGGAAAGGTACTGAGACACACAGTCAGCTACTATAATGCTGAAGTACAAATTTATAGTAGAAGAGTAAGGGGTGGGTCCATTGGACCCAGGGTTAGCCCCAAGGAAGCCAAAGCTGTTGTGTTCTATTGCATAGCATTTTGACTCCTAGGTTACATAGTATTGTAATGAGATTTGAACAGTTGAATTTCCTACTTCTTCACCACAACCAGCCAGCCATATTTTTTTAAGCAATATTGGGAATACATAGTCTGGCAGAGGAGTTTGTGCTGTTCCCAATATAAGAAACATGGAAAACGTAGTTTAGACCCTAAAATATTAGGCTTTTGAGAGCATACAGATAGTTATATAGAAAGTCAAAAGATATTTAAAGATGATATTGTCCCATAAAAGGAGGTCTTATGATGTACGTGCATGGACATGTATAATAAGTAATCTTCCTAATTTAAAAATATTTGACATTATCAGAAATGGGAACTCGATTTAAATGAACTTTCTAGATTACCTATTTTTGATGAAAAAATTTAATGTGCTGAAATACATTAAATAAAATAAATACATTAAATAATTTCATGCCTTCTTAAATAGAGTATTTTTAGTATAAATTTTGACATGATTTGGGACCATCTTGCTTAATAATTGTTCTGTATTGCAGAATTGCCCTCAAAGATTATTGATACACTGGTGCCTGTTTTGTCCTTAGGCTAGGTGACTTTGACTAGCTGTGCTTTTTGGATTCTGTGTCCACCCCCTTTTTTCTTGGGGTGGAATTCACATAAAGTTGGGCTTTTTTTTTTTTTTTTGGTGACCCTAAATCTTTATTACTGCAGTTGGTATGTATCCCTTCAATATAAACTCAAATCCACTCATCTTTAAGGAAATCCTGTGCTAGTACCATTCTGGTTTTCTTTTTCTAATTTTTTTTCAATTAGGCATTTTAAAGTGTAGACTTCAATGACATTTCCTGCATTTACAATATAAAATTGAAATAGGAGTCTATTCTGCCTAAAAGAATGTTCACGACATGCCTATGAAGAAAGGGCATGTACTTTTGTGAGTGAGCTTTGTGGTATCTATTTTGGCTGCCACACATCTTGCTTAGTTTTCTTTTCCTGCCTCCCATAGCATTCATCACAGTTCACATTAATGTATTAGGCATTTATTTCTTTTGTTAGTTGTTTCAGAAGCCCATTTTTCTACTGGCTGTCAGACTTCATGTTTTTTTAAAATTTAAATTGTTTAGATATTTTGAAGAAAAATTGATAGTATTTAGAAATACAATATTTATCTGTGGCCATACCACCCACCTGATGTTACTTGATCTCAGAAGTTATGCAAGGCCAGGTCTTATTAATTTTTGGATAGGAGCAATATAAAAATAGAATTTTGGAGCATTATACAAATACGTTTTTCAACATGTGGTACTGCTGTAAGAAGCACTTGGCCTTTTTGTAATGAGACCCATAATTGTCTCTTGTATATATAGTAATAGAAAAGCTTGGGTATGGTAATCCAGAATGTCCCCCACATCCTATACTGGAAAATGCAAAACAACCATTACTAGCTGTGTTTAAAAAAGTTTCACATATTTGAACCTTACTTTCAGATTCTGGTATGGTAAAAGTTCCATAGATGGGAAATCACTGTGTAAGAAATGTTTTGTAATGGTGTAGAGTATCTACTAGGTATCATTGAACTTTTTTTCTAACAATTCATTATTTTTCTTTTTAAGAAGTTTTTGTATTTAGTTCTGTAGGAAATTTATGAAAGTAATATTTTAACATTTTACTGTGTGAGGCATAATATGTAAAAATAATCAGTAAGCTAGTATCATTTTAATACAATATATGCTGTCAGTTTAGCATGTATATGAATGTGTTTTTGTAGACCCAGCCCAAAGGATTAAGTATGAGAAATATTAAAAGGACCTCTTAATACATAAAGTAATTGAACTTTTAATTATATTCCCACAAAGCATTTCTGAAATAGTAGAGTTCCTAAGTGTTTGTAGATTGATTGAAATTTAAAGGTGAGACTTTACTTTGGACATGAATGGAGCTTAATATTATTTATGCTTTGGCTGATCTAATTTTACATTATATATATATATATATATATATATATATATATATACACACACACACACACACACATAAATATTTGAGTACCAAAATTTAAAAATTTCTAGTATAGAGTTTGATATTTTTTGTTTGTTTGTTTATTTGTTTTTCTTCCGGTACCAGGAATCAAACTCACGATCTTGCGCTTGCTAGGCAGGCGCTTTGCTGTTGAGCTAAATCCCCAGTCCCAAGTTTGATATTTTTAATAGTGAAACTTTAGTACGCAGATTTTAATCTCAGCTGTGTTTTGTCATGTCCCACGTAGTAATCGCATATAGTATTAATGGTAGCTACAATTCATGTAGTACTTCACAAGATACCTTTATGTGTGTTTTCTCATTTAATCTTCAGAACAACCTTGTGAAAGAGTAAGGGAAAGGGAAGTAGTAATTTTTTTCCTTCCCTTTTACAGATGATGAAATAAAGAAAGTAGAGCTAGGGATAGAAAGTAGAGGTAGGGATATTTAAAAAAAAAGAAAAAAGGAAGGAAAAGGGAAAGGAGGAAGGAGAAGAAAGAGAAAGCCTTGAGAGTAAATGCTTCAATAAATAGAGATGGGTAGAGACAGGGTTTTGTTACTTGCATCTTTCTGAGTTCTAGCGACAATAAACAGACAAACAAAAAAACCAACCAAATGGCCAAAATGGTAGGAAACCAGCAAGGTTAGATGGACTTTGTTACTAAGAGAGTTGTGCTATTTATTTTTATTTCTTCCTGTTTGTTTTAACCAATTAGTAGTGATAACTTGGGGCAGTGGAAAATACCTTTTGTTGTTTGTATTTAATGAATGAAGCTTTTACTCATTTGTTCATTATTTATTGTGTTAGGGGAATGGCGCTTTTAGCTATGATCACATGAGGAAATGAAAAAATTAGTTACTGATGCATAAACAAACCACCTTATATAAACTGGAGCTTAAGTTTTTAGGATTTTCTTGTCTAGACTTTTAAATGCATACAACCATGTGCAGTGATGCATGTCTGTAGCTCTGTTACTTAGGAGGCTGAGACAGGACAATCCCTTTAGCTTGGGTGTTCGTGACCACCCTGGGCAACATAGCAAGACCTTGTCTCAGTCAGTCTAATGATCAGTCAATAAATACATGGATCATTAAAACCCTGGTTTTTAAAAAAAAAACTGTAAAGGAGTTTACTTGACTCACAGTTTCTTTCTTCTTTCCTTTTATTTTTATTTTTTATTTTAAAAATAAAAGAAGGAAAACATGAACCAACAGTCAACCATTTACAAAATAGCAAAAGAACAGTACAAACAGTACAGAGTTACAAAGTGGTATGAAATTAACAATGCTTGTTGTATTACATATTGGTATCTTCAAAGTGGTTTCTCAAGAAAACAAATAGAGACATGCAGTACTGCTCAATCAAGGAATCATTAACTGTTTCTTTCAGCAAAGATATAGAAGACAGTAGTTCAACTATGTTAACTATCCTGTATATACATACCTACAAAATTTCTCCTTCTTTTGCTTGTCTTTTCCCACACCCCAATTGCTGTTTACCTTTGAGCATTTTCCTTTCGTTTCACAATGTCTGTCATACCTCCTAGTTTTTATTCACTTTCAGGTCTTACATTAGTGAGACAATGTGGTGCTTGCACATGCAGGTCTGATTTATTTTACTTATGAGTATAGTCTCTAGTTGTGACCATTTACCTATAAAAGCCTCAAGTTTATCTTTCTTTATAGCTGAGTAATATTCCATTATATAAAAGTACCACAATTTTTTTATCCAATCCTCAGTGGATGGACATTTGGGTTGCTTCCACAATTTAGCAATTAAAAATTGCACTGCTGTGGACATAGGTGCACATATATCGCTGTGATGTGTGATTTTTTAGATCTTCTGGGAAAATACCCAGAAGGGTAATAACTGGGTTGAAGGGGATCTCTAGACCTAGTTTGCTGAGGACTCTCCAAACTGATTTCCACAGTAGTTTCACCAGTCTGCATTCCCACTAGCAGTGGAGAAGAGTTCCTATTTCTCCGCAGCCTCGCCAGCATTTGTTATTGGTTGATTTCTTAATGCTAGCCATTCTTACTGGGGTAAGGTGGAATCTCAATGTTTTAATTTACATTTCTCAAATGACTAATGATGTTGAACATTTTCTCATGAATTTATTTGCCATTTGTATTTCTTTATCTGAGAAGTGTGTATTCATCTCAGCTGCCTATTTTTGGCTTGGGTCTTTGAATTTGGAGGGGCTGATATTTTTTAATTCTTTATATGTTCTAGATAGAAGCCCTTTGTCTGAGGGACAGTCAGCTAAAATTTTTTCCCAGTTTGTGGGTTTTCTTCTTACTCTGCTGGTGATTTCTTTAGATGTGCAGAAACTTTTCAGTAGAGTGAGATCCCAGTTGTTGATTCTTTCAAGTGTTTCACGTGCAATTTGGTTTTTCTTCATGAACTCTCTGCCTGCCCCTATGTCTTCAAGGTTTTTACCTACTTTCTCTTCCAATAGGTTTAATGTTTCTGTTTTAATATTGAGTTCTCACAGTTTCTTTTTTCCTTCTTCCCTTTACTGTTAGCACAGTGGTAGCTTGGTTATAAATACTTTCGTTTGACGTTTGGTTCACAAACAAAAATATTTGGCAGAATTTTGTTTTTGTTTGCAAACTCTACGCTGGGTGACAAACAGGACCGTGGCCATCTTTCTCACACAAACACTAATGTGGTCCTCTTTTCCAAAATCATGGAACAAATTAAAAGTTCATGAACCGAGGTCCCACTGTATGTTTGTGATACATAATGGTCACACTCACTGTCGGGAATTGGTGCATACACATACCACATCTTTATCTCTTTTACCTTCCTTTCCCCCAGCCTCCCTCCCATATCTCATCCCTGGACTCCATTCCCATCTCCATAAAGTCTGTCTCTCTGTTTCCTATCTTCTGTCTTTTATCTTCCTTCTAAAGTATTTATACTTTGGGTTTCTCACATAAGAGAAACTGTAATATTTAACCTTTTGTGTCTAATTTATTTCACTTAACATTATGGTCTCAATATGTCTTTATTTTCCTACACATGATTCAAATGTATCTTTTTTATGGCTGAATAGTACTCCATAGTGTATAAATACCTGTTGATGGATATATATATATATATAGGTTGCTTTCAAGATTTAGCTATTAAAACCCTCTTTTAAAATTGTCATATCACCTTAGTATAGAAATCGTACAGCTTGAAGGTACTTACCAAAAGGTACTTGTAGTTTCTTAGATGAGGAAACTGAGGTACAAAGAAGTTGAAGTTTTCCCAGTGTCACATACCAGAATTGTAACAAGAGCTTGCATTTCCAGATTTCCAGATTAGTTTTTTACTTTCAACTATTACTTGTTGGTAAGATTTACTTTCAACTATTACTTTCAACTATTACTTGTTGGTAAGTTTTTTACTTTCAACTATTACTCTTGACATACTTGAAAACAGATCTTTTGTGTCTTTAATATGTGTTTTTGGTTAACATTGTTACTTTGTGTCAAAATAAACTTAAAAATACAAAGTTGATTTTTAATTTTATGATGAAAATTTCAATTTTTTATTTAATTTTAGGTGAATTGATGTGTGCAGAATCCTGGTTATTTTGAAGATGTCTCAAGAAAATACTGCTTCCTGTTTAAATTACAAGTAACATTGAGAATTTTCAGAGCAAAAGAAACTGGGATTTTTAAATCATGCCATCTGAAGAGAACAAGTTATTTTGTGATGAAAAAGAAACTACTTTAGAATATGGTACAAAAAATCTCATTGTTGATACTATTAGATCAGTACCTAAACCAAAAATTTCAGGAAGTAGTTTTCATTATGAACTAAAAAATGTGAAAATTGACTTGCCGAAGGTAAATATTCCAAATGAAGTTCTAATGAAACATGAAGTTAATAAATACAGAAAATTATTTTGTAGCAAACCACAGACTGCAAGAAAATCTATCAGTATAAAGACTGTAAGCTGTACAGAAGAATGTACATTGCTTCAGAAGTCTGAGAGAGCCGAAGAAGAAGGTATAAAAATGTCTGCAAAAATACTCAATTTCAGCTGTTTAAAATGTGGAGATAACACACGATACAGCCCAAATGATTTGCAGAAACACTTTCAAATGTGGCACCATGGTGAATTACCTTCATATCCTTGTGAAATGTGCAGTTTTTCAGCAAATGACTTCCAGATATTTAAACAACACCGCCAAACCCACAGAAGCACTTTAGTAAAATGTGACATTTGTAACAGTGAGTGTGTATATACTTTACTGGACTTGACAAAACATTTCATATCCACACACTGTGTTAATGGTAATTTCCAATGTGAAAAGTGTATATTCTCCACCCAGGACGTTGGCACATTTGTTCAGCACATTCACAGACATAATGAAATTCATTATAGATGTAGTAAGTGCCATCATGTATGTTTTACCAAAGGAGAGCTTCAGAAGCATCTTCATGTTCATTCTGCTACTCTTCCTTTCCCTTGTCAATATTGTAGCTATGGTGCCACCAGGAAAGATCATCTGGTAAGACATGTTATAACTTTTCACAAGGAACACTTATACGCAAAAGAAAAAATGGAGAAAGATAAATATGAAAACAGGATGGCAAAGACTTCAGCAGGACTTAAGCTAATACTGAAAAGATATAAAATAGGTGCATCAAGGAAGGCATTCTGGATACGTAAGAAAATTAACAGTGGAAGTGACAGAAGTATTGACAAAAACACTCAAGTGCTGAATTTAATAAACAGTACACAGATTAAATCTGAAGACCAGAGCCATGTTGGTCAAGAGCATTTAAATGAAGAAAAAAGTGAGAGACCACATTGTGAGAATAGTGATACGCCCACAGAGTCAGAGTCAGAAAAGCCAGCCTTTCTAGACAGTGGGCAGTGTAATAGAGCTGATGAGGGATCAAATTCTACTTCAGATTGCTTGAAGACTGCTGTACAAGGACCTACAGTGTTAATGGTGAAAAATAATAAAATAAGAATTCCTGCTAACTATAGTGCTAAGTTTATGGGCTTCAGGTTGGTGGATGGAAGGCAGCATATTGTAATAAAATTGTTGCCTACCAATAAGCAGAATTTATACTTACCAGTCTCACAGTCAGATGCTGCAAAGGACAGTACTGCTAATTTGCAGCCCCAGACTTTGGATACCACTGGATTTTTAACAGGAGTGACAACTGATCTAAATGACACAGTTTATATGAAAACAACTCCATTTTCATGTTCATCTCCTATACTTTCGGGGAAAATAATCTCAGAAAAAGAATTGGCTTTGATAACTGAAAGGAATAATATGCTTCAAACAGTGGATTACAGTAAAACTGTGTCTTCTCTGCCAGCATCGTCAGAACTGGTTACCACATCAGTGAGTTTGACCACAAAAGTTGAAGCAAGAGATATTGTTGACTTATGGGGGAATCATATCATTCAGCCTCATCCTGAGGTATTGAATACCATCAATAAAAGTCCAGATAAAGTCAACCATACTGCCAAACCAAGTGTATACAGCAGTGGAGATATGCATAACTATTGCATTAATTATGTCAACTCTGAGATACGTGTTGATTCCTCCAATCAAGGATCATTACCTTTCCATAATTACTCAAAAGTGAATAACTCTAATAAACGTCGTAGACTTTCAGGAACACCATTGTGTGAAAGCTTTCAGAGAGAATCTTCGTCAAGCAGAACAGCTGCTCAACAACCAATTAGTGAGACAGTTTTATCACTCGTGAGGAAGGAGAGCTCAAACCCAGATAGCCTATTAGCATCTGCCAGCCTTTTAAATGATAAAGATGGAACTTCAAAAATGAAAGCTGAAATGGAAGAGCAGTGTGTTTTAGAAAAAGGGCAAAATACTGATGGACAAAACCTCTATACCAATGAAACCCAAAATTTAGAGAGTGTGATTGAAAAACCAAAATGGAATGACTTTTCTAATGTTGATTCATTTATGATGCCTAGGATCACATCTGTTTTCTCTCTCCAGAGCCAACAGGCATCAGAGTTTTTGCCACCTGAGGTAAACAAATTTCTTCAGGAGGAATTAAAACCAAAATATGTAAAAGAAGACTCTAAAATTCCAAGTAAAAGCCTGACACTTCATTGTGACCAGTCGCTTCAGAAACATGAGGGAGAAGGAACAGTAGTTGAATCATCAAAAGATATCAAACTGGAGAGTGTCTTCCCAGTTCCATCGGGCAGTGTTGGTGGTAGTGTGGCTACAAATGATCTAAATTCAAAATTTAATGGAAAAGAGAAACAAGTGCTGTCAGTTTCACAGGAGATGAGAGATTCAGAGAAGACATCTAAAATTTCAGGTATTAGCACATTACTTAAGACTCAGTCAGATGCAATAATAACACAGCAACTTGTAAAGGACAAACTACGAGCCACTACACAAAATTCAGGTTCTTTATATATGCAGAATCCACTTCTAAACTCAGAACAGAAAAAAACTATATTTGTTCAAACTCCAAAAGGTTTTTTTATACCATTGCATGTCGCTAATAAGCCTGGATTACATCTTGTTTCAGGAAGACCACTTTCACTGGTTAATGCACAGGGTGTGCCTGCTTCTCTTCTTTTAAACAAGAAACCTGGGATTATTTTGACATTTAATAATAGGAAACCTGAAGGTGGTTCCACTGTCAAAACTGAGAGTGTACCAGCTTGTGCAATTACGACTAAGGAGCCTTGCAAAACACCTTTTTTAAAGGTAGAACAAAACAGTAATTGTCTTACACCTGCATTTTGTTCCAGCATTGGCAGTTGTTTGAGCATGAAAAGTAGCTCAGAAAGTACATTCCCGTTAAAAGGCTCTAATGTTACTAAACCTTCAAATCCTTCAGCGAAAGCTGTCCCTACTAATGTATTGTCTGAGCAGCAGGGCACAAAGTTGAATATCTCGGATTCAGTAAAACAGCAGAATGAAAATTTTCCAAAATCTCCTCTTTATACCCTTTTGCCTGATGGCAAACAAGCTGTTTTGTTGAAGTGTGTGATGCCAAATAATACTGAGCTGCTTAAGCCCAAGTTCGTCCAAAATAGTACTTACTATCAAAATATACAGCCAAAGAGACCGGAAGGAACACCACAAAAGATACTGCTGAAAATTTTTAACCCTGTTTTAAATGTTACTGCTGCTAATAATATGCCAGTTAGCAGCTCTGTATCCTCATTTCAGAAAGACAGTGTACCTTCTAATCAGACTACAGAGCAGAAAGAGCCGGAATCTTCTAGAGATGCCTTACCCTTCTTAGTAGATGATTTGATGCCAGCAAATGAAATTGTTGTAGCTTCTACTGCAACATGCCCAGAATCTTCTGAGGAACCAGTACATATCAGTGATCATTCAGAAGCCAGAGTATTACGGTGTAAAACAAATTGTACAGCTGAGAGAAATTTCAATAGAAGAACTTCCAAAAGAAATTTTTCAAAAATAAAAACTCAGGTAAGAAGCAATGATTCAGAAGCTGCCTTTGTATCTAGAAACCGAAACTGTAAACGGAAGTGTAAGGATAGTTACCAAGAACCTGCAAGAAAAAAATCCACGTTGCATAGGAAGTGTAAAGAAAAGGCTAAAGCTGAGGATGGACATGAAACATTGGGATTTAGCAAACCTAGGCTTTCCAAAGATTCAGTCAGAATTTTGCGACTTTTCCCTTTTTGCTCCACGCAGCTTGTGAAATGTCCTAGGAAAAACCAACCTGTTGTGGTTTTGAACCATCCTGATGCAGATGCACCAGAAGTAGCAAATGTAATGAAAACTGTCACTAAATTTAATGGACACATAGTTAAGGTTTCATTGTCAAGAAGAACTGTAAGTGCTTTACAGGAACCAGTTTGTTATAACCCATCTAAAGCAATTTATGATGATCTTTCCAAGAGGCATAAAACAATTAAACCTGTTAGTTCTGTGAAAGAAAGATTTGTGCTAAAACTAACACTCAAAAAGACAAGCAAAAACAATTACCAGATTGTGAAAACTACCTCTGAAAATGTTTTGAAAGCTAGGTTTAACTGTTGGTTTTGTGGTAGAGTATTTGACAATCAGGATGCTTGGGCTGGTCATGGGCAGAGACATTTAATGGAAGCTACTCGGGATTGGAATATGTTAGAATAATTCACCAAAATTATCAAGGAGAAATAAAATTAGAAGGAAACAGTGGATTGAGTTAACATGATCTGGACATTTTCTACTCAGAATAGTTCCTGCAATATTTTTAAGAAGTTTGTTCTATTTCCATGGAATAGCAAAAACTTTATGTGTGGTACTTGAAAATGCCATCATTACACACATAAGTTTTGAAAAAACATCAGTCAGATGGATCTTGATTTAATTTCTTAAAGATATATTTGTGGGAATTTATGGTTAAAGATAATTTTGATCAGTTTTTCAATTTAGTTCCTTGGGGATTCTTAGTATAGATGATGGCAGACAGCTTCCTTCCCACTCTTTTTCCACTAGCCTTATGAATCTGATAAATGTAGCTCCTCTATAGATGGAGAGCTCTTTCACAATGTGACTGAATGAGTTTCTCATCACTTGTAAAGATACAGAGACCCTGAGTAGTTATTCTGTGTTGCTAATTCAGTTCATTTGAAGAGTGTTAGACTCCTTTGAAAAGTACATTTAACTCACCATAGTTACATCTTAAGTAATACTTGAAGTTTTGGACAACTAAATCATGTTTTCTCTTAAGCCGTGTCCCATGTCAGAGATTAGAATACCCTCCCAAGGTGATTTTCTTTTTCTAAATGGCTGTATTGCAGTAGATGGGCAGCCTCGAGAAAAAAATGAAAGTCTTTGTTTAGTTTTAAAATCCAGTTAATAATTTTCAGCATTTTTCCAAATTGGGTTATATTTTTCAATCATATCCTTGCATAGAACTATGTCTATCTGATTTAAATTTTTTTCCTGTAAACCAAACAGGCATCATTGTTTATGGTTGCTGTCCCTTTTAAGACCATAGAATATAGAAGTGCTTCAAATGGATTAGATTCTTTTGAAAATCAGATATTTTACAGATGATTTGAAACAACATTAACAAAGTAGATCACATACTTGTGTTTAATTGCTATTATTATTTAAATATGTCCAAATTAGGACAGACTTTTTGGCTGTGTATATGTATGTTTGTTTTTTTGTTTGTTTTTAAACAGGGTCTTGTTGCCTCACCCAGACTGACCTTGAACTTGCTATATAGCCCAGGCTGCCCTTGAACTCACTATCCTTCTGCCTCAGCCTCCTGTTGCTGGGATTACAGGCGTGTGCCACCACGCCCAGTCAGACAGACCACTTTTGTCAGCAGCTTTTCAGCATGACTGACAGTGCAGAGCACATCCATACTGACTGTTGGTTTTTGAAAGTGGGAAAGCATTAATAGTGGACACGTAGCATTTCATAAGACTTTAGGACAGATTCCTGAGGGACGTGCCAGAAACGAGCATTTTCCTGACCATAGAAGCAGTAGAGTTACACTTTTCACCTTCTAGGCTTGCATCGTTTTGTTGGCTCATTGGATAATAAAGTTCTTATATTACAAAATTATGTACTATATAATTTTTTGTTACATTGTTACTATAAGTGTTAATGATATTTTCATTAATTGAAAACTTCAGGGCTTTTTTTCTGTATATAACAAATCTGTACATAATTTTTTGTACTTTGTTGTATAACTTTGCACAGAAAGTTTTTGACAGAAATTTTAGTTTAGTTCTGTGCATGCACTAATAAAACTGGTTGTTTAATTTAAAAGGAATATACATATAAGACTTTATTCATGTTTATTTTCTTGGTTTTTATGTATGATGTAGATTTTTTTTTAATTAAATTGATTTTTCAGGGATTGAACACTATTAGCAAGTGCCTAAAAAAGATGTGAAACAGTTTACATATGTCAACTGTAACAGTAGGTCCCAAATGGGCCCATCCCCCTAATAGTTTTATTTTAAAGAAAGCCATACATAGATGCTTCAAACTATCTTGCTATGCAGATGATACTTGTACTGTTTTTGTGCAGTTTATCTACTTTCTTAGTGAAATATTTTTTTGTATAAAACCTGTTAAAATTGTGTTTCTTAAATTGAGCCTAAGAATGGAGTTAATTGGAAATATATAGTATATATTAATATTGTATATCATGTTTAAAGAATAGTAAGCATTGTTAACTTCATTGTTAATGAACATTTTCTTCAATTAAAGTTATCTTAAATTTGTGTTTATATGAGGAATTTTTTGTGCTAAAATCTGATGGAAATTTTATTCTAAAGGAAAATACTTAAATTTTTAAGTTCTGTGTGTGTGGTATGTTTTTTAATGGTAGTAAACTATACAAAATTAAGTGTGGGACTTTTCTTCTCCAAAAATAATAGGTGAAATTTTGTTTGAGAAAGGTCACATTTATCATACTCTCCCTGTGATTTTGCTGGCAAGGTAAGCCATAGAAAGTTTTATGCTTGTCAGTACACTAATAGCAATAAAATTTCAATTTTATTATGAAAGCATCTGTAATGTATATACAGAGGGAACTATAGCACTATGAACAGTACTTCTGGCTGGAATGTTAAAAGGTATGCACATGGCAAGTTTCATTTTTCACAGCTTTGTCCTCCCGGTACCCCTTCCTCAACAACTGTTCAACTGTGGTGGGACATTCAATTAAGAGCCAATTTCTCATCAATCCCTCCCTCCCATCTTTTATGGCTCAGAAGCAGAGGTTCTTTTCACGGGAGGGTTGGAGTGGGCTTCAAAGACTGCCAAGGTACTACTTACTACAAAGGGTGTGTAGTAGAGGTCTCCAGAAGGAAGGAAAAAGGAGAGAGAGAACTAATAGGTATAGATACATAGGAAAGGGGAGTTGGTTTACATGTTTGTAAAAGCTCAGAACTTTCATAGTAGGTGGTCTGCAAGCTGGAGACCCAAGGATGCTGGAAGTATTCCTTAGACCAAATCCAAAAACTCCAGAACCAATGAAGCCAGTAATGTATTTCTTTAGTGAAAGGCTTGTGAATCCAGGGGGCTGTTGGCATTCAAAGGTCAGAGACCCTGAAGTTGTGATATCCGGAGGTGAGAGAGGTACCCTAGCTCCAGAGACGAAAGAGAAACCTGCAATTCAGTGTTAGCAGCTTTCAAGGTACTCGTTAATCCAGTCAAGTTGTTACCTAAAAGTAGCCATGACAGTGCCCCACTCTATTTGGGACAGACTAACCTTTAATACCCCAGATTATTACTGAAAACAGAGTAATTAGAATTTAGTAGCGGCTAACAGTTACTGACCATATGAATCAGTATCAGCTAGAAGGTTAAAGGGAGGATCTGGAAAAGAGATAAAAAGCCTAGATGAAGGCACAGATAGCCCTGTGTTCAGAACAGTGTGCATGCAGTTGATTCAGATCTCAGAGGGGGGACTAGGCTGCCAAAAGTTGAAGAGGTTCTGCTTTTGCCATAAAGTACTCTCACCACAGGCCCCAAAGCAATGAACTGGGGTGACCATAGATTGTAGTCTTTGAAACCATGAGCCAAAATAAATCCTCTTTGTAACTTAGGTTTATCTCAGGTATTCGTCATAGTGATGGAAATTAACTAACACAGACTCTCTAGCATTTTTTTGTTTTGTTTTGTCCCCCCGCCCCCCCCCTACTGGGAATCAAACTCACGACCTTGCTTGCCAGTCATCGTTATGCCGCTGAGCTAAATCCCCAGCTCCCCCTCTAGCATTTTTTTTTTGATAGAGCATTTCATATAGCAACACTCATATGTCTTAATTTTTCTTTTATGCTGAAAATAACTTTCTTGGTGAACAGTAAAAATGCTATTCTTGGTTGACAGGGTTTGTTTTGTTGTGTTTCGTTTTGTTTTTTCCACTCAGCACTCAATTTGTTATTCTACTGCCTTTTGGCCTCTATGGTTTCTGATCTGCAATCAGCTGAGGATTTTCTTGAGGCCCTTTTGTATGTGATGATTCACTTTGCTTGCTGTTTTGCAGAGGTTCTCTCTGTCCTTGTCTTTTGACAGTTGGATTATGGGGTTTCTCTCAGTGTGTATCTTTGAGTGTTTCCTGTTTGGAGGCACTGGAGCTTTATAGAATGGTAAATTGTTTTTCATCAAATTTGGGAGGTTTTAAACCATTATTTTTTCAAACTTTTTTCTGATATTTTTCTACTGTGTCCTTCTGAGACTCATACATGTATGCTGGTATTTTTGATGGTGTCCCACGGGTCTCTGAGGCTTTCTTTTTCTTTCCATTCCTCAGTCTTCATGATGCCAGCTGACCTAATCTTTAAATTCACATAATATTCTATCTGTTCAAATTTATTGCTGAGCAAATGAATATAATTCAAATGATTATATTTCAGTCAATTGTGATTTTTCAAATCTAGTAGTAAATTCAAATATAATAGTAGCTATTATTACCATTTCTATTTCTTTGTAATTAATACTCTCTACTTGGTTGAAACATTCTCCACTAACTTTTCTATAGTCCTTTAAAAATGGATTATTTTCACTGCTTGAACTTATTTAAAGTCTTTGTTTAGAAAGTGTAATGCCTGGACTTCCTCAGGGACAGTTTCTATTGATAGTTTTTCCCCCTATATATAGGCCATATGCTTTTACATTATATGCTTCTTTTTTGCTGTTGTTAAAAGTGACATTTTATTGTGTGATAACTCTTAAAATCAGATTGTCCTTATCACCCCCTCCCAGACTTCTTGTTCTTGCTGGCTTTTGTACTTGTCATTTGTCTAGTGACTTTTCTGAAATAAATTTTCAATATCTGTTCTTTTTCATTTGTGGCCACTAACATTTCTGTTCTGTGGGTTTGTCTTAGTTACTTTTCCCATTACTGAAACAAAATACCCAACACTCACAAATTAAGTTTATAGAGGTTTCAGTCCATAAGAGTCCAAGGCAGGGCTTGGCAGAGGGGCATCACAGAAAGGAACCAGTTCATGGCAAACAGAGGATAGTAAAAGCAAGCAAGCCAGGGACTCTTAACAGCATCTTTCCGCCCCTTTTACTTTATTCAAGCTACTTAGGGTGGGTAATACACCCTTAATCCTAGTGCCCTTGATCCTAGCATTGCACCATGTCTCAGTCCCAGCATCACATACTCCATATCTAGCCACCTCTAAAAAATCCCCACATGAGGCTTTGAGGGGTCATCTGAACACAAACCGTAGTGTTCTACCCTGGCCCCCAAAAGACTCATACATATCCTTTTATGCAAAAGGCCTTTGCCAAAGTTGTAACCGTTTCAGGTCTGAATGTGACATCTGTCACCCCATTGATCACCAGGGTGATTTGGCTGATCTGACTGTTTAGGCGGGTGTCACCTTCCCTCACTGCTCCATGTCTGTCCCTCCAAAAGATGCATGCTCAATCAAAGAGGAAGACCACCCCTGATAGAAGAGGGCCATTTCCTTCGCCAAGGGTATAAGAGTAGCTGCACTGTCTTGCTACAACCTCCAAATACGCTGTCAAAGTCCTAACAGTTTCAGGCTTGCTAAAAAGTCCAAGTCCAAACTCTCCTGAGATTTAAGGCAAACTCTTAACAGGGAGCTCCTATACAAGTGAAAATAAAATTAAACGCTTCCAACATTCAAAGGCACAAAATAGACATTCCCACTCCAAAAGTTACAAATGGGGATAAAAATAATAGAATCAAAGCAAGTCCAAAGTCCAGCAGGACAAACATTAAATAGTGTAGTTTCATATCCAGCATCCCTGGAAATATGTGGCAAGAGGTGAACTCCAAAGAACTTGGATGGCTCCACCACTATAGCGTTTCCAGTGATTGTAGCACCCACACCTTCTATCTTGGGCCAGCTATGCTCCCTCACAGTTTTTCTCAGATGACCCTCATTCATGGCTTCTCCAAACTTCTGGAATCTTCCCTGCACCTTTGGCTTCACCTGCACAGCTTCACATACTTCAGGGGCACACTGCCCAGCCTCCTGGTCTTTCTCCTGAAATCTGGATGGGAGCCTTCCTGGCCCCATGGGAGCCTCTCCTGAGCCCTCCTGAGCCTAGTTTTTTACTGGCAGAATTTCTTTCAAAATTCTAGCCTCCTGAGCTCTGACCAGAATCTTTCATCAAGTACAGCATCAGGTGTTTCAGCTCTACTTTTTCAACCAGTATCTCCAAACCTTCCTAACTCTTACCCTTCCCAAAAGCCAGCTCCAAAGGCTCCTAAACCAGGTAAAGACTAGGCTCAGGAGGTTTCTGCTAGAAAGAAGGACTGCACTGGTTGTTGGACTTCAGATGATATGTGTTATGTTTTCATTTATACAGGAGCTCACAGTTAAGAGTTTACTTCAAATTTCAGAGGAGACTTGGACTTTTCAGCAATACTGAAATTGTTAGGACTTTGGCAACTCTTAGAGATACACTAAATCCCTTTTATATAAAGGGATGTGCGTGAGTCTTTGGGGGGCCAGGGATGGAATGTTATGGCTTGTGTTTAGATGATGCCGCAAAGCCTCACGTGGTCATAGGTGGGGCTGTTTTAGAGGTGGCTGAATCTAGAGTGTGTGATGCTGGGATTGAGGATGTGTGATTACTAAATCAGTCCACTGATTTGTTTGGCACTACCCTAATCCCAATGTCCTAGATACAATATAAAAGGGGCAGAAAGGTGCTATTAAGGTCTCTTGCTTGCCTACTTTTGCTGTCTTCTGCCTGCCATGGACAGTTTCTCCTCTATGATGCCCTTCTTCCAGCTATCCTGCCTTGGACCCAGCCAATTATGGACCGAGACCTCTACAAACTGTGAGCTAAATAAATCTTTCCCCCTTTAACTTTGGGTTTTGGACATTTTGTCTTAGCAATGAGAAAAGTAACTAAGATAGAGATTAATGTTTAACTAATGATTAGAGACATTCTTAAACACATGGAATTAAGAAAACTTCTAGTATTCACTAAGGGACTTTTGTATTTTTGTGAGACATCTTCAATATTCACTTGTCATTTATAACTCTGATAATTTGCTTCCTGTTTCAGCAGAGCCTCCAGATAAGCCATGAGTGAGAGATCACAGACTTCTTAGGTCTTCCCTACTCATTAAAGTGGTCTTCTGGACTCCTATGAATATGTTAAGGCTGTCCAAACCATTCTGAACATCTTGTTCCCCAGCCTTACCTCAAATCAATAACATAACTTTATACCTTAAGGAACTACAAAAATAAAAGGAAACTAAACCCAAAAGCAAATGGAAGAAAATAAAAGCAGTAGAGTGGAAATAAATGCAATAGAGGGGCTGGGGATTTAGCTCAG
>NW_004955507.1:2384865-2407524 GCF_000276665.1 Chinchilla lanigera
AGAGAATTTAAAAACAATAGAGAAATTTGATAAACTCAAAAATTTTATTCTTTTAAAAATCCAACACAATTAATTGGCAACTCTTAGCTAGGCTGATTGAGAAAAAAAGATAGAAGACACTAATATAAAATGGAGTGAAAGAGTGTACATCAATATTGCCCTTACAGAATACAATTAATATAAGGGAATACTGGGAATAATTGCATGGCAAGTAATTAGATATACTAATTTAGATAAGGAAGAAACAAGCTATCAAAAATGACCTAAGAAAAAACAGAAAGTAATAAGAAACCTGTAGCAACTAAGAGATTAGAATATTAATATTCCCCACTCCCTTGCCAGATTCTAAGAGAAACTCAGATTCAGATGATTTCATAATCCATTGGTGAAATCTACTTTAAACATTTAAAAAATAAAATACCAATTCTTCACAAAAAGTAGAATAGAGTTACATTTTGAATGTTTGAGTCTTCCAAATTTTTGTGCTGTGACCTAATCTCAATGGGGGCTGTTAGGATATGAAGCTTGGCAGAAATATTTAGATTTAAATGATATCAGACAGGTAGATTAGTGAAGATTAGTAGATTAGTGGGATTAGTGGAAAAAAACATCTGCCATATAAAAATACAATAAGTCACCACATGAAAGCCATGAAAAGGGGTCTTGCTAGAATCTTGCCATGCCTAGACATTTCCTTAGATTTTTTCCACCTGCATAATAAATATTTGTTGTTTAAAATATTCAGTCTAGGAGGGAGGCACTAAGATGGCAGAGTGGTAAACAGCAAAGAAAGATCCTCTCTGAGTGTTGCCATCTACACAGTGGAATATAGAAATATAAGGAAGACAAGAGGGAGGGAAATGTGTCCCCTAGACCCAGGAAGGATCTGAAGCATGAATTGAAGCCCACAGAGAGAGTGAAGGGAGAAACTTCAATAAAAAAGAAGAGGTAGCTGGTGGTGCTTTTTCTGTAAGGCAGGACTCACTGCATGAGAGGAACAGTTCAAGCCTGTGGACACATGGTGAGTGCTGGTGACCCCAGAGGCCTCCACAGAGAAATGCAGCAGTGGAGGGGAGCAGTGGACATGAAGGACTGCACTAGCTGGTGGTGAGTGCTGAGGGCTCAGTCATCCCACATGGGAGAGTGATTGGCTGAGAACCATCTTGGAGAGGGGCCAGCTGAGCCCAGAACTCAGAGCAGATGCTGGCTCCATCTGGTGGCTCCCAGCTGGGCTCAGGCCCAAGGAAGGTATGATGACAACTGCAGAACAAATGAGTCTGGTCTTGGCCAGAAGATGCAGGCTCAATGAGATTATCCACTACCCTGCCAAAAAGTTACTTCTGGCTTCCTGGAATAGATTGGCATGGACCAGGACTCTATCACTACAGGTTGTCTACCAATGACAGCAAAGACAAATCTGGAAGTGGACCTTTTTCTCTCTCTTGTTTTTTTTTGTTGTTGTTGTTGTTGTTGTTGTGATGGGGTGGTTGTTTTTTTCTCCTTCATTGTTTGATCTTGTTTTATATGAATGTGAACATAGTTTCTAGCCTTCTTGTGCTTGTTCTCTTTATCTCTTTCTTCTCTCTTTCCCTCCAGTCTTCTGCAGCAGTTTCCCAAAGTTAGCATGATCCCCATTTGTCCACCAACCTTACTTCTAATCTCTTCCTTTTCTTCTACCTCTCTATATTTTTCCCTAACACCTTTTAAATTTTAACCCATGGGGGTAAAATTGACATATTAAGGACATCTATACTGCATTTAATTTTCTGGTCAGTTTTAGATTTTGTTATATAACTACAAATCTAGTTTATATAGTTAAAGGTGGCAAATTAATGGTTACCTCAGTTTGTCATTTTCTAGGCTGTGATTGTTGCTGCTACTACTGCTGATGATATCACTTTAGCCAGAAGTGACATAATTGTTCAAAACAACTATTCTTCCTTGTATTCCAAGACTGAAATTGACTAAGGGTCATAGAAAATACTGTAGCACAGTGCCAAAGAACCAGGGGCAAGGACAAAAAGGCAGCAAGTTCTCATCCCCAACAAACTGACAACAAAAGATATTGCAACAGACTCAAAACCCCCAAACCAGCTACATTTTGAGGGTAATTTGGAGAAGTAGTCATTTCCTAATGGCTCTAAATACTAGCAAAAAAGCAACTCACCAATGGCAATTTACAAACATTACCCCAGGAATTAAACTAGAAAAGAAAAGAAAATGAGAAAGCACTTAAACAAGATGCAACCCAAACATCCAATTCACCAAAGGCAAACCTGGGGGCAATGAGGTGGGACAATCCAAAAGCCACCCACTTGATCTCTTTGAAGTGGCAAATCAATTGAGTGAGGCTCTGGAAAAAATAAAATCAGAAATAATGTATCAGATAGCTGCAGAGATGGTGTCTATGATAAAAACCATGCTTATTGACTCTAGAGCAGATAGAGACAAAAAAATAGAGGTGCTTAAGAAAATTATGGAAGCCATGAAGGCTCAGCATAAGAAAGAAATGGAATCCACAAGGCAGATTAAAGCAGATATCCAGGAGGATAAAAATTTCATTGAAAGTATCCCCATCAGATTAAGCCAAAATGAAGACAGGATCTCAGATATACAAGACAGGCTTGCAGTTAGTGAGCATGAAAAGAAAGATTTCTTGGGGCTGGGGATTTAGCTCAGCGGCAAAAGCGCCTGCCTGGCAAGCGCAAGGTCGTGGGTTCGGTTCCCGGTACCGGAGAAAAACCAAAAAAAAAAAAAAAAGAAAAGAAAGATTTCTTAAAAATAAAAAGGGTCCATGAGAAATCAATACAGCAGCTACTAGATGAGACAAAGAAGAATAACTTAAGAGTGATTGGAGTCCATGAAAAAGCATGACATAGCACAAATGATATTCTAAAAAACCATTCACAGACATGCTGGCAGAAAACTTCCCTGCAGGCAAAAATATTTGACATACAAATAAGGGAGGCATCTAGAACTCCAATTAGCTAGGATAAAAAAAACTACAGCCAGGCATATTATATTCAAGATTTCAAAAATTCAATACATGAATAGAATCTTAAAAGCTGTTAAGGAAAAGAAACAAATCACCTATAAAGGAAAACCCATCATAATCACAGCTGACTTCTCAGCACAAACCGTCAAGTCAGGGAGAGCTTGGAGTGAAGTATTTCAAGTTGTAAGGAAAACACCCTTCAATCCAGATTGATGTACCTCCCAAAACTATCTTTCTTAATTGATGGAGAAATAAGATACTCTTTAACAAAAAACATCTGAGAAAATGCATGACCACTAAATCAGTCTCCAAAATGTTGTGAAGAACATTCTAGAAAGAAATAACAAGGACTATAACTCCAAGAACCCTAACAGAAGGAATTCACCAGGCAAGGCAAACAATTAAACAAAGGGAGGGGAACAAAGGAGAGAGAGCCAATAACAGGAAAATAACATGAGAGATACATTAATATACATTAATCAGCTATAACCATCAATGTTAATGGTCTCAATACACCAGTCAAAAGACACAGACTGGTAGAATGGCCCAAGAAGCACAATCCAACATATGCTGCATACAAGAAACATACTTAATTCAAAAAGAAATTAATAGAATGAAAGTCAAAGGATGGAAAACAATACTCCATGTGACAGGAACCCAGAAAAAAGCATAAGTATTCTATTTGCAGAAAAAGTGAATTTCAAGCCAAGACTGATTAAAAGACATAAAGAAGATCACTACATCCTTGTAAAGGGAACAATCTAAGAGGGAGAGATAACAATAATAAATATATATGCAACAAACACCAATGCAACAAACTATATAAAACAAATATTAACAGACATGAAAAATCAAATAAGCACTAATACAATTGTATTGGGGGATTTCAATATCTGACTGTTACAAATAGTGAAATCAACTAGACAAAAAATCAACAATGAAATGATAGAACTGAACCAAATTTTTGAAAAAATGAACTTAGTAGATGTCTACAGAGTGCGCCACCCCACGACATCATACTACACATTCTTCTTAGCTGCACATGGGATGTTCAGACCACATACAGGCTCACAGAACGTGCTTAAGTAAATACACAGGAATTGAAATTATCCCCTGCATATTATTGGACCATAGTGCAACAAAACTGGATATCAATGGTGAAAGAAACCACAACTTCATAAACACATGGGAATTAAATAGCACCCTCCTACACAACCAATGGGTCAGAGATGAAGTTGAAAAGGAAATTAAACAGTTTCTATAAGTGATAATAATGCCAATATAACATACTGGAAATTATGGGACACAATGAAAACACTCCTAAGAGGGAAATTGATAGCATTGAAAACCCACATCAGGAAAACAGAGCAAGTGCAAATAAACAACATAATGGTGAACCTCAAGCTTCTAGAAAAAAGAAGACCAGGCTAAGCCAAAAGCTCACACAGGAGACTAAAAAACAATACAAAGAATCAGTGAATCAAAGAGGTGCTCCTTTGAAAGATTAAATGAAATTGACAAGCCCTTACCCAACCTTATCAAAAAAAGGAAAGGAAGGACTCATGCAATTAGGAATGAAAAGGGTGAAATCACAGCAGACCCTGCAGAAATCCAGAAGATCATCTACACCTACTTTGAAAACTTGTATTCTAATAAGATGGAAAATACAGAAGACATGGGCAGATTCCTAGATACATATGAATTTTCAAAGCTGAATCAAGGAGATATAAAAATCCTAAATAAACCAATATCAATCAATGAAATTGAAGATGTAATTAAAAACCTACCACCAAAGAAAAGCCCAAGCCCTGACAAATTCACTGCTGAATTCTACAAGACATTTAGAGAAGACATAACACCACTATTTCTCAAACTCTATTATGATATTGAGAGGGAAACAATACTCCCAAATTCATTCCTGGAAGCAAGTGTTATCCTGTTACCAAAGCCAGAGAAGGACCCAACTAAGAAAGAGAAATACAGGCCAGTTTCTCTAATGATCATAGATACAAAAATCCTTAATAAGATACTGGCAAACAGAATGCAGCAAATCATCAAGAAGATTATACACCATGACCAAGTGGGATTCACTTCAGGGGTGTAGGGTTGGTTCAACATATGCAAATCAATAAATGTGATACACCATATTAACATATCCAAGGGCAAAAATCATATGATCATCTCAATAGATGCAGAAAAATCTTGTGACAAAGTTGACACCCACTCATGTTCAACACCCTACAGAAAACTGGAATAAATGGTCTTTCTCTCAATCTGATAAAAGCCATCTATGACAAACCAACTGCCTTTATCATATTAAATGGACAAAAACTGAAAGCTTTCACTCTAAAATCAGGAAAAGGACAAGGATACCCACTGTCTCTACTCTTATTCAACATAGTTCTGGAAACTTTAGCCAAAGAAATTAGACAAGAGAAAAGAAATACAAGGAATAATGATAGGAATGGAAGAAGTAATCATTATTTGCAGATGACATGATATTCTACATAGAAGAGCCCCAAAACTCCAAGGAAAAACTTGCTAGATTTAATAAGCAAATTCAGTATCATAGCTTGATACAAAGTCAAGACTCAAAAATCAATTGCCTTCCTGTACACAAATAATAAACTCACTGAAAGAGAAATTGGGGAAACAACACCTTTCACAGTAGCATCCAAAAAATGAAATATCTAGGAATTAATCTCATGAAGGATGTAAAAGACCTCTACACTGAAAACTATAGTACTCCAAAAAAGGAGATGGAAGAAGATATCAGAAAATGGAAAGATATCCTTTACTTTTGGTTAAGAAGAATGAATATAGTGAAAAAGACCATACTTCCAAAACTGTTATATAGATTTGATGCAATTCCAATCAAAATTCCAACATCATATCTCATAGAATGAGTGAAAACAAGCCTAAAATTCATTTGGAAAGAGAAGAGACCTAGAATAGGAAAGGCAATTCTGGGCAACAAAGGCAAAGCAGAGGGCATCAAAATCCCTGATCTAAAATTATACTATAATGTTACTATGATAAAAACAGCATAGAACTGGTAAAAAAAAAAAACAAAACAGACCTGAAGACCAATGGAACAGATTAGAAGATGCAGAAATAACTCCAGACATGCTTAGTAACCTTATTTTTGATAAAGATGTTAAACACATTTACTGGAGGAAAGATAACCTCTTTAATAAATGGGGCTGTAAAACTCATTCCACATATGTTGAAGATTAATATTGAATCATATCTTTCACCATGCACTAAACTAAATTTGAAATGGATCAAAAATCTAAATATTAAAACAGAAACATTAATCTCCTGGAAGACAGAATAGGTAAAGGTCTTGAAGACACTGCTGTAGGCAAAGACTTTATGAATAAAATCCCAATCATACAGGAACTGTCACAAAGAATCAACAACTGGAACTTCATCTTATTGAAAGGCTTTTTAAAAAGTAACAGGAGTTATGACCAACAGACTGATGAGACAACCCATGATGTGGGAAAAAAAAATGATTATCAGCTGTTCCTCAAACAAAGGATTACTATTGAGAACATATAAAGAACTCAAAAATATCAGACCTCCCAGATTTAAAGACCCAATCCAAATATGGGCATCTGAGATGAATACACTTCTCAGTTGAAGAAATACAAACAGCAAATAAATATATGAAAAAATGTTCAACATCACTGGTCATTCCAGAGATGCAAATTAAAACAACACTGAGATTCCTCCTCATTCTGGAAATGATGACTGTTATCAAGAAATCAACCAATAACAAATGCTGGAAGGGCTGTAGGGAAAAAGGAATCCTTTTCCACTGTTGATGGGAGTGTAGACTGGTACAATTACTGTGGAAATCAGTGTGGAGATTCCTCAGAAAACTAGGATTAGAGGTCCTATTCGACCCAGCTACTACCCTTCTGCATATTTTCCTGATGAATTAAAAACATCATGATACAACACGAACTAAAAACACAGTGATATATGTGCACCCATATTTATAGCAGCACAATTTGTAGTAGATAGATCCTGGAGACAACCCAAATGCCTATCGACCAGAGAATGAATAAAGAAAACGTGTGTTTTTTTAATACAATGTAGTACTACTCAGCCATGAAGAAGGATAAACTAGAGACTTTTATAGGTAAATGGATGCAACTCGACCATACCCATAAGTGAAATAAACCAGACTCACATGTGCAAACATATTGTCTCCCTAGTGTGAGGAGCTGAAAGAGTAAATAAGATCCAAAATGTACAAGAGATATTGTAAAATGGGAAGAAAGTGTTCAAAAGGAAAGAGAAACTGGGATGAGGGAAAGAAGAAAAGGAAGGGAAAAGCAACGGAAATTTATACACACACACACACACACACACACACACACAATAGTTAAGATAGTTATACCACTAATTTCTCTTATTTCATTGAAAAGAAAGGTTTATGCTAATATTGTTTGGACAATATAATGTCCAGTATCATTGTCCAATGCCCTGTATCTTATGATCTGCATTACTAATTTAAGGATAGCAACACACAATGTATTAACTATTGTTACCCTTCTATTATGGTGTTTTGAATTTTTTCTCTTTAAAATAAAATATTCAGTTTATGATATTTTGTTGCAGCAGATAGAACTCACTCTGAAATATAGTCCTGAAAACAAATGTTAAGAGAAAATTTCAACAGCAATTAGAGAAAAAGATATAGATCAGGTTTTGAGATTCAAAGATAAGCATGACTTCAAATATAATTTGAAATTTCACAAGTTAAAAGACAATGGAATGGCATCTTTAAAGTAAAGATGCATAGAAGTGTCTTTACATACACTCTACATACACATCAGAGAAATTGTCCTTCAACTATGAAGATAAAGAGAATATAACATTTTTAAAATGTAAAAATCATCACCAGAATTTCACTACCTTAAATGTTAAGAGAAAATTTTCAAGTTTCCACTTTATGCAAACTGGATACATATAAAGGAATTAAGAAAATTGGACCTTTCCTTCATTGTTTTGCCTCTTTTATGGAAAATTAACCATTGAAATAAAAATAATAAAATAGGATTTATTACTTGTAAAAATAAAATATACAATAACAGTAGTACAAAGTCAGGGGAAGGAGAATGGTAGTGCAGTATTGTATTTGAAGATAAATTGTGATAAGCTTAGCATGTGTTTATATACCCAACAGCAACCATTTAATAATATAGTTGCTAAGTCACTATTAAAAATAAAATTGATTTTTTAAAAACCTCAATCCAAGAAAAGGCAGGAACAAAAGGAAAAAAAGGGTAGCAAATTACAGAAAATGAATGGGGGAGATGGAAGATTTATACTCAATTGTATCAGAATTACATTACATGTAAATGATATAAATACTCACATGAAAGGCAGAAATTCTCAGAATAAAAATGTACACAAGAATAAAAACATTACTAAGGATAAAAAGATGCATTCATTAAGGAGAGACAAAAATTCTAAAAATCTATGTATATAATACCAAAGTTTCAAAATACATGAAGTAAACCTAGTGGAACTATAGAGATAAGTCATTAAATCCACAATTAAGTGTTAAATATTTTAACACTTTTCTCTCAATAACTGATAAAACAAAGAAAAATTACTAAGGACATAGAAGACTTAAAATATTAACATGAACAAAATGACATTTACAGAATGTCCAAGAATTGCAAAATGTAGTTGTTATTTACAAGTGGATGTGAACATCCATGAGATTGTTACAATTTTCAATAAATTTAAGAAGATTGAATTCATGCAGAGTATATTTTCTATATACAGCAGAATCCAATTAGAAATCAAGCTCAGAAAATATTTGGAAATTAAATAGCATTTTTGATTAACCAATGATTTCAAGAAAGAAATCACAAGAGAAATTTCAAAATATTTTGAATTAAATGAAAGCTTAAAACTTATCAAAATTTAAAAACTTTATCAAAATTTGTTGTATGTCACTAATGTTCCCACTACAACTGTATGTTGGAGGGAAATTTTCAGCTTCAAATACTTATATTAGAAAATAAAAAAACATGAGTTTCCATCTTAGGAAAGTATGTAAAGAAGAGTAAATAACACCCAAAATAAAAAGAAGGAAGGATATAATAAAGGCATCTGTGGCAATCAATGGGTAGAAAAACAAATGAGAGAAAATTACTAAAACCAAAACCTGGTACTTTGGAGAGATAATACAATTTATAAAACTTTAGCTAGGGTGATTTAAAAAAAAAAAGAAAGAAAAAAAGAAAGCAGGTATATATTACCAATATCAGGAATGAAAGAGAAGATATTTCCACACATCTTACTTCTTCAAAGGGTTAAATTATGATATTGTCATGTTTAAGTGAGAAAATTTGGCATCCTTAGCTATTATGAGTTGTGCTGCTATAAACATGAGTATGCATGTATCACTGTAATATGATGCCTTTAACTCTTTCAGGAAGACACCTAGAAAAGGGAATAGGTAGTTCAAATGGAATCTCTATTTTTAGTTTTTTGAGGGTTCTCTATATTAATTTCCATGATGGTTGTACTGGTTTACACCCTCACCAACAATGTAAAAGAGTTCCTTTTCCCCTGCAGTCTTACCAGTATTTGTTATTATTTGATTTCTTAATAATAGTCATTCTTTCTGGGGTAAAACGGAATCACAGTGTTGTTTTAATTTGCATTTCTCTAGTGTCTAGTGATGATGAACATTTTTTTCAGGTGTTTATTAGCCAATTGTACTTGCTGGAAGAAGTGTCTTTTCATTTCAGTTGCCCATTTTTTATTAGGTCTTTTATTTTGGGGTCTAAGTTTTTTGAGTTTGTCATATTGTCTAGATATTAGTCCTCTGAGGAATAGTTGGCAAAATTTTTTTCCCATTCTGAAGGTTTCCTTTTCATTCTGTTGGTTGTTTCTTCACAGTGCAGAAGCTACTTGATATGATCACTGTTGGGGTTCTGTTTAGAAAGTCCTTACCTATACCTTTGACTTCAAGAGTTTTATCTATGTTATCTTCCAGCATATTAATTTTGTTTTGACATTTACATCTTTGATCTGCTTTTAGTTTAGTTTAGTACATGGTGAGAGATAAGAGTCTAGATTCAGTCTTCAGCATTTGGATAGCCTGTTTTCCCAGAACCATTTATTAAAGAAGCTATCCTTCCTCCACTGCATGTTTTTGGATCTCTTGTCAAAGATTGAATAGCTGAATGTGCTTGGATTTTTTACCCCTGTGTCCTCTATTCTGTTCACTGACCCACATATCTGTTTCTGTGGCAGAATCATGCTGTTTTTATCTCTGTAGCTTTGTAATAACTTGAAAGCTGAGATTGTGATGCCTATTGCTTGGTTTTTGTTACCTTGGATTGTTTTTACTATTCTAGGTCTCTTCTGGTTCCATTTGAATTTAAGGATTCTTTTCTCATTCTGTGTGGAATGCTGTTGGTATTTTGATTAGGATTCCATTAAATCTGTGTATCAGTTTTGGAAGTATGGACATTTTGACTATATTGATTCTGCCTATCAGAAATGAAGATATCTTTCCATTTTTTAATATCCTCTTCAATCTCCTTTTTTAGAGTACTGTAGTTTTCATTCTAGAGCAATGCCTTTCACTTTGTTGGTTAGCTTAGTTTCTAGTATTTAATTTTTCTTGATGCTATTGTAAATGTTATTGTTTTCCTAATTTCATTCTCAGCAAGTTCTTATTTGTGCAATGGGTATGATATTGATACCTGTATGCCACTGCATTTAATTTTGTATCTTACTACATTGTTGAGTTTGGTTGTTAATTCTAGGAGTCTTTTGGTGGATTTTTTGGGGGGTCTTCTATGTAGAGGATCATGGCATCTATAAAGAATTGTACTTTGACTTGTTCCTTTCCTATCACATCTCTTTTATTTCTCACTTTTGCTGGATTACTATGGCTACTGTTCAAAAACTATGTTGAACAAGAGTGGTTATCATGGACATCCTTCTCTTATTCCTGATTTTAGAGGGAAAACAGTTTTCCCCACTTAATATGATGTTGGCTGTAGGTTTGTAATCAATGGCTTTTATCAGACTGAGATAAAATGCTTGAATACCCATTTTCTTCAGGGTTTTTATCATGAATAGATGTCAGGTTTTGTCAAAAGTTTTTTTGCATCTATTGATATGATCGTGTGGTTTTTGTCCTTGCTTCTGTTTGTGTGGTGTACAGTAAGTCCCTGACTTAAGAATGAGTTCTGTTTCAGAAGAACTGTTTATAAGTCAGATTCATTCATAAGCCAACAATGTGAGTCTTATAAAGTACACCATGAAATTTTACAACTTAAATGTTTCTAAGCTGGGGACTTACTGTATTACATTTATTGATTTACATATGTTGAACCATCCACGCACTGCTGGAATGAAACCTACTTGATCAGAGGGTATGATCCTTTGGATGATTAGTTGCATTCCATTTGCCAATATTGTTTCAGGATTGTTGCATCTATGTTCATTAGGGAGATTAGCTTGTAATTTTCTTTTTCAGTTTGGTCTTTATCTTGTTTTGGAATCATAGTGATGTTAGTACCTAGGAATGAACTTGGAAGCACTGTTTTCCTTTCAATTTCACTAGAGAGTTTGGGGATCTATTGTTCTTAGATCTTCCCTGAAATTCTTGTGAAATTCAGCAGTGAATCCATCAGGACCTGGGCTTTTCTTACTTAGTAAGTTTTTAAAAAAATTATTGCCACATTTTTACTGCTTGGTATTGGATTATTCAGTTTTTGTATTTTGGGGGTTCAGTTTTGGCAATTCATATGTAGCCAGGAATCTATCTATTTCTTCTGAATTCTCCAGTTTAGTGGAGTACAGGATTTCAAAGTAGTTACTAGTGATCTTCTGGATTGCGTAAGTGTCCATTGTGATTTCACCTTTTTCATTCTAATTGTATTGACTTGAGTCTTTTCATTCCTTTCTTGGTAAGATTGTCTAAGGATTTGTCTATTTTGTTTGTTCTTTCAAAGAACCAGCTCTTTGATTCATTAGTTTTGTCTCAATTTTACAAATTTTTGCTCTAATCATTATTTCCTCCCTTGTAATAGCTTTGGCTTTGAATTGTTCTGGTTTTCCTAAGATCTTGAAGTGCATCATTAGGTTATTTAATTGGGATCACTCTGTTTTTCAGATGTGGGTATTCATAGCTATAAACTTCCCTTTTAGGATTGCTTGCATTGTGTCCCACAAATTCTAGTATATTATAATGGCCTCGTCATTTGATTCTACAAACTGGCAAATTTCTTACTTGATTTGTTCTGTGGTCCATTTATTATTTAAGAGTGTATTTATTATTTAATTTCCATGAGTTTGCATAATTTCTGTGGGTTTTTGCCATTGATTTCTAGTTTCTTTACACTATGATCTGATAATGTGCATGGGATAGTGTCAATTCTTTTGCACTTCTTTAAGCATGCTTTATTCACTAGAAGGTGGTCTATTTTGGAGAAAGTTCCATATGGTGGGGAGAAGAATGTGTGTTCCGCTGTTTAGTGGAACATTCAGATATCTATTAAAACCATGTGTATAAAGATTCAGTACAAATCTGAAATTTCATTGTAGATTATTTTTGGTCTATTTGTGACAGTGGTGTACTGAGGTCCCCTACTATAATTGTGTTGATGGTGCCTGATATTTTATGTCTGGTGATGTTTGTTTTATGAAGTGCTAGTCTTTGGTGCATGCATATTTATAATTATCTCTTCCTTTTGAATTGTTTCCTTAACGAATATATTGTGACTTTCTTTGCCTCTTGTGATCAGTTTGGGCTTGACATCCACTTTGTCTGAAAATAAGATAGCTGCTACTGCTCTCTTTTGGGTATTGAGTAGACTATTGTTTTCCAGTCTTTCATTTTAGTATGTGAATTTCCTTTTGGGTTAAATACGTTTCTTGTATACTGCACATCATTGGGTTTTGCTTCTTGATCCATTTACTAATATGTATCTTTAGAGGAATTGAGATTATTCATGTTGAGACTTATTATGGAAAAATATTGACTTATTTCTGTCATTGCATTATTTTTTTGTTGCTGATTCTCTTTTTTTCTCTCCTATTTAATTGCTCACCCTACCTGGTGTTTTGGTTCTATTAGATCTTATGATTTTGTTACCTTCATTGTCTCTTTCTAGGATATTCTTGAGAATTGTTTGGAATGCTAGTTTGGTGGTCATGAATTTCTGAAAGTGCTCTTTGTCATAGAAATACCATATATCTTCATGAAGTTTGAAAGATATTTCTCCTGGATATAACAGTCTGGGTTGGAAATTACTTTCTTTTAGTGCTTGAAACACTTTACTTTATGCTTTGTCAAAATACTTTGAGACTATCTTATTCAGCGACCAAGTATGTTTCCAATTTGGAGTTAATTAACTAGCTTATCATTCCAGTGTTGAAATCAGTAGGAAGAAAATCTTTGACACCACAAAGCATTAAACACTTCTAGGTTGATGTGAGACCTTGGACATGGCTATTCACCATGGTATATTTTTATTTTTTAGTGTTCACCGATACCTATCTTTCTGCTCTTGTTCTGTGGGAATTGGCTCTGACATCTAGTTTTTTTCTCGTCACACTTTGAAGCTCTTATCAAGTTTAGGCCCTATTTAACACACATACATATCAGAAAGGCTGTAATTATCCTTAATAAATCTAACAATAAAATCCTGGAGAACTTTTAGGAAGTTCATTTCTATCTACACTTCCCATGGTTGCACATGCGTGCACGTGCACATGCACACACACACGCACACACACACACTTATTATACCCCCAATCTATACTTACAAATACCATGTATTACGTACAATATTTTATTTTCTACACATTTAACAAGGACATAATTGTCAAGTATTGACAATAGACAGCCCAGCTACATTCATGTACCAGTGACCATTGTGGAGGACTAAATTTCCAGTAGATTTGTTTTATACAAGAGTATGATTCTTATTATTTTCTTACATGATGAATGTATTTTACACCAGTTTCTTTTCAATACATTTATTTGGAGAATATTAGTATCATGAGAATTCAACTTTCCCAGATATCAGTTTGTCAGGTCAAACAACAAATAAAGTTCATGTGGGAAACTTATAAAGGAATGGATGACACCTTAACAGTTGCCTCCTTGTTCTATTTCATTAGTGATGATTCATAATCCAAAATAAGGAGTTTGGGAACTTTTCTCAAGAGGGGAGACTCAGAGAAAATGTCTGAAGCAATCATAGTGACATTGTTTTTCTTTTATGAAACATTAACTGCATATTTCAGTCTTGTGGAGTCTTTTGTGTTATTCTGACTGTCAATAAGAACTAAGGGACTGTGTTGATGATTCTTGATGATTTCAGCAACACTTCCAAAATACTAGAGAAAGAAAACATAGATGAATTAGACATTGATATTTATGTTAACTTCATGCTCCACACTTTACATTGTTTACTTTCTCAAGTAAGTAAATTACTGGGTTCCCAATGACATTCTGCCTCAAAAATTCTAGTTTTACAAAGGCCATAACCTTCAGAGTGGCATACTCTGGACCTTCATATATTTAGTAAAACTCAAAACACATTGAAAGGCTCTATTATCTTAATTGCTTGAAGAAATTACTTCATGGAGTTGTACTGTAATACTTAAATATTTTGCTATTTATTTTGAGTCAAATGTGAAACTATCATATGGTATTCTCTACATTCTTTACAGAAACACAAATTTAGAAACAAGGTGCTTTAGTTTGAATCTCAAATGTCTACCAAACGCCTGCATATTGAAGGGTTGTTTACCAGGGTGGTGCTATGGGGAAGTGGAGATCTTTAAGAGATAGGGCCTGGCAGGAGGTCTTCCATTCATTGGAGGCCTGCCTTCAAAAGGGATTGTGGGACCGTGTTCCCTTCCTCTTTCCTTTTTGCTTTCTAGCAATGAGTTGAGCAGTTTTACTTTACCATGCAGTCTTGCCATGATGTGCTGCCTCATCACGTGCCCCCAAAAGTGGGCCAATCTGCAATGGACTGAAACCCCTAAAACTGTAAGCCAAAATAAACCTTTTCTGTTTATAGACTGATTAGTTCAGCTACTTTGTAATAATAAGAGAAGCTGATTAAAATACAAAGATTGATGTAATAAATTAATCTCAGAATTTAGTACCATGGGAAAAGTTATTTTTTAGATAAGCTTGTGTTTTGTTTTTATTTTCTTTTTTTTATATCTAACTATAGTTGATTACTGGTAAGCTTAGAACTAACTTGTCACCTAATTAATAATGAAATTTTATGCTAGATTCTCACCATACATATTTATTTTTCCATATTTTAATCCCTCATCTATGGGATTTAATTTAAGGATGTAACAAATTTTGTTCTGAAAAGTGATCAAGGTTTCAAATGAAAGATTAATAAGTGTAATACAGACTATGAAATTAAATGCACTGAGTATATAAAAATACTACAGGTTGACAGTCATCAACTAAATGCATTTAGAATCATTTTTAAAAGCAGTAATTGTTTCATAACTGTGCAATGAATTCATTTAGTAATTAGTATCAATTTATTTTATTGTCTCTTTTAGTTTTTCAGATAAAGGCAAACATCTGAAATAAAAAATATAAAAAACCTTAATTAACTCTTTCAAAGCCTTGCAAAAATCTCTATATTCAATAAAGTAAAATATTCATACAGTTAGCCATGTTTTTCAAATGAAATACCTGTCATCTTTTAGATACCTGGCTACATGACTATTAGGGAAGGGAGAAGAGGAAAGAGACAGGAACCTTCAAATACTATTTTATTCCTTATTTTTTCTTTGGTAATTCAGCCCCAGGTGAATTGCCAATGCAATTCTCATATGACAAATCCCATAATACTTTTATTCTGTTTCTTTGGTATACAGCATGTTATTTAACCAAATGCAGTTGGAAATTAAATTTATAGAGTGAAGGGCCAGAAACTGAAATAGCACTTCTCTGAAGTGGATTCCAAGTGAAAAAAATGTGTTTTGAATCCAGGAAGCATAGAAGAGAATTGCTGCACTTACACTAATATCCAACTCTTACATCCATCTAATCCTGAATGTTTTTTGAATATTGCTTTGTTGTAGTATTTGGGGATTGAAGTATTTTTAGGAGGGACTTGAACCATTTGAAGCAGGGAGAGGAATTAAAGCATATTTGTAATTTAATACAAAGATGAATCAGGCATAGTTAATTGCAGCTTCTCCTCAGTTCTGGCTCTTTTTTTCTGTTCACATTAATTCAGTGTATTTTAGATATTATATATGCTCAAAAAATCAATGTTGATAACTCAAATCTGATGGCCAATACAATAAAGCAGCAGTTGTCCTAGCTATAGAATTACTCCATAGTATATCATGCAATGCCAAAATAACTGCATGAAAAGGTACCCAGTGAATCAGCTGCTTACTTTAGTAACATATATACACAAAGACAGGTACAACATAGACTTTTAAAATGTAACACATAAGCTACTTCCAAGATTTAACTATTATAAACACAAGTATGCAATAATATGATGTCTTTAATTTTGAGGGGAAGATACTTGGAAGGAGAATAGCTGGGTCAAATGGAATTTCTATTTTCAGTTTTTTGAGGAATCTCCATACTGATTTCCTTAGTGGCTGTACTAGTTTATATTCCCATAAATAAAAAAGAAGTGTTCCTTTTGAAATGCTACTGTGGTGTAAAGAAAGATAAACTTGTATCTTTGTAGGAAAATAGATGCACCTTGAGACCATAATGTTAAGTGAAATAAATCAGACATACAGTTTTAAATATTGTGTGTTTCTTCTGTATGAGGAACCCAAAATATGAATAAAGAGCAAAATAAAAGATAACAGGAAACAGAGAGATAGATCTTTCTCAAAAAAGAAGATGAAGAGATGGAGGCAGGGAGGGGAAGGGGCTGAAAAAAGAAATTAAGATGTGTTATATATGTATGTCAATAAGTAATATAAACATTATATACTAATATGTACTAATGAAATAATTAAATAATTTTTTTAAAATTCAGATGCTTGAAAATAGACATAATTGGTATCATATAACCAGAATTTTCATTTTCCATTTAGATGTTCAGCATTCTCAAAAGATGAACAAAGATGAACAAGACATAGTGGCTGCCTTCACCCAGTGTAGAAGACTGACACTTCACCAACTATAACGCTGTCTAATAAGCATTCTTTCTGACAATAGCTGTGGTTCCTTCTGAAAAAATCTTGAAAAGAAGTGTATTATTGTTTTTATTTCTGTAGTACTGAGGACTGAATCAAGAGACTTTACACTGAGCTACATTCTCAGACCTTTTTATTTTATTTTTATTTTGTGACAGGTTTTGCTAAGTTACTAAATTGCCCATGTTGGGTGAAACTTGTGTTCTTTCTGCCTCAGCCTCTTGCATAGCTTGGCTTATCGGCCTGCACCACCATTCCCTGTGAAGTAGTTCTTACTTTGAACTTTATGCTATTTTCTCTGCTTAGATTATATTTTGCACTTATTTTTCCCTCTAACTTTCATTCTACTGACCCAAATTCAACCCATCATTTGGACCAGAACAAGTATCACTTTTTCTGAACCATTCATGGATTATAACAGTTCATATTTCAAGGCTCATTTATAAGAACAGGGTAGCTAAACTGAGATATGCTGAACTTTGATATTGATCCAGATTAAAGAGACATTGAAGTTAATGTTTGGCTGATACTTTAAGACCAATGTGATTTTTGTTTTCATGCCACAGGGCTATAAACTCATTCTGGTCCAAAAGCTATTATCTAATTTATCAAGTAAGTTTTCTGCATCTGTGCTGGCTTCTTTTCTATTCTCCTAACTTAGCACCTGTGTTGGGATTTTAGGTCTCTGGCACTCTAAACTGTGACCTTGATTTTTAAAACTTTAGTATTTCAGCCTTAATTTATATGCCTCCTGGACTAATATCTTATGCCAGTTTGACCTCATTAAGTAATTGAATGCAAGGATCAGGAGATATATATCATATCATCCTTTTATTTCTTTTCTGTTTCTCTAGGATATAGTACCCCAGTATAGTATTTTTTTCTCAGTATAGTATTTTATCTTGTACTTTATTTAAGAAGTACATGCAAGCCTAGGACCAAGTATTCTTATATCCCTTTTCTTCATCTCCAATATGATGTCATTGTGCTCAGTGCATAATTACAGAGCTAAATTAAAAGAGAAATTACTGACCTCTTCACCATTTTTCTTTCTGCCCAAAGCATATTGTTTTGTTGCTTCAATAAATCGCACAGGAATATTATATACTCGCTTATTAAAGAATACAACTAGTGTATATGGCTGTTTGGAATCATGGCCAGAGCTTTTTCTAATAAGAAATGATCCATCCTGTTCAACAAAGGAAAAGCATAATTATAGTTAGTATTGCTTATATTTCTATAGGCTAGAAATTCAATTTATGAATATCTATATTACCTAGCTACAGTTTTTTTATTATTGATTAAAGTTTGTTTTATTATTTTCTAGGAAAATAGTTGAGTAGAATATAGAAAATTTATAGATCATAAAACATTCTGAGTGAGGTCATTGTTAGCTTTTTAATGTGTTAACTAAAGTACTATTTTTATAGGATTTAGAAATGTACAATGGGCCACATGGTAAGATAAGACCTAGAGAGAGGAGGCTGGGGATTTAGCTCAGGGGCAAAGCGCCTGCCTGGCAAGCGCAAGGTCGTGAGTTCGGTTCCCGGTACCAGAGAAAAACCAAAAAAAAAAAAAGACCTAGAGAGAAAAATCCCAGACTAGGAACCATGTTCACATGTTACCTGTGAACAAAATAACTGTTAAGTAAATTCCATTCAAAAGTATTGTGAAAAGAAAATAGAAGTCGATAATTAAAAGTTTTAGTTGGCAACAATTCTCTTTCCAAAGAACTTACATTAAAGACCAAAACACTCTATAACCTAATACTCCAATTTTTATTACATATTTTATAGAAGTTTTCTAGAATTATAAGTTCAAAAGTTATGATAAAATGGACATCAAGCAAGAAGAAGAAACGCAACCAGAGTTGATCAGACTCAAGAAAGGAACTGAAGAAGATAAACCTGTCCCAGGAATAAATAAGATTCTCAAGGACTAACTCAGCCTCAGATAGAGTTAATACTGAGTACATAACACTAAAAGAAGGTGTGGAAACAACCAAGACAGTTTAAAAAATGAGAGTTAATAAAAGAAGTACAATAGAGTTTGCGAGATGAAAGCATGACAAACAAGATCTACAACACATGTAATATGAGTCTTAGAAGGAAAAAAGAAAACTATGGACTAGAACTATCCCTTAAGACTATAATTTAAGAAAAATTATTGGATGTAGGAGAAAACTTACATCTATGTATTGAAAGGGCTTCTGCTACCTGAAGAAATCAACCTGGAACAATCTCAGAGACTTATTCTGGTAACAAAATTATACTTTGAAAACAACGACAACAACAACATCTGCAGTGCCTTCAGACTAAAGTATCGAATTATATGCAAGGGCAAGAAAGTAACATTAGCACCAGGCTTTTCAAGAGCCTTACACAGAGCAAAGCAATGCAGCAGCTCAATTTCTAAAAGCTCAAGCTAAGGACTTTCTATTCAGCTAACATTTCCTCCAAATAGCAGGCTATGAACAAAATAGTTTCAAATATGCCAGACCTCAAGCAATAACGTAAACATAGTTCTTTCTGAGAATCCCCAAGAAGTACATTTCATCAAACAAGAAACAACTAGAAAAGCCAGCCAAAGGACTGATGGACACCAATAATATGTTTAACTGTGGAGTTAGAACTAAAAGAAAAGTAGGCACAAACAGTATGTAAATGTCATATATTCTGACTGAGGTGCAATTATAAAAAATAAATAAAAATGAGAGAAGAGAGGAAGAAAAAGAACAGTGACACTTTCATCTTGGATTGTCTGAATTCTGTCCATAGTGTTTCTGCATGATTGGAGTTGGGCTCTCAGAAAGTTACTTCCAGTTTTCTTTTTATTTTGCCATTTTGACCTAAATCTTTATTCCCACAAATAGACCTAAAATAGCCTGCCACTGCTCATTTCTGAATGGAGCTTATGTAGCACCAAGCTTTCCAGAGCCTTCCCCTATTCGGAGAGCAATGGGGCCTTGAAGTGAAAGGACAAGTAGAAAGGAGACAGAGAAACAAAGAGCGGATGCTCGAAAGAGAGCAAGGGAGGATGATGGTTCCTTCCTAGTAAATAAAGGAAAAGAATCCCTTCATCCATAATTGTTATAGTTGCTTACTTAGCAATTCTCAGGATGACAGCTGTGCTTATTACAGGCTGAGAGCACAAAATGAAATTTAAAGACAGCCAAACCTTGTTTGATCTGTGTAATGCCTCTTCAGCTGACTTTCGATCACAGGCACCAGCATACCACGACTTACAGTGAAGGTCAGCTTCCTGGAAAACAGAAGCATTGTTAAGCATGAGCTATTTTTTAAAGAACTCTTCCATTTCTGTGCACTGGGAACAAAGACTCAATTTGCATGATAAAGACAGGAACCAATAACGTATGTTTGCACTAATAATATGAAAATGAGTTTTGTGCTTCCTTTGGCCACTGGTAGCAGTCAGCTGGGGTAAGAGGGACAACTAGTCACTGGCTCTTTCCTATTTGGGCTTAGCTGCTAAATTTAGAACTTGAACATAGCTAAATCCCGCTAGTTTCCCAAAGCACTTATTCTTCCTCCCAGATAAATTATAGTCTCTCTTTCCATTGTATTCTTATTCTTGTTGCTTTTTCAAAGTGCTTTGTAGTCTCTAAAGTGTTTCATGAATATTATCTTATTTGATTCTTGCAAATAATGAACCACACTTTCTTTGAAAGCAAGAAGGACACATGCTATGATTTTTATTTTACATTTTCATGCAAAAACTCTGACCCTAACCCTATAAACTCGGAGAGAGACTTCAAGTGCAGGCCGAGTCCTTTCTCCTTAAACTGTGATGTCTTCTATGTGTTTCAATATCACAAGCCTTTCAACAGATCTATTCTGAGGAAATTACTAAGTTTATGTTTTTTTCTGTTTGTTTTTGTTCCAGTACCAGGAATCGAACTCACGACCTTGCGCTTGCCAGGCAGGCGCTGTGCTGCTGAGCTAAATCCCCAGCCCCCTTACGAAGTTTAAATAAAATCTATGTGCGAGAAAAAGCAACAAAAACAACATATTTCCTTGCTATTTTTAAGAAACATTACTGGCTATTCAGGGCATCTGAGACACAAATTAGAATAAATGGAGCAAGGTCTTAAGTCACTGTAAAAAACATAGGTATTTTATATCTCTCAGAAAATGACAGTACATAAACCAACTTAAACTGCAGGGTCTATTTTTAGCCTTCATCCAAACTCCCTGCACTCAGAAGACCTACCCTTTCCTTTAGTTTACTGATAACAATTTAGTGAGATCCACAGTTCACACTATCTGATGACTAGCTACTACTAGCAATCAGTTGGAATAACAGGGACCACTAGTAACACAGGCTAGCATGAGCTTAGCTTTATTATTCTAAACTATTTTCATAATACTTATGTACCTGAGACATTATGTGTAAATCAAATCACTTTAAGTGTATAAGGAATCTTTGTAAACCAAATATGTTCTAACATTCACGTACAAATCTGTAATAGCACTGGCCAAGTGAAGGCACTATAAAAACCAATTTTTGTTTGTTTGTTTGTTTGTTTCCCAGTACTGGGAATCAAACTCACGACCTTGCGTTTGCCAGGCAAGCACTATGCCGCTGAGCTAAATCCCCAGCCCAAAAACGAATTTAAAGACCTTGATTCCAAGAAAAGAAAAGAAAAAGAGTTCCTACCATACCTGTTCTGAAAAAGTGGAGTTAGATGAAAAACTAGGGGATGGTCCATCCACAGTTGGGCTTCCCCCTTCTGGAAATCCTGAAAGGGATTTGAAAAATCAATTCATCTCCATCATTTCTTGTACATTTACTACACCTGTGCCTCATTGCTGTGCTGGGTGGTACAGCAGATACACAAACCAAAGGTATCTTTATGACCATGGTTCCCAAAGTGTGGTTTGAGGACCCCTGGAAATCTCCAAGGTCCATTCCAGGGTTCAAGAGGTCTTTGCTTTTTCCAACTATCTATCTCTGTGAAACCTGGCTTTCTTTATATATTAACCGTAAAAACATACTGCAACAGATTGAATTAAAAACCAATAGGAGACAGCAGTCTATTATGCAGACGTCAAAGAGATTTACAAAATGTAAAACAATGCCACTCTTCCCACTAAGTTGTTTTTCTTTGGAAAATATTGCTATTTCTCATAAATGCTATTTATGATAACATGTAGTAAGTTTAATATTAGTTTTAAATGGATTGATGTAAGTATTTTAGCTTTAATTCTTAATACACTAAATACCAATAGGAAGAAACATGTAAGCCCAAATTCTTTAGGTCAATAATGATTGTAAGAGTGTTAACGTGGTCCTGAGACCAAAACATTTGAGAATCTTTTCTTTAAGAATAAATTCTCGGGGCTGGGGATTTAGCTCAGCGGCAAAAGCGCCTGCCTGGCAAGCGCAAGGTCGTGAGTTCGGTTCCCGGTACCGGAGAAAAACCAAAAAAAAAA
>NW_004955507.1:2407624-2461431 GCF_000276665.1 Chinchilla lanigera
GTGAGTTCGGTTCCCGGTACCGGAGAAAAACCAAAAAAAAAAAAACCAAAAAAAAAAAAAAAAGAATAAATTCTCTCAAGTTTACAATCTAAATGTAGAGACAAAAGGAATAGAAAAGTTACAGAGAATTAGAAATAGAAAAAATATAAATAAAATGCATTCATCTGTCTTGTGTGCTGTCATGGATCAAGTGTGATCAAACTTCAGTAATTTCCTACAATGTGTATATGTAGTAGAAATAAAACAGCAAAATGAACTGCCTCCCTGGATCTTGAATTTTAATGAGTCGAACTAAGTGATAGAGACAAATAAATATATACACAATGTTAGAGAATCATAAATGCTACTGAGAACAGTAAAGAGAGAAGGAAAGCCTCAGTGAGATGCCACTTGGGTAAGACACACAGGTGGAGAAAGAGGAGGCATATGAACATCTCTGGAAGGAATGTTCAGAGGAAAAAGTTAGTGCAAAGATTTGAAATATTTGAAAAGTAGCAAGAGAACCACTGAACCTAGCATAGTGAGAGAAGGGGACAAGAATAAGGGATGAAGTTAGACAAGAGGCAAGAAGAATCTGGTTCTATGATCAAATTCATAGGACTTGGTATTGTCTGACTGGGACTCCAGCTTTAATGAACATGATATGGGAAGCTTTGGAGGATTTCAACAGAGAAGGAATATGATCTGTATACTTGTCACAGGGCTACTCTGACTGCGGGCTGGAAGCAGAAGGGGCAAAAGCAGAGAGTGGAGGCCGGTTGAATGTTCTTGCCGATGCTGATGGCCTAGAACAGGTCACAGCCTGGAAGTGGCAAGAGTGGTTGGATTTGGGATATAATTTGAAGGAAGGTGTATGAATAGGGCAAGTGAGGTTTCTGACCACAGCAACCCAAGTTGTCCAGTATTAAGACAGGGAGGTTTGCAGGAGAACTGAGTTTGAGAGAACTAAGGGCTTCTGGAGTGAGTGCCTGCATGTTCAAAGAAGGCAGCCGCTGCTGTAACAGGAGGGAGGCAAAGGAAGGGTGGCTTCTAGCAGGGGGCAAGGCACTCCCCTGTGTGGAGAGCAAAGGTAGATGGGTCTCCACACGGGCGGGCTGGAGGGTGGGTTCTGCAGTTCGGACAGTTGCAGAATTACCCACGGCTAACATTTTCAGAGCCACAGATATGTGCAATGTTGTTCTGTTTTCAACACCTTAGCTCATTTTGTCCTCACCCTAGCTCTTGGTGGGAGGAACGACTGTACCTCATTTTACAGATAAGGACTTCCCAGACCACCTCATCTAAAATAACAGCTTTCATCACCTCTATTAATTTCTACCATCCATTGCCCACCACCCACTCTGTTTTTGTTTAGCATTTACCTGATGTGATATTGCTTATCTATGTGTTTATTTGTACTTCTGTCTCCATGAGAGTATAAGCTTCATAAAGACAGAGTCTTTGATTAGTCCTAGTATTTCCAGTGACTGGAAAAGCTCCTCACATACAGCCCAGCAGTGATTGAAAAAATGACTTGGGTTGTAGAACAATAAAAGATATAATAAAGCTTTTAAATAATGAGAAAATAAATTTCTATAGCCAAATCATTTTCACTTTTATGTTGTCAAAATTAAAAGAAAAACCATCTAGTAAAAGTTTATTTAAAGTGAGTAAAAATGGTTATTAAAACCTAAAACATTTGTTTAGTAAAAATGTGCATAAAATTTTTATAAGTAAGAATTATTCTGGTAATTTGATTTTTAAATTTTTTTGGTACTAGGAATTGAACTCAGGACCTTGTGCGTGGCAGGCAGGTGCTGTGCCACTGAGCTATGTCCCTGGCCTCTGGTAATTTGTATAGACTTCATCATGATCATTTAGGAATATATTTCAAATTACCCATATAAGGTAATTTTCCTTATTTTCTCCTATATTGAATAGAAAGAAAATTAAAGTTTGGGACAGTTATGTTCTATGAGCCTGACTTTTCTGATTAACACATTTTAAAGGTGTTTTTTACCTTGGGATAATTACCCAGATATTTGCTTTTATCCTCTTTTCATGATAAAAGAGGATAAAAGACATGTTTTTTCATAGACATGTTTTTAATCAATAAAATGTATTTTAGATTCAAATTAAACACCTATCATTTATTGAGGACCTTCTATGTACCAACCCCTATTGTAGGTACTTCTCATATTTTGTTTTACTTACCTTATTTTAAAAAACAGCTGTATTGTTTTTGTTTTAAATAGATGGCCAGCCAGCAAAGTATTAAATCAATATTTAAAAAGAAAAAAAAAAACAGTTTTAAAAATTGTCTGAAGTTTATTTACTTTCCAGAACAACTATGAAATAAATATTCTTGGCCCCATTTTATAGATGGTGAAACAGGCAAGAGAAGATCCTAAAACCATCACTTCTAACAGTGATGTGTTAGAACCCAGGTCTGGCAGACACCAAAACCAGCCTTACCTCTTCTCTACCTTATTGTACTTACGTGGCAGAGGTATGGGTTTTTGATGGATTTGTCTGGAAAAAAAGAACAGACACATTTACAACAGAATCAACACCAGTGGTCAATAAGAAATATCTTCTTGATGAAGGTGTTATATTTTAGTTAAGTCTAACAGTCAATCCTGACAGTAAGTCTCTGCAATTCTACACAGATTAAGTTGCTGAACACTTTTTACAAAGTAATGAAATACTGGATTTTTATTCAGCCTTACAAACTGGTGTCACTATCCAGTATAATAAAGCACAGGTTAATTCCCACAATAACAAAGGGAAGCTTCTTTATGAAGAGAAAGAGTCTTACTTCTGGACAGGAGGAAACACTGGTGCCAGTACACCTTCTTGTCTGTGACTAGACCCTCGGTGGCGTTCAGCAGGTATAGGCCTTTCTGGATTAGGAAAATTCTTATATTAGAATTAGAGTAAAATGTCTGCCCCCATCCCCATCCCAGCCATATCAGTCAAGCAGAACCAAAGTTGTCACAGGTCTTCCCAGAAACCCATCTTCTCTCAAGTGTATGGGCTTGTCAGTCTGCTGATGTGTATGTGCTGGTAGGGTCACAGCTGCGCACTGCACCTCCCTCTCTGCATAACCTCTGGCTGTGTACATAGAGTCCTAACTTATTGGGGCTGGAACGTTAAGTGTGAGCACAAGTGTGTGCTGGGAGAACAAGTCTTGGCTACCCTTTGCACACTCACCTTCTATTTTCTTTTTTCTTTTCTTTCCTTTTTTTTGGTACCAATTTTTTTCTACTTTCTAGGTAGCTTTCCCTTGGATGTTATTATATACTAGTATATCTTCATTAATCATAATATGTGTTTTCAGCAAATTATTACTGCTAAGAGGCAAAATAACAGGATTTGTGAGATCTGCTCTCTTTTTGAAAAATTTGATTATCTTTATATTTTGAAAAATTGCAAGATTCTCCTTATAATACTGCCATTTTCACTGTCATTCCACTGTTTTCCAGAGTGCAAAAGAGAGGGCTGGAAAATGGGCATAAGCCTGAACTATAAGAAATGTACGCTGAAGCCTATAGAGGACTTCACTCCTGAACCCTTAACAAATGCTATCACAAATTATTTTAATGCTTCATTCTTCCTCCTAGCTGGGAGTATGTTAAAATCTTGGTGAATCGCCTGCATGGGATAAAGCCTGAGGGTTACAGAACATAAGTAGTAAGAACTCAGGTTCAAATACTGTGAATAATAAGATAAACCTCAGTTTCTTGTGGCATACATCCTAGGGTCCAAGGGTCTGGAAGCTGTGAAGCTCAGAGGATTGTATTTCATATGTGTGGCAGATTACTTTCAGCTGCCATGTTAGACGTTTTATTAATCTCTTTAAAACTTAGTAACTTTCAGGGTGCAGGTGTAGCTCAGTGTTAGAACACTTGCCTAGCATGTGCAAGGCCTGAGTTTGATCTCCAGTAACATAAAACAACAGTAACAACCAACCTTGGTAACTTCCAAAGGAGAAACAGTGACCAAATTAGGGCTAGCAACCTTTTGTTTTGTTTTTTTTTTTTTTTTTTTTGGTTTTTCTCCGGTACCGGGAACTGAACTCACGACCTTGCGCTTGCCAGGCAGGCGCTTTTGCCGCTGAGCTAAATCCCCAGCCCCAGGGCTAGCAACCTTTGAACTTTGACCACACTTGCTTTGCCTCTGCCCTCCTTAAAGTCTTTCCTAGGCTGCTCCCTTACTTTGGGTTTGAGAGCCATTGCTTTTTTACTTGAAATAAGTACAAGAATGGAAGCAAAGGAGGACATCCCAGCAGCAAGTATGCCATAAGGTCCGCTCTTGTCTGATTTTTGGAAGTGCCCAAAGCTATGATTTTTGCAAGAGGTTGTGCTTATTTCAAACAGAGGCTTAGAGGCCCTGAAGTCACTCTGGCTCTATGCTCCCTGCTCAAAGGGCAGAAGAGACTGCAAGGAATGGAAGGACATGCAAGGTAATGTCCATGTAAACTAAGGTATTCAAGGAAAGGCAGAAGAAACCAAGACAGCAGAAAAGAAATAACCTGGGAGGAAGAGATGGGGAAGTGGAATGGAAATAAAATATTGGGGCAAGTAAAGGAAAGAAGTGAGATGTAGTGCACACTCAGTGCCTCAGAAAAGATCCATCCTCGGAAAAGCCAGCAGCTTCCGCGTCAGCATGACCAGATTACCTTAGGAAGTGGTGAGCACATTCGCGTTTTAACACTGACACCTTCAGGTGAGGAATGAGAGGATGCAGGAGTTGAACATCTACATAATATTTTGAGTGTTGATATTATGTATGGTTTTCACATTTTTCTCTTTTTTCCCTTAGTAAATATTTTTCAAATACAAATGCTTTTTAAATGGGGAAGTTATATAAAAAAAATGTGTTTTCAGTTATGATAAAATAAAGACATAAAAGCTTTCTGAAGATATACTGAAAAGACAGGCATGTGACCTTTGAAAATTTAACAAAAGAACCTGTTTAAATAAACAGATTTTTTTAAAAGGCATTATCTTGCCTAAAGCTGTTAGTTCAAAAATATATGAATGGCTCTAAATTAGCCTTCAGACCTGTCCAGGGCCATCGCCCTGCTTCCTGGCCAGGTACAACTGTCCAAAACGAGCAGGTATTTGGTGGAGGACAGCCTGCTCCAAAGACCCTACCTGCTATGCTCAGTCTCTGAGCTAGCTTTGCTGCTCTACTCTCTGCAAAGTGAAAGATTATTTTGCTTAGAACATTCAACTTCATGTTTATAATTGCCTTATAAATACTTAAAGAAATTCAATTTACATTTATATAGAAATCCTTAATTTAAATTATTTTTAGAGGAAATGTTCATCTTTTAAAATAATAAATTTACCTTCACAAACACTTGATGCATTCTGCTGAGAGGCAACCGGAGTCTATATTTAAAAAAAAAAAAAGAAAAGACAAAGATATTAAATATAGTGGAACATGGAAGTAAAAATCTAAGCAATTTATTAAATAAATATTTTGGCAGAGTTTTCTTTGATGCATAGCTAGTCTTCCAATCACAACAAGGACAATCAAACTCACACAGCTTCCAGCCCAGCCTCTGCATGAAATGGAAACGCCTGGAAACGCCTCACGGAAGGAGCAGTCATCCTGGGGTGCAGCCCCCTCTGCTCTGTTGAATACTGTGTCCCCCAGCAGCTGGCTAGCAATAGCACTTGTGCAGTGGCTATCTGGTGAATATATGACTTTGGTCTCATGACTCCACCTTATGTGTGCTTGCTAAATAATTGTCCATTTCAAATTCCACAATAGGTCCAGGTGGGCTGCCTCGCATAATGAGATGTCCCTGAGTTCTGGCCAGAATCTGAGTTTATTCTGAGCCTCTATGTCTGATCATAGGCTCAGGAGTCATGAGGCAAGGAATGAATGAAGGGTTCTTACAGAGGGGCAGGGAGCCTGGCTGCGCCCATTAACCTGTTACACACACTCAGTGAAGCCACCAGGGTCCCACAAGGACAAGCTCCTCTTAGGTAGCCTTCCTGGCTGGCTGAGGACTCAAGTTCCTTTGGACCGTCTGAGCAAGCAGCTTCAGTTGCTATGACTGCTGGGTTCATAATGGCTGGAAGCATTTTCAACTTTAAGTGGATAAGAAAAAAATAGTACAAGAAACAAGAAGCATTTTTAAATGTGTGATTAACTTACTGTCTTTAGTGGAGTAGCTGTTATTTTCCTGGGAAATAAAAAGAGATTAGCTGTGTTATAACACCATGAAGATGAAGCAGAGCTGACTTATCTTACTCTCAGATTTAAAGAGAATAATGAAAGAGATACAAGTGGATAGACTGTCCTTGAAAGGCAAACAAGGATGGAAGTAGGACTTAGTTACAATCCTTCTAACCTCAGACAGAGTTCACTGACAGATTGGGAGGGGTTAATAGGGGATAAACAAGAGCCCAGTCACCAGGGAGTCTATGGATCCACCAGTTCTACTAATTATTTGTGGCCTTGAGTCCTTTCTTTTGGCTGTGAGGCAAGTCTGACCTTTTGTTTTCCCATTTGTGAAAACAGGACGCAGTGTCAGTGCTCTCAAGGTGTGTATGTATGCGCCTCTTCCCCACAACAACCTAGGCTCCTGCCCAGGGCACAAGCAGAGATGAGATTACAGCCAAGCAGGTGAGGTTGCAGCCAGCACCTTCTTCTGCAGGGCCAACTTCTGCCCTGCGTCTAGATGATTACTCTTTACTAGATGCCCACGTTAGATTTCATTCAAAGGGGGATCCAAGGCCAAATGAGTTTGAAACCCAGTGTGACTTGTGGACTTGAAGGTCCTTGCGTCCACTAACACTACTGTTCCTCTTGTTCCAGCAGAGCCTGGAGTTTAATATTGCGAAGGTTTTATGTTTCTTTTTGGTATTTACTTTCAATTTCTCTCTCTGTCTCTTTCTCTCTCTCTCTCTCTCTCTCTCTCTCTCAGAGAGTTGAAATTTTTAAACTTTTCATTTACTGAATGCCTATAAGATGTTAGGAACTGGATGGTGCTCTTCACAGTTATCTACACCTTTTCAAATGATCCTTTAAATGGATGTTATAATCACATTTTAGAGATGAAGAAACTGAGGCTCAGAGAAACTCACTTACCTCAAATGAAAAAGCTGAGCCTTAAGAGGTGTTCATGGTTTTGGTTAATAAACACATCTGGTTAATAGCCTTCATGGGTTTCCACAAAGGCAGAATTAAGATTCATCTTAGACATATTAAAGTATGCTTTCAAAATAACCTATCGAACAACATAATTTTATGGGGTTCAGTGTTTATAATATTAACATATTATAATCCCTACTCGATAGTTTGCACAGCCCTTTTACACTGAGGAAGAAAGAATAACTCTTCCATATCACTCTGCAAAGGAGATTCAGCAGGATTATTCTGACTGTGTACACTAGCGCATGCTATAAATGATATGTACATTTATTAAAATGGCCAAGGAGTAGAAAGTGAAAATGAAATCTGCTGGGTGGTTTTAAAATTACTCAGGAACCAGTGCTTCTGAAAATTGAGGTGTTTTATGGAACACTTAAGTAAATGAGCCCAATATTTTACTAAAGCTGTAAAGGTGGGAAGACTCCCAGATTCTGATTTCAACAGGGTTCACCTGGAACATTGTTCAGGCTGCCATGGTGGAGGATTTCTAGCAGGAGTCTGCAGGGCAGCAGGTCCCCATCATCCCATCCACTTGGATGTCACCGAGCCGCTGCCCATAGCTGGTACTCACCCCGCCCTTGGCAGTGGGGATGGTGCAACAGGAGAAGAAGGTGACTTGAATTCCCAGACCCCGCTGTTTCGACCTGCACAAACACATACACGGGTCATTACCTGTGTTCTGCACCTGTGGATGATGGTCTCAGTGAGGCTGGCCTTTCGGACAGACTCAGAAACACACACACAGTGTGGTTGTTTTCAGTAAAATATATATAGCGAGTTCCACTGAGGCTGTGGCAGAAAACTTGTGGGCATAGGTGATGATATAGTTTTCAAATGTCAGTGTATAAGATCAGAACTAAGACACGGATCAAAAACTCCACACTAACATTTCTAAAGGCCCTCATCCTCACATCCATGGGGCAAGTCCAGAGCCCCTAGCCTCTGAGGGCTCAGGAAGGATTCCTTTAAGAGGGAGCCAAGAGCTCACAGCTGCATCTGTATACAGTACAAATGTGGCGGCAGATGTGCCTAAGCACTAAAAGCTCAAACCCACCATTCCTGATACACAGTACAGACTCTGCTCACCCCCAGCCCCACTTCAGGGCAGTATGTGCACCTCACATCGCTTCAGGATATTTACTGCCAAGTTCTCGGGGGCCTTTGCCCAGGACACAAATGAACAACTCAGGGCAGGTGGAAGGCTGCTCCCCAGATCTCATCTTCTGAAGTCAGAGAAGGGACCCATAGGGCTTTGTCCCCTACATGCAATCCTCCCCCCATCTAAAGAGAAGAGCCAGACAATCACTATGAAGGAGGCTGTGAGAGAGGCAGGGTAGATCTTCGCGGCAGTGACAGAAGGCGACCTGGAGAGGAGAGGCCAGAGCCAAGCAGGTCCTCAGCATCTGCTGGCTGCTCCCTCTCAGGCAGATGCTCGGCTGCTTGGACTTTAGTGCTCAGTGAGATTAGGAGGCTCTTGATCAGGCTCCTCATTGAGTCAAATCGAACTATTTGATTTTTCTTAAGAAATTACCACATTGATAAGTGCACAATCCCGAATGGACTTATGGGGAATACCCTCAGCACAGGTTGGACCTGTTCCCTCAGTATGTGTTGCTGTGGTTTTCGAGATAGAGCACACATAAGTAAGAGGATTACCGAGAAGCTGGTCTGTGTAAAGCACTCAAAGGCTGAGGTAGGCACTGAGGAAGAGCTTTGAGGGAACAGACACAGCCTCTTCCTTCTCCGCACACAGGGGAGGCCTGTAGCCCTTGTGTCATCTCATTTTAACAGCAAAAAGAAAAAAGCCTCAAAACATTTAAAAATAGAGATGACCAAGTTCATTATCATAGATTCCTATTCATTATCATAGCTCATATCTATGATAGTGAACTTTGGTAGAGAGGTCCCAGCTTCCACTCTGCTCACTTACTCTGCGCGGCTTTTGCCTGGGACTAACTTCCCTAAACTCTCACAGAGAGATGACAGCAGCAGCATGGGGTGTGTGGCACCAATGCTATATGGCCACTTTCCCCTGCACCCTGGGAAGCAGGATCACCTCCGGTGTCATCCTACTTACAGGCCACCTGACCTAGATGTCATTTCTAAAAGCTTTTGGAAAAGAGACTACATTTGGAATTTTTACACTGTATGTGACAATGAACTGAAATGTAATATGAGTCCAGTTGAGTTTAATTAGCTGGTATATCAAACTGAATACTTCAATTGGCTCTGATAAAATACCCTTGGCAACTCAGACATTTCAAGGGACAGTTTCAGGACAGATTAAAAAAAAAAAATCTTGTCTGAAAAATAAGGAAGTAGAAACGTCTAGTCAGTTTCCTCCGGGGGAGTTCTCTCTTCTTAAATGCCAAGGACTCACTCAGTCTGAGTATATTACCTTTGTCACACTACTGCTTAGACCTTTTTTTTTTAAACTAAGTTTCCCTTTCCTTTGTATCTCCAAATAGCTGGCCAACATTTTTCTTTCCTTTCTCTCTCCATAAATATCTTCTGGCAGAGAAGAAGGAAGCCCTCCAGCTCAGGACAAGGGCTGCTGGAAAACATGCAGTCTTGTACCCAGAAGACAAGTTCTCATTGTTCTTTGCCACCAGACTGGCTGGGTGACTTTTATAAGCCACTGTGCCTCAGTTACCCTCTCTGTGAAACAGGGACCCCACTCCTTATCTTATCAAATTCAGAGTTATTGTCATAAAACAGTAGGATAACTGAAAGTTTAGAGAACTAACTAACTCTACAGTAATATTTCTGAGAGTGGATTAAACAGTTTGGAGGGTCGAAAGCATTATACTAGGTGAAACGAGCCTGATGCAAAAGACTACATAGTGTGTGACTGTATCTGTTTAGAAAAGGAACATCTACAGCAGCAGAATGCGGACCAGTGATTGCTTAGAGCTGGGGATGGGGCAAATGGATACTGTATAAGGGATTTTTGAGGTTAGGATAGGCATGGAAATTTTCTAAAGCTGAGCTATGGTGATGGTTACATAATTACTCTATAAATGCAATGGTTTACAAAAAGCATCAAGTTGTACACATAAAATGGATGAGTTTTATTATATATAAATTAAAACTCATAAAAGAGCACAGTAAACATGATTGTTACTGTCTTCGGTTCATTGTCTTGTGATCGATCCCCACAGTATCTTTAGGCGCTAGCAACAAGCTAGGTTGTGTAAAGGTGCCATTCTCTCTCGAAGCCTCATGCGACAACAGGTGAAACACACAGAGTCTCAGAGAGGATACGTGGCAGGGGTGGGGTTTAAACCAAGGCTATCTGAGCCCAGGTAGCACTTTCTTGTTCAGCTAAAACCTCAGAATGCTCTCTGGGGCATGACTGAGAAAGTGGGTCAGTTCATTGCTGCTTCTCTTAGGAAAGGCAAGATGAAGGAAACAGAGAGGGGCTTTTGTGGATACTGAGAGCTGATGGAGAGTGATTCCTCTATCTCATGGCCAGGCCCTCCTGCTGCTGAGGGACAAAGCCAGACACAGGAGTGCAGCTGGGGTGGGACAACTCCTTCACAGTGCACCTGGAGTCCTCCTCACTGCCGGGTCCCTTGCTTTCGGAATTCTTGGATAGGCTACTGCAAGGGAAAAATTAGAAACGCAGTCGATTCTACTGCAATACAGTGGGTAGAGGCCAGGGATGTTGCCGCACATCCTATAATGCACAAGCTGTTTCCCAAGAAAAGAATTATCTGGCCCAAAATGTTAACAGTGCCAAGGCTGAGAAACACTGATTTAGAGTGAAACTTTATATTAAAAGAGGGAAACAGAGTTGTTCCCTGAGATGTGTACAGGATGCATCTGCCACAATGGTTATGAATCAAGGTAAGTTTTTAAAGATGCAAGTACAAGGGATTCTGAATGGTGACCGTAGAGAGGTACCCTTTTATGAATGATTCTTATATATTGACTCATTTAATTCTCACACTACCCCTATGCTTAGGTGTCATTTTCCCCATTTTTCATCGGAAGAAACTAAGAAACAGAAATTACTTCACTTACACAAGGTAAATTGCCTAGCAACAGTCAGAGCTGGGTCTTTGGAGCCTGGGTTAAGTCTATGCCTTTGTGCGTCTTGGTATGCAAGGCACAGAGAGGAGGGTAAAGGCTGCCATCATACCTAACTTCCCAAGCAGCCCTCAGCAAGCACCTTATTAGCTTTCACAGGACCAAAAGTAACATACCAGAGGCAACTGACATGGTGCGGAATTTGACCGGAAGAGCGCCCACAAACCTTGCCAGTTCTGTGGTGCTCAGTCGGGACTATCTGAAGCCTTCAGTTTAAGGAGCAATGGCTGGTTATTCAGTGACACAGGCCAGTAGTCTCATCATGCTTTTTATGAAAATCATCCTTGAAAAATCGTATTGTTTTACACACTCAAAAGCTCACTCTAACCTCAGGTTTGTTCTTCCCAAATCACCTCAGTTCCTTCTCCCTCCCGTTCTTCTTCCCACCTATAAGCAATAATCATATAATCAGCATATAGTCTTCTTGTTTGGGTTTGGTTTCTTCGTCTGAAGTCTCTAGTATTAAAATATAGCCCCACTGGGTTAATAACAAGGCAGTGAGCAATAAGCCCAATGGACTATTGCCCTCATGATGTACTCTGAGATTCTCCACATATAGCCAGAGCTTGTGGTCTTTCTCACCCAAGACTAACCCATCTGCCATCTCAGTACCTGTTTGACCTAGACACCTGGAGAGAGCTGTGAGCAAGACACGTAGCTCTGAGTCTTACAAGAAAGACAGAGTTCTCATGAGGGGTCATAGGACAAAGGATGAGTGTGGGGCCTATAGAAGTGCACATCAGAGGGATCCATCTCAATGTGAGATCAGGTAAGGTCCCCTGAGTGAGTAACATTGAAAGCAAAATTTTCAGGGAGCTCACAATGTACTTAGGAAGACTAGATTGAGACACAGTGTAATCAGGGAATAAGTATGGGCAAAGTGTGGGGAGAGTTTTCTGGAAAAGGGAACTCTTCGAGGGCCACAGAAACCAGACAGATAGAATCTCCAAGCTGGAGTCTGAAAGGCAGCCAAGACTTGGTGTCATAAAAGTGAGAACCCAAAGTCCAAAATTCAGGACCTATGGAATATAGGCTAACTGGAGTACTGGCTGTGTTTTGGGACGAAGTCCCGGGAAAAGCAAGCAGACCTTTTTAAGATGAAAACACCAGAGATTATTTAAATATTTTTCTAAAGGAAGGCTTAGGTCTTCATTTATTTGTTTCAGTAAAAAGGATTCATGTCACAGTAATGACAATGTCATCCTGAGTTAAGAGTCTCAGTGCAGCTGGGACTGAAGCAGCCTTGCCACGTCCTCTTGCACTGGTGTGTGTCCTTTGTTGCCAGAAGCTCAGATGAGCTGGAAAGCAGGGCCCTGAGATCTACTCCCCAGATATAAAGAGGCCACGGGTTCTAAAGGAGAGGACATAGAAGAGAAGAGCTTACAATGAGTAATTTCACAAGAAATTAGTCTAAAAATATTTCTCTTTCATTTCTCTTAAAGGCTCCTGTCAGTAGAAGAGCCTATTCTCCCAATTGCTTGTGTTCAGTTCTGAAAGAGAGGGGAGTATGTATGTGCATGCAGGGGAGGGGAACGGAAAGAGAGAGAGACAGAGAAGGCACTCAGGAAGTGGAAGCGAGGCCGCACACCTCTCTGGGCTGGTAATAGGGTAGGGCTTAGAGGACCCCTTGGCATCTTTAGCCTCAGATTTGAGGACTGCTGGTATCTACTGAGGACAACTGGGAGCTACTGGATGTGCCTGGCTTGGGCAGGGGTGACATGTGATGGACTGAAGTGGGCAGCATCTGGAGGAGTTCAGAAGCTCATTGTTTGTTGCTGAGGAGACAGCAGAGAGGTAGGAGTGTAATGTGGCTGCGGTATGGTGGCAGACGAGAAGATTCGAGGTGACAAAGTAAGCCTGGCCTAGGTTGTGGCAACTGAAACAGAAGAGCAAATTCTAGATAAAACAGCAGGCTTGGAAAGAACACAGAAACTTTGAGACGGTGTCTGGAGGCTGCCACGTGTGGAGGAACTAGCATGCCCTAGGGGAGCGTGGCAATGGAAGTGTGAGCTTGAGGTGTGAGGAAGCCAAGGTGATAAAGGGGAAAACCCGGTCAAAGATGACACCAGGAAGTTATTGGCTCAGGTGCAAGAAGTAAAGCCATAAGAATGAATGAAACCTAAAACTGTGAAAAGGGATTCTCTTCAAAACTATTCATTGCTGTAGGAAAAGAGTCCCTATTACAATTTCAGAATTCTCCCGCTTCAGGTAGGAACTTCTGTTTCCTTTTACAGATGAGAAACTTTGATCCTTGGAAAAGTGAAGAACAAGCCCAAGACTGCAGCTCCAGTAACTGGGGACCCAAGGGTTCCCCAGGTCTGTTTAGCTCAACTCCCAAGCTTTTAACCACCACAATCCAGAAAGGACAGCTGTGGACCAAGCCCTGGGGATGTCCTCAGTCAGGGGAAGAAGACAGGGGAGAAACCAGCATGGTGCCCAGCCAGGAGGGATAACAGAGTCCAAAGGTCAAGGGGCGAGGGTCCCTTCCGCGTAGGTGCTACCAGACAGCAGAGAAGAATGAGAAGAAATCTTCTCTTCCCATTTACTAACAAATTTGGAAATACAAGTGATTATTTCTTTATGTTTAAACTGATTTGGGTATCTTGGAATGGATTAAAAACCAAACCAAAGCACGGATATTCTTTACCTGAAGCTGTTGCTGGAGGAGAAGCCGACTTCAAGGAGCTACTTGGTTTGGTTGATCTATTCACCATGGGAGCTTAAACACAAATATATAGATGAGTAATGATACAGATTTATTCCACTTAGAAAAATTTCCATGCACAGAAAAATGATAGATCAAACAGAATTTGCAAAGAATGGGATATCTTCACAATGCATTCAGGAAAAACTTTTCAGAAAAAATCTTTAGAATGAATATATTAATAAACAAAGGAATAATCAAATTATTTTATAACAGGGATTTTGTTATAGTGATTACTAACTCAGTGATTTGTTAAACTGGAGGCCTCAGAGATAAGAGTCTGACTTTGTTTTTTATCAAGAGAAATGTATTAAAGCTAAGCATAGAAGGGCCAAATTTATAGCCCCCCCTTCCCTGCCATATGCAATACACACACAATTTCTGTAGAATTTTGTGAGGGATAAAAAGGAATGTGTATGTGTTCTTTTGTGGTAATGTGTATGTGTTCTCTTTGTGCATATCTTGGGAATTTAGGTAGGTTGTGAAGCTGCTGATGACATTTAGGGAGAGGGCTGCTATGTGAAGACAGATTAAAAAGTGATGACTACTTCCTTTACCAGATGAGTATATTACCTAAGTATAGTATTATATATATATATTACCTAGTTTCGCCTGAAGATGCATCACTTCCATGAGATTATATTCTCCAAAGGGACTATAACTACAGTAAACATATCCTATTTCAGTGTCTGGTCTGTGGCTATGTGGCACTGACCTTTTTAAGATAATTTGTTTGTAATAACATTTGTTATCCCAAGTAGGATTTATAAATGAAACATTTCTCATAGGCCTGAGATGCCTATGAGATGTAAAGAACCAGAATGCAGAGAATATTCACCCTTTCAAAAATTTTCAAGCCTCTACAGAAATCCTTTAGGGCCTATTTAAGGCCAACAGAGTAACTTGCATTTCTGCATTAGCTTTTATGAGAAATCCACTCTAAGTGAGGCCAGCTGAAGAAAACAACCCAGGTGTTTTAATAATTTGATATGGTAGGATTTCATCACATAACAGGAAGGAGGGAAAGGGAAGGTTATGCAGTCCAGAAATGAGTTGCTCACTGATGCTGTCCGCCCCACCAGACCGAGGCATATGCACAGGGCTCCGAGGAAGCGGCCTGGGCACTGCCACTTCTGAGCCCCCAGTGCTTACTACTGAATACCTGATATGTTCCAGTCAACTACCAGATGTTTTCAGGACTTGAAACTTCACTCTTACCTTTTTCAGATGGAAGTGCACTGCTTTCTGTGGGATGAATATAGTTTTCATCGTTATCATCCACAGGGACCACATAATCAGCCTAAAAGAAATGTAAAAACTAATGAGAACACTGTATATTCATAGCTGAATGAGAAGGAGCGGCATATAATTCACATACCATGAGAGATGTAAAAGTCATAATTTAGTGTGTTCTGGTATATCGTCATCCCTCGGTGTCTTGCGGGTGTTTGTTCCAAGACCTCCCCACTCCACGGTACCAAATTCCATGAATACTCAAATCCCATATTTTCAGTGGATGGCATTTGCATATAACCAATGAACATTCTCATGTATACTTTAATCTCTAGATCACTTAAAATACCTAATATGTTACGTGAATAGTTGTTATATTTTTTAGGGAATAATAACCTGAAAAAAAACTATACAGTGTAGACACAGCTTTGTAGAAAATATTTTCTATCCAGAGTAGGTTGACTCTGTGGATGTTTAAGTCATAGACACGGAGGGCTGACTGTATTCAGAGTTGTGCAGTCGTTACTGCAAAGTAGTGTTAGAACATTTTTATGCCCACCCCGCACCTGTTTATTACTCCCGACCAACCCTTCCTCAATCACTAATCTACGTTCTGTCTCTACAAATTTGCTCTTTGTGGACATTGCATATAAATGGGAGCATAAATATCTAGTATTTTATGACTTCTTTCACTTAGATGACGATCATTCCATGTTGAAAAATGGAAGATTCTTCCATGTTGTGCGTATCACTTCTTCATTCCTTTTTATGGCTAAGTAATATTATATTATAGACCACATTTTGTTTATCCATTCATCAACTGATGGACATTTAGGTTGCTTCTACTTTTTGGCTCTTAGAAATAATACTGCCATAATCATTCATGTACGTGTTTTTGTGTAGACGTTCTTTTTTCTTGGACTATACCAGGAGGTAAAACTATTTGGTTATATGGTAACTGTATGTTCAGCAGTTTGAGTAATGGTCAAATTGTTCTCAAAAGTGATTATACCATTTTCCATTCCCACCAGCACTGCCCGACAGTTCCCATTTCTCTGCGTACTTACTACTGCATACCTATTATTGTCTGTCCTTTTGAGTGTAGGCATCTTAACCGATATGAAGTGGTATTTCATTGTAGCTTTGATTTGTGTTTCCTTGATGATTAATGATGTTGAGCATCATTTCATGTGCATACTGGTCATCTTTGGAGAAATGTCTATTCAAATCATTGCCTGTTTTTAGTTGGGTGATTTCTCTTTTCTATTATAGAATTACAGGAATTCTTTATATGTTTTAGATATAAGTCCTTTAACAAATGTATGATTTGTAAAAATTTTCTCCCATTCTGTGAGCTTCTTTTCAGTGTTTTTTTCATTTGATTGTTTGTTTGCTTGTTTTTTGGTGGGTACCTGGAATCAAACTCAGGACCTTGTGCTTTGCCAGGCAGGCACTTGTACCACTGAGCTATATCCCCAGCCCTTATGGGTTTCTTAATGTATCCTTTGTGATCAAAAATTTTAAATTTTGAAGTCCATTTTATTTATCTTTTTTTGGTTGCTTGTGCTTTTGGTGTCACAGCTAACAAATCACTACCTAACCCAAGACCATAAAGATTTCTGCTTATGTTCTCTTCTGAGAGTTTAACATTTTTAGTTCTTACATTTAGGTCTGTGATTGATTTTTAGATAATTTTGTGTATGGTATGAGATAGGGACCCGATTTCCCTCTTTTGTATGTTAGTGTCCAGTTTTCCTAGCACTACTTGTCTTGGTACGCTATTGAAATGCCTTGGTACCCTATCGAACTGTCTTGGTACCCTATCAATAGTCAATTGACTAAAATTAAAGAATGCGTGATTTTATATTAATAGAATAAAGATGAGGTGACCAGATCTCAAAAGTAGGTTTCACGGTCTCCCATGGCAGGCAGATTAAAAGGGTGTTGGGAGAAACAACAAGCAAACATTATCTCATTTAACCCTTCTAACGACCCAGTAAGGCAGTATCACCATCAGATCTATTTTAAGATGAGGAAACTGAGACACAGAGAAAATAAGTAGCCTGCTCATGCACTCATGCTTAAAAGGAAGAAGATCACGATTTCAATCCAGACAGCTCAAGAACTCAGCATCCGCTTCCCCACCCACTACATTCCAGTCCCTTGCCCCCTTTCCCTCCTCTGTCTTATCTCCACCCTCTCTTCATTTCACTGTTATTTCCCACCTCTTTCTTCACCTTCAACAGGAGCTGCTTTAGCTGCAATGTCTAGAATCTGATTTATTTAAAATGATGATATTTCTGAGACTATTTTATTCTAAAAGAGCAATGATAAAAAAAAAGACTTGATCCAATCCCAACAAATTATGTTTGTGGCTCCGCTCCCTCCATTATGGCTCTAAAGAGAGGGAATACATAATGTTTGTTTCCAGCATTGAAAAATTCTTTAAAATTGTTACCTGACAAAATAAGTAATCAATCCAGAACTATCATGATTTGTACCTGTCTTGGTTACTTTTCTCTTGTTACTGGGACAAAATACCTGACGCCCAAAATTAAGGAAGGAAAGGTTTATTTTGCTTACAGTTTGTGGAGGTTTCAGTCCGTACTTGGCAAGTTACAAGGCAGAGTGGCACATGGCAGAGGGCTACAACTCTTGGCGACAGAACACAGCAAAGCAACAACGCAAACGCCAGGAATGGCGGCAAGCAGCCTCTTTCTCTCCCTTACATATGCAAACCATCCACCCCAGGGCGGGTGTAGCTCTCACACCCATAATCAATCAAACTCTAAAAGCCTGCCCCATGACCACATGAGGCTTTGGGGGGACACACAGGCACAAACCATAACAGTACCTTAACAAGGCCATGTTTGCCTTGCTGCAATGTTTTCATATAAACTCCATTATACCATGAATAATAAATCATAGAAATTTGACAGTAGTGACTGCAATAGTTGATCTTTTAAAGTCAGGTAGTGTTTCACCACCCCAACCTGCATATATTAAAAACTCTTCAATTCTTATAATAGGGTAGTTAAAAAGTATAAGTAAATAATTACTTTTGAAATTATTTGGATCAACTCCAATGTTTAGATATCTCAGCATTAAAATACACCTATTTGCATGTTTCCTCCTCTCAGACAGGAGTGTACAAATTCATCTAATTTTCATTGTCCCACTACCCTATAATCCATTTATTCATTGAGTCATTTTGGTTAGCTTTAGGTGCACACATAGTTTTTTCATTATTATCATTCACATGTGCATTTAATCATTTCATTACATTATTTTACTAATTTCTTCCAGTAATACCTGCCCTCTAAGTTAGGTGTACAGTATTTATCCTGATTTTATGGTTAATAGGGACTTGAGAGATGAGTAATCTGTCCAAAGATCACATAAAGACCACACGTGTGAGCCCCACAAGGACAGATCTGTCTGCCTTGTAATGACGGAAAGGACCTGTTCTGAGCACCACGGAAGCCCTGGGACTCACTCAGTGCTTGGCACATGCGTGTTGAATGAAGAGCTGTTCTCTCCTCATGGCATGTTGGAGAGACGGTTGATACAGGGTAGCTCTTTAGCACCTGAGCTCCAAAATCTTACTACCTGAGTTTAAATGCCAGCTGTACCATTTCCTTCTGTGACCTTGGACAATTTTTTTTTTACCCTGGTGTCCTCATCGGCAAAATGGAGATAATAATAAGTATAGACCTCACAGGGTTGTTATGAGGATTTAATAAGATCATATGTACAAAATGCTCAACACTCCAGCTAAGACATGGCATTTAGCCACTTGCAGTGCCAGCAGAAATGCTGCTTCCTCTAAATATTTTTGTTTAGTTTTATGTACGTTTCTATGTGACTTATATTCTAATGCTTCAGCTTAGTTTTAATGTCGGTCCTTGTTTTCCCCCCTTGTAACTTCTTTTTTATCTTGACTTTCCATCTGCCACCCACAACAGCCCCTTCATTCTTCTCCTTTCTCATCATCGCAAACTTTCCCAAGCCACCTCTGCACGCCGCCTTGTCTCGCTGGGCTCCACTCTCTGTTTTCACAGAAATGGAGAAAACCCACAGGAAGCACTGCATTCTGTGTCTGAATCCGTGTCTTTATACATATTTGCCAGGGCTGCCAGAATTTACAGCAGCTGGTCTCTTTCCTAGTCCCTGCTCATCTCCTCTCATCACCTTGTTCCCACCTTGAAAGGACAGCGTCACCTCCAGGCTGACAGACTGAGAGCTCACAAACCACACCACCTCCCTGCGAGTCTGCTGACTTTCTACCTTACACTATCAGGGATCACGAATTGAAATGTGTCCAGAGGCAGGCAGGGTACAGACACGGGAAGCAAGTGCAGAGTGAGGGTGTTCATGCACTGTGGGAATGGTGGGGACTGTGACAAATGAAGAGGGCTAGGGCTTCACAGCAGAGCCAGAAGGCTACCAGTAGGCTCAGGGGCTCTGAGGCCATGGCTCGCCACCTCCAGGCCTTTGGTCTTCAGGAGAGATGAGACAACAGGATCTCCGTAAAAAGGAATCTAGCATATTCTCAGCCTCTTCTGTGTGTCAAGCTCTGCATTTAGTGCTGTGTTTCTTATTAAATCCTCAAAATAACCAGAAGGGGTGAAAAACAGACTCAGGGAAGTTACTGATTGCCCAAAATCACAGAGCTAGAAAGATCAAATCCAAAATTTGGGCCTAGATGCTGCCTCTGTTTTGATTTAAAAGTTCTTCTTTTCTTGTTTTACAGACAGCGGAAGACTATCTTTTGGTAGAAAGAAAAGATTCACAGAAAATCCAGGGGAACAGGAATACAAATTGTTGGAATGCAAGTTAGATCAAGGCGGATGTCACGGATAACAAGATACAGAAGCCATATCATCTACAGGCATTTAGAGACAAGTTATTTCTTTGAGAAGCAGCAATAAGATTATGTGTGGTGATGATTAAGAGTTCTCAGGCTGTTGCACTTGTGGGGTTGTCCTAATGGTTGACTTGAGGCTTGTGTTTGTCCTCATTTAAGGGGCAAACATCCCAGAAGCCATAAAACATTAGGCTTCAGCAGTCATTACTGCACCAATGGGAGTAAGTTCGTCTGCTCATCTTCAGATGGCAGCAGTTCCAAAGGGAATACGCATAAAAGTAGGCACTGACAGAGGGAAGATTAGTGAGAACACCCCAGGAGGAAGTCTGGGTACCTAGGGTGGGGAAGGTGCGTGAGCTGTCAGAGGGAAATGAGGGATGAGCTCCTCATGAGATGCACAGGGTCTTCTACAGACTAGGGTCCCCATCACATGTCCCATGTCACCTTTCCGGGTCTGCAAAGCAGCAAGTGGAAGCACAGAGAGAAACAAGGTGGAGGAAAGAAAGCAAGGAAGGAACAGGGCAGAGAGGCACAGGAGGGTACAGACAGCGAAAGACTATCTTTCAGTAGAAAGAAAAGATTCTCAGAAATCCAGGAGAGGAGGAAGAGGGGACAGCAGGAAAGGGACAGATCTGGTATTGACATTACACCACTGACCTCTAGAAGATTAAGATGTATGTGCCTTTTTTGGGGAAACAAAATCTTCCGGTCTAACATTGGAGGGTTTGATGGGGAGAGGTCAAGGAGCAGGACCTCAAGTAAGGAAAGCCTGCTGCAAGCCAGATGGTTGCAGCCACTTCCCTCTTCCCATGTGGGTTCAGGGAAGAGTTGGGGACAAGTTAATTTACCTCATCGTGAAGGAGGTCTTTGGGCTTGGGTGGGACTTGAGGCTTGGGCAGAGCTCGTGGGGCTGGCAGAGTGCAGGAAATCCTTGCTTTTACTGAAGGCCAGGTAGGCTTAGTGGGCAGACTCTTGCTGAAGGGCGGAGACTGCCTCTGGCTTGACCGGTTGTCTGGAACAAACAAAAAACAACACAAAGGCTCTAAGTCATTCCTGGTGTAGAAACCATGGGGATCTAGAAAAGACACTGGTGTCTATGCAGCCACACATAACCAGTGGGTCATTCTCTAGAAGAGCAAAACCAAGTGTTAGGCAGTTTCAACTGTCCATCAGCTTACATGATAAAACCTAGAAGGATGTCTTTGCTCAAAATTTCCTCCCTGGGAACTATAGACCCAAGAGAGGTGAAAGCCCAACACTGCCAAAAGCAGTGGACAGAAATAGCCTGGGGGCCTCAGAGAGAGCACCTGGACTGCTTGATGAACTCTAAAGGGCAGTGATTTTCAACCTTGTTTATACACTGTAGCCATCTGGGGAGCTTTAAAAATGCCCAGGTCTGGACTCCACCTCATGCCTACCATGTTTGAACTTCTGGGCAGGGTCTAGTGTTCCAGATCTAAAAAGTTCCCCAGTGATTCAAGATGTACCCAGGATAGTGATCACTCATGTGGGTCAACCTGCATGTTTCTTCAGCCTCAGTGATTTTCCCCAATTCATGGTGAAATCTTTGAAACTCCTCCTTTGGCCCAATTGCAACAACTGACCCCCACCGCCATTGGCCCATGACCTCTTTCTCAGGGGGTATCAGGCTGGGAAGGAGTTTAGGTTCGGAAGCAGAATGAATTTGGGTTCTGCCCCCTGCTCTACCACTCACTCGCTGCACTAGTTTGGTCTAGTTACTCAACCTCTCTGGGACTCACTTCCTCATTTCATAACCAAAGATCGTAATATCCATGTTAGAGAATTCTTGCAGGGATTAGAAAGACAGCAGTAAAAGCAGTAGGTATCATGTGGCTGCTTAACAAACAAAATTTTCATTACCATGCCAGGTGAAAACAAAACTTTTATTACCACTGCCCAGCACATGCTGTGAACTAACTTTGATTTAGACCGACAGATTTTAGGGACCTCCTCATGATAATCACCTGGTGTATTTTCCATCTTGGGATGGCACAGTTGCTTACAGTGACCTGTATTACATCACTGATGTCCTGCTGCTTACTTGGTGCTGCTGCCTTTGCATATCCAGTCCCTGATGTCCTCCTTCTGGAACCTGCTCCCTCTCCTGTCTATGTTTCTTCCTTGAAGATGTGTGTTTAACTTCCCAGTGGCTGTGCTCAGGCACTAGGGCATCTACTTTGCTCTGCCTCTAAAGTTTCATTTGCAACTCCTGGCGTTTACTTAGATTTTCAAATGCAAATTATAAGCTGATCAGAAGTAGCAAAATAGAGAGGATAGACTATGCCCTTGAATGAGCCATTTAACTACCCTGAATTGTAGTTTCCTGGTCTTTAAAGTGGACCTAATACAGTCCCCTCCCTCCCAGGATCATTGCAATGATTAATTATTAGCTAAATCTAGCAGGCAGTGCCTAGGGCAGGATGGTGGGGCACACTTACTTTGAAGGCTAAGAGGCCCAGCTTGCATCCCAGCTCTGCCACTTAAGGAGCTTGGCCCAGTTACTTTCCTCCCCTGATCTTCACCTCCTTCATTGTAAAATGGAGATGAACCCATCTTTTGCAAGAATATGAAGAGGGTTATGTAGACGATGGCTGTAGAATATCACCCTATAAACTATAAAAAGACTGAGAGTATGTGTTCCTTGGTGCTGAATGCTCAATGCTTAGAATACAGTTCTGGCACATACTAAGTGCTCAGCAGATTGACTGTGGAATGAAACAATAAATACTCAATAACGAGGCAGCTAGGGGCAGTGAGAACAGATGCAGGCCTTACCGCTAGGAACACTGGGTACGAATGCTAGCACGTCCTGACCGACACGGACACACTTGCTTTCCTTTCCTTTGCGGAACTTAGTCACCTGCTAAAACTAGGACATAAATTCTTTTGTGATGGACAATAAAAGGCACAGCCAGCCCTCAAGGTGAGACGTGAGCTGTGTCAATTTGACCTATGAGACTAACTCCAGACCTGGACAGCTCACTGACACCCAGTGCCTAGGTAAAAATCCAGTCTAGATGCAGTGTAGGCAAAAGGCTGGTGGCCGAGGAGGGAGAAGCTCAGTGGACACTGGGATTCTTGAAGGTCATCAATGTCCTGTAAAGAATTCTTAAAAGAAGTTCCAGAACCTTATGTGCAGAAAGCCCTGAGGAAAGTGGAGACCAATCTCAGGGCTGACTTCTTGTGGGACTATGAGGGTTGGAATGGGGGGAGGGCAACCATCAGGGCGTGCTTTATTATTTAATTTTTAAATTAAGCTTTGCCTGTTCTCAGTGTTCCTAATTTAGGAAAGACACTTTGTCCCTGGAATGGGAAAGTTTTACTACTTGGGGCCTATTAGCTGTGAGCACCCGGGTAACTTGCTCAGAGTGGCTGAACCTCGGATCCAGGAAGAGGAGCTGTGGGCAGCGGTGGGTTTGCCTCCCCTTCTTCGTATGCCCAAAAGGCAAAGTGTGCCGTGTCTGGGGATGGCCTCACCTACATACTCGCCCCTGGAGAAGGGCAGGGCTGGGTGAACCGTCCTCGTCTCCTGCTCGACTGGAGGTGGCTCATAGCTATCATCCCCATTCTCCTCGGCAGGCAGCACGTACATCTCGGAGTCTGAGTGATCATCTGGATTTTCGTAGTCACTGTCCTGCAAACACAGACACCACATTCAGCATCCCTGTCTGTGCCTCTTAATTGGCAGGACAGTTCCAACCTTAGGAGGGAGGAGCAGCTCCCCAGTGCTGTGGTCAGGACGCCAAGACTGGGGGAGGCCGGCTTTGCAAGGTTAGGCAGCTTCAGAAAGGCAAAACCTGAGTTTGAGGCAAGCCTTCCTGCCTCCAGAGTTTATTACCTCGACCCCGGCAGCATCGGGGGAATATGTGAACTCTTTCACCCCAAGAGTGGTTGAAACTCTGTGTGTGGACAAAGAACAGTAGGAGATCATAAAATGTATTTTTAAAAGATATTAAAAGGATCCAATTAATAGAATAACCAATAGGTTTTATTTCTCATGAATACTGATAGCTGAGGGAAATGTTGGTATAATAGGAGGAGAGGGGATACCTTTCCAGGGGAGAGAGGTGCTTTTTGATAAGCAGAGCTGGTAAGTTGAGGGTGAAAGGCTAGACCTGAAATTCACTGAGAATTTATTCTGTTTTCTTTTCTTTTTAAAATGAAGTGCACAAACAGTGAGAAGGTGAAATCTTCCCACCTTGCAGCTCCTCTCCCCAGATGCAGTGTCAGAGCTTCTTGTGATGTTCGCCAGGCGTGTTCCGTATGTGCCACTCCTGCATACATTACTGTGCCTAGGCACATAAGAGGTCTGACCTCTGCTTCCACTGCCTGCACCTACCGCCTGCTGCAATGCACGGTCCCCTCACGGCCTCCCATGAATGGGTAGGCTCTTGCTTTTTGGTCTGTCTCATTCGGGCTTCAGTTTTATAACAGTTTATGACCTGGAGGCTTAGAAACAAGTCTGCATTTCATCTCACATGCGATGGCCGTCTCATGAGGTAAAAGTAATAGTGACTGTTCACGCAATCCTTATTCTAGTTAGTATCTTAACTTTGGTTGTTTGCCTTTAGGACAAGCTATTCTCTCCTCTCCAGGCTGATTTTACTTTGTGTTTTCTAAATCCCTATGCACCCTTTTTACTCAGGAACAAGCTCAGTTTCTTTTCTTGCCTCTGGAGCGATGGAGAGGCGGAGAGACACACTGCCCTGGCTCTTCCCCTTGCGGCAGCTGTGATCCTGAGCTGTGGCCAGCAGAGAGCGCAGCTGCAGCGCTTCTGGAGATCAGCAGCTGCTGGGCTCTAAGAGGCATTTCATGCCCAAGTGACTCGCAGAGAGATCAGGATCTCTTCATTTCCTTTCTCTTTCTGCAACTGAAGGAGGGACTATTGTCTCCTAAGACTCCGTATAAACTCCAGGCGGCATACACGGCCTGGAGCTAGGCTTGAACTCAATGCTATACACTGGACTAGAGGTCTATGTCTTATTTCACTCCACTGGTTACTGAGATCTGAGTAACTGTAGGAAAGTCCTGTCCATTCTTTTGGCCTCAGTTTCCTTATCTGTGAATTGGGTATGTCCTTGTGGGGTTGGCCTCTTGGGTCTTTCAAATCTAAAACTCAGACTGGAGCAGGCTAATATTCTGGATGCATTTAGTAAAACCGAAGAATAATTATTGTGAAGAAAAAGATTTTTAGGATACCTTGTCCCTATGAGACTCAGTCCAAGAACAAGTGGCTGCAGGAGCCCTGAGGATCATGGAGCTGCCTCCAGGAGATTGCCGACTCACTCTGGTACACACCTGCCAATGTGATCACTGCTAGCTCCTTCTCTCCCTCTCTGACCCTCAGAGCTCTGCTAATGTTCTGATCACAGCAAGCACTTCAGGGTTAAGAGTCTGGTTCTGAGAGCTGAGGACCTGGGCTTGAGTTTGGAAGTGCAAGTTACTAAACTTCTCGTGCCTGGTCCTGGCGATGCCCTCCTGTGCCAGGCATTAACTCTCCGTTTGTTTGTGGCTCTTTCACAGGAGTTAGGAGGCGATAGAGCACCGGAGTTTAAGGCAGAGGCATTTGCCAAATGATATGGAAATATTTTAACATCTGTGTGGCCCTGCTGGTGAGTATTGTGAATGCCAGCACAGCACTGAGGATGGGACACAAATACCTACCTCATGGGGCTGTGGCAAAAATTAAATAAGGCAATGCAGTAAAGTTCTTAGCTTGACATGCAGATTGTGCTGGGTTATCAGCCATGTCAAGATTATTGCTGCTTTGCTTGTAGGTGGTCTGCCCAGTCCTGTCCACTCTGTCTCCTCTGGGATATGCAGCTGACCACCAGGATGTAGTTCAGAAACATTCTCAACTATAAAAGGCCTCCCATGGCACCTTGTACCTTCCTGCTCAATCCCAGGAACAAATACTTACAAAGTCATCTGACCACTGTTCATCTTCATCAGCAGGGCTCTCTGGAACGGCATGAAGGATGCAGAATGCACAGTGTGAGTCTCAGCTGGCCAGCTCCGGACTGCCCACACCCACCCCACATACGGCTTCCTTGTGGAGAAGGACATTCTTTGATTAGAAGGCACTGAGGACACAATGACTTGTTTAACCTTGAGTTTATGATCCTCCTGTCTCAGCCTCTTGAGTGCTGGGATTATAGGCGTGTTTTGGGTGCTGGGATTATAGTCATGTCTTGGATTACATGTGAGAAGGATATTCCTTTAATTATCCTTGCTAAAATGTTTGGTATCTGCCCATTTGTCCTGGCCACATCCTCGGTTCTCGCTCAATACAAGGTGACTGAATTCGGTATTTGGGGCTGCAGTCCGAGAGGCCATAACCCCCCTGATCCCAGACTTTTGCCTCTCCTGTTTTTCTTGTGTCTTCCACTTTCCTTTTTTCATCCGCTGTCACCTTGTTCTCAGGACCGGACACACTGGATAGAATGACACTTCCTTCCTTTGGGCTTCCTGGTGTGGTTCACTTGGCCTTGAACCGCTGTTACTGTCACCTGTCTGTTCACTTTTGACTTTCTTTTAAAAATTAATTCCTAAAGCAATAAGTGAAGTCCTGTTGGGGCAAAGCAGTACTGTCTCTTATGTTTGTCTTTGTCAAAAGACATTTCTGGAACCTTACAGTAATGCGGCAAAGACCTGAAATCCATGCCTGTGGCTTCTAAGGCTGTCTCTGAATCACTATGTGAGTCGGTGTGTGGTAGAAAGAGCGCTGCACACACAGTCCGATGCACTTAACTTCTCATCTCAGCTCTGATCCTGACTACTCGGAGAGCACAGATAACATAGCAGGCACCTCTGAGTCTCACTTTCCAGATCTTTAAAATGATGAGGTCACTTCTGTGATTCTCTCAGGCTCTAAGTTTGACTTTGTTGTTGTTGGCATTATTTTAAAAATTTATCCTATGGCTCACATGGGAGACAGTGTTAGCAGAGCTCTGCATCCATTTAGATTTCCCAAAAACCTTGTGAGAAGACTGAGGCCCACAGCAGACGAGTCCTGTGCTCAAGGTCAGGTACTAAGCGGCAGCACTGGGAGCTGAATCCTGCAGGTGAACATCAAAGCTCCTGCTCTGACTCCCAACCCTGTGTGCCCCACTGAGTTCCGGGGGCAGACACTATTCGAGGCTTCACAGAGACACACAAATGGGTCTGACAAGCCTTAGTTGTCAAATAGCTTATGAGCTTGAAGACCAAAATAGGTCTGAATTCTGGCAGCCAAAGAGACTCTTTCTCCTGAAAAACACATTTGGGTTATGTGAAGCCTAGAATATCAACCAGATATAAGCCCATGTGGCAGAGTGGCTGCAACCACTGCACTGCGGAGTGTCCCAGCCACCTCTTCACCCCCAGAGGCAGCCTTTGTTACAGAGGGTCTAGTGGATGGGCGCTGAAGTCTCAACAGAACTTTTTTTCCATTTCTACCCCTGCCACACAGACCACTGGCTCTCGCTCCACGAGTCCCACAGAGATACCAGCAAAGGACTGTGAAGGTGAAACGGGGTCAGGAAAGATCTTTGGCTCAGAGCAGTCACATTTTAAGCAATGACATCAGCAGTGCCCTCGCTTGGGAAAAGCATGACAGGTATTAAGAAGCAGCCTTACTTCACTAACTAAATATGGGTCAGATTTTGATATGAGCAGAAAGTAATTCTTAATAAATTATTCTTTGAGTTGAATACTAACAAATTACAGTGTACTGTGGTCATTAGAGCTTTCCAAGAAATTATAAGAATGGTTGAATAATTTCTCTTTCCAATATAGTTATCTAGCAGAGTGGGGGGATAAGTTTCTAATCCTTTAGGTTTGGGGATAACTGAAGATCAGTATTACAGCTACCATGATGTTTTTGTTTCGGCCGCTTCCACCCTTTAGACAGTGCCGTTGTGTGCACCACTCCCTGCCTTGGTAAAATAAATTTGCTGAACTTTTTCTTAGTGAATCTGCGTCTACTTCACAGTCACTGAGTGAAGATAGTTGTAGTGGTTATCTAGCTAGTCCTTCTGGCTTTGTTATCCTTCTCTCCAACTCATCTGCCCAATTGTTTTTCACTGGCTTCTTAAAACAAAGGTTGGGCCATGTTCCTTTCCATAAGAATCATCACCGACTCCCTATGGAGTAAACTTGAGATTTTATATCCACATCTTCAAATGCCTCCACCCCATGTCCCTCCGCTGGCTTCTCTTGCTTCAGTCTTCTGTGCCCATTTACAGTAACACCAGACAGCTTGTTACTACAATTGTGCGCTTCTGGTAATTCTCTGCTCCTGTCATGCTGTTCCCCAGCCCATTGTCCTTTGTCCTGGGAAATCCCTGTACTTCTTCCTCCAGAAAGTCTTTCCCAGAACTTCCTGTTAGAATCGTGGGCCTTCTGATGTGCTGTGGGTGCCTTGATGTCATATGCACTTCTCTCTGTTCTGTACTATGATTAAGTAGTTTGTGTGTCTCTGGAATGAAAAGCAGGGCTTATTTATCTTTGTATTTGGATGGTATTTTGCACTTGCATTCCATGAACTAATAAAAGAATATAGCAATAAATGAGATAAATAGAAATTAGGATAATAATCATGGACTCCATTTATTGAACAATTCCTACATGCTGGGTGCTGGGCCAAGTGTTATAAACGTATATCCTTACAAGAGCACTATGTATGTGCTATTACTCTCTCCATTTTATAGTTAAAGAGACTAAGAGAGGTTGAAAAACCTACCTGAGGCCACATGGCTAGAAAGTGTGGGGGCTGGGGAATTAGGCTAAGAGCCTTGGCTCCCACAGCTGAAATCTCATGTAAGCCACCTACCCCTTCACTAAGCATGCAGATAAAACCCAAGAGAAGAACGGTGCAGTCCAGAGTTTTTCTGTTTTTATTTTACTGAATAAAATTTTCATGACTTTAGTCTGTGTCTTGACACCTTCTTGTATTATAAAGACCCTTAAATTTGGTTTTTAAGATTGTACCATGGAAGGTTTGCATTTTTCATAATTTTTATTTTTTCTGTATTTCTGTCTAAATGTAATCATTTTCCTATTTTATCTTCATGCCCTGAGATTCTGTCTTCTGCTGGATGGTGAGGCGTCCCATTGAATCTTTTATTTTGTTCACTGAGTTTTTCATTTCCAAGACTTCTTTATGTTTTTCTTCCTCAGACTCTATCAAAATCTTTTTTCCTGTCTTGCACTGTCTTTCTTGTTTTCTTCAGTTGCTTATTTGTATCCTCTTTGGGTTCATGATCATTTTTATAATCATCATTTTGAACCTGTGCTTCTCGCTCCTAATCTAACATTTTGGCTCCTCCCCTTGACTATCTTAACTCTTAGGTCAAATTCTGCTCAGGTCTGCACATAGACACATTGATCATTTTTAAAAACTTGTTTGTTTTGTCTCTTTGAGACATTTCACTGTGTAGTTCAGCTTGGCTTTGAACGCCTTTGTAGCCTAGGCTGGCCTCAAATCACGGCAGTTATCCTGCCTTAGCCTCCTGAGTGCTGGGATTACAGGCATGAGCCACCACACCCAGGAAAAAACAGTCAGTTTTGTCCAAAATTATAATACAAGGTTAATTTAATTACAATGTTAGTTTAAAACTCTATGCAAGATGTGTTTTATTTTCCTTTCTCTCTCCGCTCTTCTCTGCCTCTACCCTTGTGCTTCCCGAACAGCCACAGCAGCCTAACACCTAAAGCTCTTCGGCCCAATCCTGGGGATCAGGCTCACAAGGCCAGGATGTTTTGTGCTGGATAATGATGCCAAAAATTCAATAGCCTCTATGACACTTTGACTGCCTGTGATTTCCATTATTTCTCATGGGGAAATGTGCTTTGATATGCAAGCACTTTGGGTTGTAAGCATGTCTCCAGAATGAATCATGTTCACAAACCCAGGCTTTACTGTAATTAAACATTACTTTGTGTAAAGTTTAAGTCAGGTTAAACATATTTCTTCAAAAATTTAACATTTATTTGTGGTGAAAACTTTCAAAAAGATTTTCTTTTAGTTTTCGGAAGGGTACCTTCCCTTCTTACAGCCAGCCATGCCAGTTGCTTAAGGCCAGCACACGTTGCTTGACAGACCACGAAGTCCCTGCAGGCAGTGCTGACGCTTCAGACACAGAAGCCTGCCTGGCAAATTTGGCCCGAAGTCGCAGACTGCACACTGGCTCAAGCTGCCTTCCTGAGGGCCCACGCCTCCCTTACTCATGTGCCTCCAGCTTTGCCCTGCACTCTAACTAGGGGAGAGACTGTTCTGACTCTGCTGCCAACCTCCGGGCAGCATTAGCCCTTTTCAACCTCTTCCCTCAAAAGGTCATCATCACTCAGGCCAACCCACTCCTGGCTTCATTGGTTTTTGGGGTGCCATTTGCCCCCAGGACTGGAAAGAGCAAACCACTCTGATGTCTGATATCTGGGGGAAATGGGTAGGCACTTGCAGGAGCTTTGAGTGACCCAAGTCTCCACAGGCCTCCCAGGCTCAGAGGGCCTGTGGGAGTCAGACCTCCATGCACTAGGACCTCGGAGGTTTGGCTCTGACTTCTGAGGCCGCGGACATGTAGCTTCTTGGGAACTCCAAGTCACAAGGAAGCAGCTGGCAATGCTCCAGGGGACATAAGAAGGGCTGGGGAAAGGAAGGGCAACAGAGGACAGGAGGGCAGGCGGTAATGGTGACTTTGTCAAGTATTGAGTGTAAAAGCAGGGAGACTGGGCAAGGCCCTGCTGGCAAAACAATAGGATGGATTTTAGAGAGTCTGGAACCTTAGTGAATTTGAGGATCCACTTGTTTTTCAAATCAGGAGAAGTAATAAGGACAGAGACAGAAGTTTTGAGCAGTGTTTCTCAACTTTAGTATACATTTGGATTCCCTGGAACTTTTGTTAGAATCTAATTGTGACCCAGTTTTATTGTAAAGATGAAATTTGGCATTTTCCACAAGCTCCCAGATGCTGCTGCTGCAGCAAGCCCGAGGATCACACTTTGTGTAGCAAAGTCATTGAGTCTTTGAAGTTGGGTTTCATTTCCATGTTCCCAGACACATTAAATATAAATGTATTGACACCAGGACTATTTGAAGGATTTGACAGGGAGAGAACAGTTGTCTGAGGTCAAGAAAGAGAGTATTTCCAAGCACCAGGAAGATGGGAAAGTGCAAATTCCTGAAGCTGGGGAATGTCAGAAAAGGATCATTTTCATCATGGGCTGTGGGCCCCAAAGATCTATGTTCCTCAGAAGTGCAGAATGCTGGCACTGGAGGAAACCTAAGAGATTGTTTGTGTCAGTGCCTAAATTACAAAGATAGATCTTTTGCAAAAGGGAAGGAGACCAAGACATGGAGTGAGAAAGGAAGGGAAGGGGATGAGAAAAGAATTAAGATGTGCTATGTACTTGCTGATAGAGCACGTGCTTAGCATGCACAAGGCCCTGGGTTCCACCCCCAGAACTGCCCCCCAAAAAGTTCTGATTATTCAAGTAATGCATGAATCCACCTCTTTAAGAAGTTATGTTGTTATACATAATGATAGCGTCATTCAACTCCCAGCTGCTCCCCCTCCTGCTCCTTCCCCTTTTAACTGCTGTTATGTTTATTGTACTTCCATCTAGACTTTGGTTTAATAGTCTTACATACATACATGAATTCACTGAGAATGTTTTGTGTTGAATGAAAATGTTATACAGAATTCTCCAATTTGCTTTCTTGACTGAATAATTTTTTGAGATCTGTGCATGTTGCTTAAGTATAAGTTAATCTATCCTCTGTAATTGTGATTAACTGACATCATGTGAATCTACATTTTACTTCCCATTTCTCTTGTGATGGACATTTAAGACTGTTTTCAGTTTTTGCTATTAAGGAATACTACATAAGAACGTCCCTTAAAAAGAAAAAAGGGACGTGCTATGTACCTGTACCAACTCCCCAGGAGGAATGAAGTCATTCTGTGCTGCCTCCATCAGGAATGCATCATAACATAGAAATAAAAAGTAAAAAGATGAAGTGAGGAGAGTGATACGGCCAAAGTCACCCAGCTAGTTACTGCTTAGCTTCAAAGGACTTGGTAATCAGACTCAGTGACTTGCAATTCCTCTTTATTGTTGATGTAGAGGAGTGAAAACATTTAAAGGTGTGACATGAAAATAATTGTATTTCAGAAGGAATCTCTGGTGCAGGATGAGAATTGGAACTTGGAATTAAGGAGACATGGAATTAAAAAAGATCAAAATCATATCATTTGTAGGAAAATGGATGTAACTAGAGATCAGCACACTAAGTGCAATAAGTTAGACTCAGAAAGTCAAATATTGCATGTTTTCTCTATAGGAAGAATCTAGGAAAAATTTTAAAAAGAGAGATGACCCGAAAGGAGAAGGGACACTGTTAAAGAAGAGGGTGGGAGTTAAGAGAAGTGGGGGAGGGTACGAGGGTTAATCGGAAGGGGAAATTAGCCAAGCATGTTATATATACGTGTGAGAACATGCCAAAACAGAACCCACTATTCTGTACACCTAATATATGCTAAAAATAAGAATTAAGGGGACTTCTAAGAGGCTGGTACCTTAAGAGATGACAAGAACCTGAGCTGTGGCTATGAGAGGCAGAAAGATACTTCAGAAACATTTAAGAGACGAGTCAATAGGATTCCTTTGTTCTAACTTAATTAAGGAGATTCCTTAACTTATGGATTAAGTAGATTTTAAAGCCCAGGCCAGGATCCCTCTTTCATAGTTCCAAACTGCACAGGAAGCCCCTGACCAACTGTCTAAACCTGCTGACTGATCGGCAGGATGCGGGCAATGACTATTCTGTGGCCTACTAAGTCGGGGTAAGTGGTTCAGTGGATCAGGGCCCAGATTTGGGTGCACTGGTCAACATTTCCCAGCCTGATAAGATTCCTTCAGTGCCCAAGAGGGCCTAAGTATCTGACTTAGTACTATCTTGACAGAAAAATGAAATAAAATAAAAATCACTATTTAAGGTTACAATTTAGTTTTAGCTGTTGCCCTGGAGAGAGGAATCATCAATGATATCTGTAGCCTTGTAGTTTTCAACAAGAACTGACTAGGCCTGTCCATGTTTGGACAATCTTTATACTTAATATTGTAGAATAAGATTTAGATCCATCCTCCCATCTAGTCTACAAAAAGAAAGTGTGTTGGATGTTTGACTTTGCTCACTACTGCCATATACAGTACCACTCTCAAGACCAACCCTTCTTCTGCCAAAGTTGATTCTAATGGAAATGGAGATACAGACAACTCACAGGGTACTGAGTAACCATGTACTCAATAACTTATCCCAGGCTGCTTCAACAACCTTCAAGTGTGCATTTAACCAGCTTTCCACTAAGGAAAAAAATCTTCCCTTCCCCACATGCCTCAGATTAGATTAGGTGGTGCTGCTATGAACTTCCATAGGACTTTGTGTTTTTCCTTTCCTTAGAATTATATATAATTGCTTCTCACATCATCTACCTCTTCAGATTATAAATTCTGTGAACATGGAGACTATCTAACTTGTTTAGCACTACATTTCTGCTTCAGATTTTTATGTCTGGCACCTGGAAGATGCTTAATAAATGTTTGATAAGTAGCTGTGTGTGGATAGACAGATGAATGGGCAGATGGACAGATGGATGGATGGGTGGATGGGTGGATGGGTGGATGGATGAATGGATGGATGCATGGATGATTTCATCTCCACTACAGTCAAATGCCTGATGGATTCAGTCATTCTTGAAGTTAAATAAGCATCTTTTGTTTTCAATGAGTAGAATACACTTCCCCTTCCAACAAATAAACATGAATATTTAATCAAAAGTCAGTTAAAGTATTTTAGAATACTCTTACCTAAAGCATAGTCCCTTCGAGGAACACTTGGAGGTGTTTTGCCTTTTAACCTAGAAAAGAACCAGATGACCAAGAGTCAGTGAATAGGACAGCTGGAGCCAAGGCCCATAACATAAGCCCATAGCCTAGAGAGCACAGCAGTTTAACAGAATAAAGGCTTCATTTGGGACCATCACTTTGAAGGATTTAGTATATGTTAAATGCAGTAAGGCCATTAGTGAGGGATCTCCCCTCCCTCCCCATCTCCCCAGTGCACGACGTAGCTACGCCTTGGCAAAGGCAAATAATCTCTGAGACCTCAGAGTGCTACTAAGCACCGAGTCCAGAGGCCCACAGGTAAGTGTCGGTTGATTGACAGAAAGGTTAAAAAAAGATGAACTATAAATAGTTTATAAGTATTTTTAAAAATAGGTCAAAAATTATAATAAGAGCTTTGGTTGTAGATTAACTGAAATTATTTTTATACCATTTAAAAACATAAGGAGTGAATGCTGAGTGTCTCAAGGTATAAGTTTAAAGTAAATTAGTATTTTATTAATATTCATTGTACTTAAGAGTGATCTGCTTAATGAAATTTAAAACATATAAAAATAAAACATATCCAGTAGGCTTTATTTACTAAAATATTATATCCTTTAATACAAGCAATGTATGTCATTACATGTAAAACTTATTTCACTTCTTTTAAATGTTGATTTTTAACACTTTACAAAGTAGAATTATAATTTCACAAAAAAAAAGTTGTATTAGTATAGAAACTCTTTTTGTTTCCTCATCACTAGTCAACAGGTTGTTCTGGGAAAGATATTAACTTACAGACAGAAAGATTGCCCAAGGTACTGTAGGGGAAAAAAATCACACAAAAGTGGGTTTGTTACTTGGGTTGGTTCATGGAACAGTAACAATAAAAATACACAAGCCAGCTACTGTCCAGCACTGGATCATTACCTTAAAGAAAAGAAAGGGGATTTTAACACAGTCTAATCATCCTGAAACAAAGGACAAACTCAGAAAAGGTTGTTGGCCACCGAACACAGGGCAGGAATAAAAGATGTGGTTTGAATTTTACCTGGCAGCGGCCGCTACACACCAACCCCCCGCACTGTGCTTGTGGGGCCACAGACCCGTGACAGCTCTGTCACAGTCTTCAGTAAAGGAGCCGACCGGTGTGTTCAGCTGTGCTTCCTTTTTCAAGGGAACACCTGCTGCCTGGCCTTCAGTGAGAACTTTCCTGCAGGTCATTTTGGTCCAAGAAGCCCTCGATTTTGTCCAGGGTAATAACCACAGTGGCCATATTTTCCAAGCTAAGAAAAAGTATGATTTGTCAAGTAAAAAAGTTCTCTCAGGGACAATGGGAAAAATGTTTGAAATAGAAACTATCAGAAGAAATTGGCTGCTGTAGCATGACTAACTATGGAACAGAGAAATCTTTTGTGGGATGTTGTAAGTCTGAAAATTTTGAAGTAATTATTCTAGACTTGCTAGTGATTGTAACAATGACTTGCAGGGCTTGCTCATGGAGTATGGGATTCTGTATATATGTGAAAGAATAAGTGGAAATAATCACATGCCTCTAAGCTAGTCATGGGACAGACTGCGAAGACAAATTCTCTTCTGTAAGAGGCCCACTGGCCCATGAGCAGAACACCCTTTAAACTGCTTTCTGATGATCACTGATAAACTCTGACATTCCTTTACATGTTATGGTCTTAACACACCACCAGAAGGGATTATTTACTTTTAAGTTTAGCAAAGATCAAAAAGAATGAAGACACTTTCTGCACTGACGATAGCACAAAATTTTGGGAGTGGGAATTTGGTAATAGCAATAAAAAATGTAAAGGCACAGTTCTTTCCACTCAACAATTCCACTTTACAAAAAAGCATCATTTCAGGCAGTTGCCCTGCTATTATACTCTAAACTTGCAAAAAATATTTATTGAAGTCTTATTTGTGATAGTTAAACAAAAAGAAATATCTAAAGAATTTCAATTTGATGTGATCAAATCACCTCCAAAAACTTACACTCTCCCCCTTAAAAATGTCTCCCAATATATAGTTGTTTCATTTAATAACACACTTATAGTAGACAATATATTAATCAGCTATTCAATGAAGAGTATGTTTACTTTTGCATAATAATTAAGGTGTCCATGATATAACATTAAGTAAAACCAACAAAACAATTTGATAGAATTGTACATGTAGTAAGTATGATGTCATGATAAAAATATGTACAGACTGAGTATACATACACATGGTGTGGACATAACTGAACTTACTCATGACAATATGTATTTCTAGATAGTGGTTTAGGGTGGGGACATGAGGAAATGGGTAATTTTATTCCATACAATTCTGAATTTCTTGCTTTTTTCCTCCTGTATTACTTTCATTTAAAAATACAAATTAATGAAATGCCATTTCTCCACTCCACTCGCCTCAGGTATTGAGTGGGAAAAGAAGATATGTACAGTTTCTATTCGTTTCTTCCTTCTCCTCCTTCTCCTCATCCTCTTCTTTCATCTTTTTTGTAAAGCTGAAGGGTTTTTGCTATACAAAAGGATTTAGGATTTTAGCTTTTCTTCTCCAACTGCTTGTTAAAAGCATATTGTAAGGCAATAATTTAAAAAGTAGAAATCAGCCTGGTATGGTGGTACATGCCTGAGAACAGCACTCCAGGAGGCCAAGGCAGGAGGATCACAAATTCAATCCCAGTGCGGTAATTTAAAAAAAAAAAAAAGCAAAGAAAGGAAAGGAAGGGAAAATCAAAGAAAAGAAAAGAAGGCTTATAAAAGTCCTAAATTCAATTACTAGCATCACAAAAAAAAAAAAAAAGCAAAATTTATGTAACACATATAGCATCCCAAAGATGCTAGGGCTGTTTCACAACTGCTTTGGATTTCTCCAGGTGTGTCTTGCTTTGACATCTGTTAGCACTCTCAACAGGTAAACATCTCTTCTGATGAGAAGGAAACCCCAAGTTACCCGAGTGCTGTCAACTCTCCTGGCTTGTGGACCTAACCACGTGGCCCACAACGAGGTAAGAAAGGATGATGTGCTGAGCAGGCTGTGTAGCTCCCTGTTCCCCTACTTGGCACAGGCTGACTTATTTTATATAAATAAGTGTGTGAATAGAGACTAACTTACTTTTTTATTTTGTTCATTATTCCACCTTCATTGTTCTTAATATCACTGACCATCTTTTGAAGTTGCCTGTAAGAAACAAAATTAAATGTAAAATATTAATAACTAGACTTTTAAAAAAGTTTTTCATTCTTTTTTAACACAACACAGTAGGGGAAAAAATCCCTATAACAAAGCCCTGGGATAGCGTCAATTATATTGTGCTTAAGTTGACCACTTGAAAATTACCATTGTTTTTTTGCCTTCAGAGAAACTTCAGAATCCGACAGTTTCTCACACTTAACTGCTGGGTCTCTGGGAGGCTGCTGAAACCTCAGCACCTGCGCCCCGCCCTTGTTTCTGACTGGGTAGGTCTGAAGTCTGCATGCTAAGAAGTGGTGCTGACACTGATCAGAGATCATCCTTTGGCAGCGCTGGACAGTGATAGATCACACCTTTTCCACTGTAGCTTTTCAGTTGTGCCCAGGAAAAGCAAATATCCTCTTGGGGAAAGCAAAAGTCCTTATTAACCAAGGACAAAGTTTTAGATAAGTAAACTAAGTGGTCAGTCTGACAACGTAATGTGGGTGTGTGCTTTACTAGATGGGTGCTCCTTTATAACTTTTCTCTAGGTGAATTTAAACTACTCTATGCTGGAATATTTAACTTATTTTATAATCACATGTTCTTTGCGGGGCAGAGTTTTCAAAACCTGCAGATGGAGATGAAGGGTCTGCAGGTACAACCTGCCCCCCAAATTGCACAAAACGGCAGAAGACACTGCTTGTACTTAGCGCTGAGAGCCCCTGCCAGGGTGGTTTTGCCATTCTTAATTCGAGGCTCTAAACCCAACCCAGTGTAGAGGCTTTGGGCAATGTAATTTGAATGACAATAAATAAATAACATAACATAACATGACTTTTTAAACTTTCTTCTTTTTCTTTTCTTTCTACTTTCTTTTCAGTTACAGGTAAATGGTTGCTGGTCAAAGAGGTTACACAGCATTTAATTTTATAACTATCCTTTTAAGGAATGGGGTATATAAAAAAAGAATGTGATATATGGTAAGTACAAGAACTAATTTAAAAGGACTCCATACTGTATGATCCCAACTACGTGCACAACATTTTGGAAAAGGCAAAACTGTGAAGATAGTAAAAGATCCATGATTTTTAAAAGTTTGAGGGTAGGGAAGGAGCCGTGAATAGGGCGGAGAACAGGGGACTTTTAGAGGAAATGATTTTGTATGAAATGGTATAGTAGAAATGTGTAATTACATTTGGGAATAATACTGGAAATGTCACTCTTAATTCCAAACTCCACTATGAACATTGAATTGAACAGTCTTCCAAGTTTGTGCTCCCCATGGGTAAGATGTATAGAGTTTATACAATTAAGATCATTCTGCACATTTTGTAATCTGCATTTCCCTCTTCATACTTGTGCGTTTATTTTGTATATGTATATATATAAGATATTTATATTTTCACACTTAATATTTCCCATGTTTATTTTGGGTGGTACTGGAGGTTAGACCCAGAGCCTCACCACTGTGGTACATCCCAGCCTCTGGTAACCACTATTCTACTCTCAACTTCTACAAGATCAACTTTTTTAGATTCCACATATGAACAAGATCATGCGGTATTTGTCTTTTTGTGCCTGGCTTATTAGTCTTAACATAATGATCTCCCATCCACTCATGCTGTTACAAATGACAGAACGTCCCTTTCTATGGCTGAATAGTGTTCCACTGTACATATGTACAATTTCTTTATCCATTCGTCAGTTTATGGACACTTAGGTTGTTTCCATTGCTTAGCTTTTATGAATAGTGCCACAATAAACATGACAGCGCAGATGTCTCTTTGACATACTGATTTTACTTCCTTTGGGTATATACTCAGTAGTAGGACTGATAGATTTCTATCTTTTAAAAAAAATTTGGGACCGAAGATTGAACAAAGGCCTCGTGGATGAGCTTCATCCCCAGACCTTTTTATTTTAAGACAGGGTCTTGCTAAATTGCCTGGGCAGACCTTTATTTGTAATCCTCCTGCTTCAGCCTCCTGAGTAACTGGAATTACAGGCATGCACTACCATGACAGGCTATTTTCAAGTTTTTGAGAAATTTCCATACTGCTTTCTGTAGTAGCTGTACTAATTTACATTCCCACCAGCAGTGCCTATAGGTTCCCTTTTCTCTATACCCTTGCCAGTACTTGTTATATTTTGTCTTTTTAATAGTAAGCATTCAGAATGAGGAGTTATCTCATTGTGGTTTTGATTTTCATTTCCATGCTGATTACTGATGTTGAGCTTTTTCTTTTTGATGTACTCATTGACCAGTTGCATGTCTTCTTTTGACAAAAGTTTAATTAGATTTATGTCCATTTTAATTATAATTATTTTATTTTTGAGACGGGGTCTTGCTATGCAGTCCAGACTGGTCTTGCACTCACTATGTATTCCAGGCTCGACTTGAACTCATGATTCTCCAAAATCAGCCTCCCAAGTGCTGGGGTCACAGGCGTGTTCCATCATGCTCCACTTTATTGCTCACTTTAAAAGTGGCTTCTGGTGCAACCACTGTGGAAGTCACTGTGGAGATGCCTCAGAATACTAGGAATAGAGGTCCCATTCGATCCAGCTATTCCCTTTCTGGATATTTTTCCAGAAGAATTTAAAACATTGTACCACAGTGATATATGTGCACCCATATTTATAGCAGCACAATTTGTAATAGCTAAATCTTGGAAACAACCCAAATGCCCATCACCTGAAGAATGGATAAAAAAGATGTGGCATTTTTATACAATGGAGTATTATTCAGCTATAAAGAAAGATAAACTTGAGGATTTTATAGGTAAATGGATGCAACTAGAGACCATAATCATAAGTGAAATAAATCAGACTTGCATGTGCAAACATAATATTGTTTCCCTAGTGTAAGAAACTGAAAGAGTAAATAAGATCCAAAATGTATGATAGATGTTGTGAAAGGGAAAGAAACTGCTCAAAAGGAAAGAATAACTGGGATGGGGGAAAGGAGAAAAGAAGGAAGGGAAAAATATATACATATACATACATAAGATAGCTTGGATAATTGTACTATAATTTCTATTAGTTCATTGAAAGGAACAGTTAGTGTTTATATTGTTTGATCAATTTTTCACGCCTATATCTGGTAACCTGGGCAACTACTTTGAAGATAACAATATGCAATATAACCATTGTTAATTTTCCTATCATCTTGTTTTGAAATTCTGTATCAATCTTATTGTTTTTTTCTCTTTAAAATAAAATTGGCTTATTAACTTTTTTGCTATTGCGTTCTTTTTACATTTTGGATATGAGCTATTTTCTGTATGTATAGTTTGCAACTATTTTCTCCCATTCTGCAGGGGCAAATATTTTCCCCCATTCCACAGGTTGCCTATTTGTTTGGTTGACTGTCTCCCTTGCTGTGTAGCTTTTTGGAGTGATGTAACCTCATTTATCTATTTTTGCTCTGTTTCCTGAGTTTTTGGAGGGTCATATAATATACTGTTCATTCAAACCCCTTTTGTATATTTTCAAAATTGTCATATGCATGCACCATTCTTAGCCCTTAAATGTATCTTTCTTGCCTCTGTAAACTGAGAAGCTTTTATATAGCTGAAATTCTGTTGCAGAGAGCTGTGTCAAGAAATGGTAAAGTGTCAGGATCCCTTCCTAAGCTCAAAGAAGGAGACAAAGGAGACAAAGGAGACAACACCAGAACTGAGGTCTCCAGCAAAAGCAAGAAGCAGCATGTAAGGATGAATGCTGAATGCTGAACTTCTGGAAGCCTTGAAACAGGAGACTTGGGCCTGGGGACAGGGACAGAGGGGGCACTCTAACTTCCTTCCTGTGCCTTCACTTCCAGTCCATCTCCCAGGTTACTATCCGGAACAAGTTTGCTAGGGTATGGCCTAGATTACCTTTAGCTATTTGTTAAAAGCTCAGATTGCTGGGTTTTAAACCATACCAGTGGGAAAAATTCTAAGTCCAGCAATCTGTGTTTTAACATATTTCTCAAGAGTGGTGACTCTTAGATGCACCAGAGGCTAAGAAACAGTATTAAAGGACCAGCCCAAGTTTATTTCTTTCTGGTCATGCTTAATTACGGAGAGCAAAAGAGAAGCATTCCCAGTCTCCTGAGTATCTTTCCCTGTCCACTATTGCCTGGCATATCTTTAATGGCAAATCTTAGCCTTGCTTCCACAGTGAGGGGCCAAATGTTCACCTCAGCAGTCTCCCCAGGAAAGGAAATGCACCAACAGACAAGAGTTACAGTCAGTGGTAGGACCTGGACTCTCAACAAAGGAGAAGGGCCGGAGGAATAAGCTGCGGCTGCTGGTGGCCAGGCTTCTATTTTCATTTGTGCTCAGCACAGCACACGTTGGGCATCGAAATGCTTCTCATCTGCCTGGCACCAGAGCAGGGTTGATGAGCCACATGCACACAACCCAGCCTTCTTCAACGAGTATTTCCTGAATTAAAGGTAAGACCTCGTATCAATGGCAACGTCCCTACACTGTCTCTTCCTTCTCAGAAGAGTTAGGCTGGAGAAGTAGTCTTGACTTTGGCTGCACCATAGACTCACTCAGGGAACGCTAATCACCTTGATACTTGGGCTTTACTCCCGGTTATTTAAGCCAGCATCATCGGCTTTCAAGTGATTTCACTGTGCAGCCAGGATTAAGAACCACGGGCAGCTTTAGCAGCATAGGAGTTTCTTGCACATACCCTACAGAAGATCCTGGCCAAGAAAGACCAGGAGGAGAGGAATCCACAGAGCCAATTGCCCTTCAGAACAGTCCCAGACGTAGGAGGAGGGAGCAAGTCCAGGAAGGCCAGGCTTGGTAGGACTGAGTTGAGTGTATACAGGGAAATGTGGCTGCATAGAGGGATTCAGGGCAGATCACCAAAGAGTAGTCTAAGAAAATTCATATATTACAACACAAAATATATTTCCTATAATACAAAAGTATATTTCCTATAATACACCTATAATTTTTATTAAATACAGGAAGTGAATTAAAAGATGTTACCATCTGCCAGAAGTATATTTTTAAAAACTGAATAGGAAACAAAACAATCAGAAAGCATCTCACTTTCCTTTTAGAACTCTGTAGTCACACACAAAGGACCATGAAATGACAAGATCTTGCTTTGTTTTCTCCCTACACACACACACACACACACACACACACACACACACACACACACACACGTACATTCCTGTTTTCCCAGAAAAGGCTAAGGACAAAGTAATCCTAATCAGAGAAAATCCCTTTTAAATCTGGATTTAAGAACAGATAAAAGAGAGTGTCAAATAAAAGCAGTTCTTTGTGAACAAATAGAGCAGGTGATTTCCTTCACCCCCGGTGCCTTTGCCTTGGGTTCCATTCTTAAATTTCACCCCTTCAGTATCTGTGGGGCTTGAGCCAAGAACACAGTTCACCTCTTCCGCTTTACACCTGGAAAATGCAGTGTGGCCCTCCAGTCCATGTTGCAGGGATTTATTAGGATGTTTTTCATCTTCTCTTTCTAAAACTCAGACTTCAACAGGTTACTCTCTTCTCAAGAGCTTGCAATAGCCCCCCAGTGCCTACGGAATCAAACCAGACTTTTTTGCCTTGGCTTGCAGTTACTAAGTCTCACCCTGAGCTCTTGCAGAATGCCCTGGGGACGATCTATTCCGGTATCCTTATGGCCTGGTATCTCTATGTTTCTAGGATTACTTCAGAGTTAAAATCCGTTATCACTGGTATATACAACAGCAGTGAACATATCCAATACCTTAACTACTTTTTACTATAGATAGATTTTTTTAAAATTTTTTTAATTCTAAATTTATTTTATAAGACTAAAAAAGTTTTAATGATCATCACTAGGTCTGCTAATAATTATCAGGCTGTCTTCCTCTTTTTTTGAGTATGTATATGATTTGGTATTACTGCTGCAGATTCCTATTTCAGATGTTACACATCATTTTTCTAGTATATTTTATTTTGTTCATGAAGTTTTAATACGTTTATTTTAGAAAATTTAAAACTGCCAGAAAGAATTTTTTTTAAAAAAGAAGAAAATAGAACTTATCATCTGTTGTCCTTGGATTATCAGGCTTGGAAAACTTTGAGCTTTCTTTTATCTTTCTCTTTGATTCTTCATCTCCAATCACTAGTCAGAGCAGGAGAGCAAGAAACAGCATGCAGGTGTCAGAAACAGGAAGCACAAAGGCTCAGCGGCGAAACTGTCCAAGGCGGTGAGGGTGATCCTTTTAGAGATTTCAATAATACAAACAGCCTGCTGTGGCTCACGGGCCAGAAATTTGTGGCCACAGGTCTAGGGTGTTGTGATCTGGCTAGAAGCTGAGAGTAGCAAGAATGTGGGCGTTGTTGGAGGGATATAATCAAAGATGAGGCCAGGGATTTGGAATAGATGTCAAGAACCTTGCTGGTCTACAGGCCAAGGAAAGGGGTGTCTATTCAATCAAGCCAGACTTGATTCAGGAAAGGGGTTATGGGTCTGGGGGATGTCCTTGGAGACCTTCAGTTGTTTGTCATGATTAGGGTAGGAGAATAGAAGAGGGGTGGGCAAGCCCACGCTAATGCCTGGGAGACCAGCATGGAGGCAACTTGGCTGGGCCCGAGCCCAAGCCCAAGCCCATGACAGTGAGGTGCTGGAGGCAATAGGACAACATTAGGCATGCCCTTTAGGGTCTCAACTGGATTGGAAGATGGGAGTTGCTTTAAGAAGACACTGGGGGCACAAAGCCAGGCGTGCTGGTTGGGGGCCTGAGGTAAAAGCCAATAGTACTACTAATCCCATACTTCATTTAAAATTTTATATATTTCACTCATTGTGGATTCTTCTTTGCATTAATTTTGTTTTGGGTGAATGTATTATTTCCCCTGGTTTACTTATTTTTCCAGGTTCTCCCCTTAAAGTTTAATGTCATGATTTATTGTTTTATATAAAACATTTATTTGTCTTGTTTATTCCACAAATATTCAGTGAGCACACAATGAACAACTCATATCTAGGATATAAAGCCAAACTGTACATGAGTCCTGTCTTCTGGTAATGCAGGACAGAGATCCTGTCCTTTTGGCTTATGCAAAGTCAGAGAAATTATAAAGAAAGAGATGAGGGATTCTCTGATTTGTACATAATATTCTTTTGGATAATTTCTGTCTTGCAGCTGAAGTCTTTGGCTATCAGCTCGCCATTTTGAAGTAGACGCACTTTGTCACTGTTCTGTTATTTGCACGCAGCAGAACTCCTCCAGTGGCCAGCCTTCCACCTCCAGGGTTCCACCGTCTCAGCCAGTTCTGGCCCAGGCTTCCTCATCCTCACTTCCTCCAGCCTTGCCTTCCTGTGGCTTAGCTGGTGTTATACTTAGATTTGCAGAATCAGCAGTGAGACTGCTTCCTTCTAAAGAGTGAGCCTGAAGGATGTGGTGCTGCACTCCTGTAATCCCAGAACTCAGGGAGTTAAGGCAGGAGAACCATGAGTTTAAGACCAAGCTGAGTAACATAGTGGGACTCTGTCTCAAATGAAACAAAGCAAGAGTGAGCCCATGGTAAAGCTGGCACAGAAGTTGTAATGATGCCTTCCTTAGGGATAACCTGGAAGCTCCTGGGGTTAGTGTCCACCTACCTCATTCCACAGATGTGCATACTGAGGCTCAGGGAGGATATAGTGGTGTTTCAAACCATCTAGCTTTGAAATCCAGACTTCTAATTTTGACAGTAGTTAAAGTAGACACAGGGATGTGGAAGTAACATAAACTTCTGGAATATTCTAGGTCAATCTTTTATTGTCCCTAAGGAGGAAATTAAACTCAAGGGAAATTTGATGATTACCCCAAGATTAATTTAGTTGAAGATTTCCATCTCTCTTTATTGTACCTAGTTCCTTCTCTTTGCACACCTAACTCTAGTGTCCTGCTGGGAAAATAAAATTTCCCATGGCTGGAAGGCACGTCCACCTTCCTTGGTCACAGTCCAGAGCTGTGATTATAGCACAAGCCAACAAGCCACTTATAAAAAATTAACTCATATAGGCCAGTGATCAGATCCAGAAAATCAATGATAGCAACAGCAAATGTAGTGTTTATTGAATGTGTATTATGTGCCAAGCACTTTCTATACATCATATTTTAGCCCTCACAACTTTCTTATGGGGTAGGTTTTATTATTATTCCATTTTTATTGTTATTAGAAAATTCTCAACCATTTAAAAATATACAGTTCAACTATATTCACATCAGTGTAGTTATTCCTATTTTTATAAAGGAGAACATTTGTTCAGAAAAATTAAATAATGTTTTGTTAGTCCTTTGGCTGGTCAATGGCAGGACTTCTAAAGTCAGGTGTGACTCTCAGCATCCCCTGGCTGATACAGTGATTAATTTCAACTTAGCCCCTCACTAGGACAGGTGACTGGCTTTATTAGGTCTCTCTGATCACTTTCCTCTCTGTCCTTGGAGATGGCATTCAATCTTCTCAGCAGTCCATACTGAGGACACATGTCTGTCCACTCTTGCTTTGCTGTTCAGAATTTTTACTAGAGAGAGTACGGGTTCTGAGGGATCGGCTTCAGTCTTTAGGGAGAAGCAAAGGGAGAAGAGGAAGAGACAGATGGCAGGAGGAGGAGAAAGACAGTTGTTACTGCTTGTATATAGATGCCCTCCTGCCCCACCCCACCCCGGCCTCATGCAGTCGTAGGTGAGGTTTTCGCAGGTGGCTGGATCTAGGTTGTGCAATGCTAGGTTTGACTTATGGTGTGATGTTAGAATTAAGGCTGCCCCACCCTGGGTATGACTGCCACCTGTCCTAAGGGTGGGTAGCCTGGATAGGATATAAGGGACAGAAAGAGAGTCACTGCTTGTCACTGGTCACTTACTGCATGCTACCTTGATGCTTTGCTGCCTCTGCCCACCATGAACTGTTTCTCCTCTTTGATGCCCCTCTGCCATGCCATCCTGACTTATAGCCAGCCACCTATGAACTGAAACTCCTACAAATGGTGAGCCAAAATAAATCTTTCTTCTTTTAATTTTGTGTATCAGGTATTTTGTCTCAGCAACCAGAAAAGTAACTAAGATAGGAATAATGCACACAGGTGGCAGAAAGGAATGAATTAAGGACTCTCCAGCGTCAGGAATATGCTCAGAAGTAGGGTGATTGAATAGAGAAGCTAAACGGAGACCAGTGCCATGTTTCCATGTGTCTTTCTCAACAGCCTAGTCAGAAAGGCCGCCTGAGAGTCCCAGAACAGAGGGACCGTCTCCACTTGACACAGGGGTATCTTGCTAGCAGCATTGTTTCTTACGGACAGCCTGTTAACCACAGAAAGTAATTTGCAAGTTTCCCTAGGCAGTTTATATCCTACCATTTCTTCCTTTCTTTTTTTTCTTACCAGGATCTGCAAATATTTGGTGGTAACCACTGGCAAGCGTAACTGTTGAGCCGGGTTATAAGCAGACAGAAATTGGACTGACTCGGCACAACAGCGAGCAGGGATGGTTCTGCTAATACCTTGTATCCTTCAGACAATCCTGGTCCATTTACCTTGTAAGAGTCAGGCATGGGACACGCCACACTGAGACTGGAAACGACAAGGAAACTGAACTCTACTAAGAAAAGTTCTTAGATTTGCCACTTGATATGACAGCAGAAATTATCAGGCTGCCGCCCTCCTGGCCTATAGGGTCACAGGATTTTTCTTCCTTTTGGCACATGGGAACTCGCTGGACCTCACTTTTACCCACCCATACCACAAGGAGGGGTCAGGCAAAGGGAAACTGCTTCATAAACAATACAGAATCGGGTTGTGAAAACCAACAAAGCTAGAAGAGGCCCCAGGATCCAGGGACTGTAGACTCTGCTTGGGTTTGGCAGAGCCTCCAGACACGCCATTAAACACTTCATCAGGTTGGACTCTGGTGTGGTCTCTCCCCCAAGAGACTGACAGCTGAAATTTCACTATGTTCATAGTCATTTTACTTCTACCAGAATAAAAGTTGTTCTGTAAAATCGATGTTCCTAAACCAAATCAACTACAAATAAAACCAACGGGCAAAAATGTTCTAATTATGTTTTAGAAAATTCTAAAAATGTAATTCTAGAAAACAAATGTCCTTTAAGAATTTGAGCATGTCCTTTTAAAAATACACTTAATTGAAAAAAGAGGAGCTGGGGATTTAGCTCAGCGGCACAGCTCCTGCCTGGAAAGCTCAAGGTCGTGAGTCTGATTCCTGGTACTGGAAGAAAAACAAAAAAAAAAAAAAAAAGGAAAAAGAATAGAATCTCGACTGTGTCTCCATAGTACCATATGCAATTGTCACCTGCTTGTCCAGGCATCCATTTCTGTAGCTTAAAGCAAAGATATTTTCAGGGGGTAAAAAATGAATTTGAGGATTGGTTTTTCCCACATCCGAAAATATCTGACCAGGTGAAATTCTTTTTCCTGGACTCTGAATTCAATATATATTTGAAGTATCTTGTGCGTGGGAGTGGTGGTGAGAAGAAGCATTGCAATTTTTGAAAAAGATGTATTAAAAATAAATTTAAATAAAAACTTGGAAACAATACCTAATTAGTCAAAGAAAAATATGTTTAAGTGCCCCTCAAATACACTATTTTATAATGAATATGACAAATAACTTCAGTATTAATTTTTGATTGTGGTGAACCATACGTAATATATAATTTACATTTACAAGTACACTCAATAATACTTAGTAAATTCACAAGGTCATACTACTACCACCATCTAATTCCAGACATTTTTATCACTGTAAAAGGAACTCAATACCAATGAAGCAGTCATTAACAATTTTAAAAAGGATCTTTTTTCAATTTACTTTTGAGGTATTTCATACAAATAGCTTTTGTTTTATTTATTTGCTGTTTATTTTTGGCAGTGCTGGGAATGAACCCAGGGCCTTATACTTGGTAGCCAAGTGCTCTACCACTGAGCTACATCTCCAGCCCTGTCGTAAGTATCATAAGACACTGTTGACAGCGTTCATCCTAAAAAGTAACATTGGTATGACAGGCCCAATCAGCTATGTTGATTTTTGATGTGGTAACACTATGAAATTAGAAGTCCTTCCATTGTGAAGAAGCCCTCGACTCTGAATGGGCTGTAAAGCCAAAATCACCACATATATGTATAGTCCAGGGTTGTGGTGATTAGGCATTGCAGTTGCAATTTACCTTCTTATATGAGGAAAAAAAGTATTTTTCTCATATTTCTATTTGATTCTATTGTAGTTTTTGCACTAAAAACTTCTCTCTCTTTCCTTGTGTATCTACTGATGAGTATGGCATTAATATATTTCTTGTGCTTACAAATGTTATTTATCCCACATATTTGTACAGTTTGACCCAACCAAAGTTGTAAAGTTAGAAAAAAATGGAGCTATGTTTGAGCTCAAATTCTCTGGTCTGTATTCTGAACAGCTTGGGCACAGCCTCCTGCAGGGAACTCCACTTAGTTAGGTGTGGTCTCACTCCTCTGACCTTTCCAACCTTATCACCACTTTCCTGAGCAAGGTTCCATTCCATTCTGCTACTAACTATTGATTGAACCACCTCGGGTGCTTCTGCCCTGTGCTTCTGAGCTGGCTGTCAGATAAACGATTTTTGTCTGGGTGCCAGTGGCAGATAATCGCTTGGCTCCTTAACCTGTTACAGTTAGTGATGTTGAATAGTGAACATAACCTGAATATGGAACATAGCCCTGAATTGCTGTCTCATCCTGTGTGGATGTCTCTCTAATGACACAATTTGTGGATAAGGAAGGCTATATGAAAAATTAGGCTAAACAGGATTTGGTGAACTTCTCAAAGACTCTGAGCTAATGAATGCAGAGCAAAGATTCAATTCCAAACCTGCTTGATTCCAAAACTTATATTCTTTCCAGCACAGAAAAAATGCCTTTCGAGGGTACCTCTTAAATTACACGTTAGTGTTGCCTACTCAGCCTGCCTGGGAGGCCAGCTCTGCTCCGTGTAATTACAACTCCTTCTCAGATGATGCGAACTACTGTGGAGGGATTCTTTGAGCAACATACAGCAGTGTGGCTTAAAATCCACCTGAGTCAGTATGCAATTCAAATTTGGGCCTGGAAACATGCAATAACTTGAAATACTAACAGCATGAATTTGACAAGGCTTCCCTTGGGTTTCTGACTAGTAAGTTGCTTCCCTTATTTTTAAAAAAAGATGTACAGGAAAGGTACAAAACACTGGCTAAACTGGGATGTCATTGGTCAGTAAGTGACCCAGGGAGAGATCAGAAAAGAGCGTGCACTATTCCTCTTCACAGGCAATGTGGAAGGGTGGCTCTACAGTTAGCTTGGCTGTGTGATATTGAACAGGTGACTTCACCCCTCTGGCCTCAGATTTCCTGAGAAACAAAGAGGCTGGTGAGATGACCTCTCAGTCCTCAAGGTGAGCCTAGCCACTCCTCCAAGGACACCCATGTCTCTCCCCAGTGTAGGGGAGCAGACGTAGTCACATAGAGACACTTTGGCCAGCTCTGGCTACAGAAGTTGTAGAGCCCAGTGTAAAATGAGAAGCCAGTCATTTTCTTTGAAACTTAAGAATTTTAGGACTGCAGCATCAGGGTAGTAAGGTAAGCACAGGGGCTCTTCTGTGTGCACAGCCGTATACCCTGAAAACTCAGTGACTTGGCTGTGTGTTCACTGTACCGTGTAATGGGCTGACATCAGAAGAAGAGCTGCGGTGCCCAGCTAAACTGCTGGAGACAGGGGTATTCTTGAAGTAATGGATCCTTCTTCAGGAAAGAGGTCAGTAGCAAAGTGTGGCCCAGCAAGGGGAAATCACATGTCCCTTAAACTGGTTTCCTTGCCTTACTCTTGAAATAAGCACTGGCGTTGCCATGCTAGACTGAGGGAAATTGTCTGTTTAGAGGCCTAGACCATACTACAAAAAATTATTGTAAATATATCAATAAAAATAAACTTGCAGGTATAACTACCGGTAGGTTCTCTTTCAGGAGAGGGGTGAAGGCAGGAGAGGGTGGGTCAAAGGAGGAGGAGCAGGGTCTGCGGGAGGAGCCCTTTGGGGAGCAGATAGCCCTCAGCTGTGGAGTAAGTTATGAGGAGGAAGAAGTGGGAAAAAAAGACAAACTTGCTCACTGAGGGACAGAGAACTGGGGATGCAAAAATAAATGTGCCAGTGACGCGGAGGACCGACACAGCCAAGAGACACAACACCCTAGGAGAATTTTCCCTTGCATCCAGGCATTTCTGTGTCCCTGGATCCCTTCTGTGGAGCTGCTGCCCTGCCACAGTGCTGGAACCTAGAGAACAGCAATTAGTGTTACATCGGGGTTCCCAGTTCCCTCAATCTGGAGCCATGCACTTTTAAGGAAGCTGGAATTTCATCCAATCATCACTATTCATTTCCAGAGGAATGGTGGTGTCATCTCTTTTTCCCTAATTGCATGCTTGGTTCCTGAAGGTCTAGGACAGTGACGGTGAAACTTTTAGGCCTTTCAATGATAACAAACAGCCCGCTGTAGCACATATACCATAGGCTCGCCACCACTGGTCTAGGAAGTGCAGTGAGAACCTGGAATGAGGAAATAAGGCTATTCCTGAGAGCTTACGCTTGAACATCAGATAGAGCAAATGGAGAGAAGCAAGCGCACTTTAAAGAAACAGAACCCCTCCCCCAAAAAAAGAGTATATAAAAAGACAATGACTTACTACAACCTGGATATACCTTGAGACAATATACTAAGTAATGTAAACAAGTCACAGAAAAATACTTATGCAAGGTCCCTGGGGTATTCAGATTCACAGAGAAAGAAAGTAGGGTGGCAGTTTCCAAAGGCTGAGAGGAGAAAGGAACTAGGAGTTACAGTGTAGGAATAGTGTTTTGGTTTCACAAGCTGAAGAGTCCTGGAGATGGATGTAATTAATGCTACTGAACTTAAGAATGGTTGAGATGATACATTTTATGTTACGAGTATTTTATCACAATGAAAAAAAAGTAAGAGGAGTCAATAAAATGTAATCAAAAATCCAGAAGGATGAGTGTCCGACTTAGAGGCAGTAGTCATGCCTCCCTTCAGTGCTGAAGTCTAGGTGAAGTGGAGTTTTAAGATTTCCCTAGGGAAATTGCCTATTGTGGGCAGGACCACTGTGACTTATAAGCTTGGAGGTAAGATCAAGGATCAGTCATGAGCTCTGAGCATGACTTTCCAATAGATAGCAGCCCCTGACCTCCCGGACGTTCTCACCTAAGAGAATCAGATCTTTTCTGAGATCTTGATATGATTAAAAGCAATGTAAAGAGGCATTTTGTAGGGGGAAGGAGGGAAGATACAGACTTGCTTACTAATAGAGATGAAATAGGTTGGAAAAAGAAACTGCATCCTCAAAACCAACCTATCAGTTTCAAAAAATATCCAACCCTGGTCACAAAGAAGCTATACTGGTTGACGAAAAATTTTTGCCAATCCTGTGTCTCAGAGACACTGTTGCAGAATTTTCATATATGACTAAGAAAGTACCAAGAGATGGACAAAAATTGCATATCATCTTGCTGCTGCTGGCTTTCTTCTTTCCTTTATTTATTGAGACATAATACTTGTACATATATCTGGGATAGAGTAGGATAGTTCAATAGTTCAGTGTAGCTTATAATGACAAAATCAGGGTAGTAAGCATTTCCATCTCTTCAAACAGTAATCATTTTATGTGTTAGGAACTTCTAGACTTCCTAGTTATTTTTAAATATATCATATAATGTTGTTGAGGTAACTTAGTAGGCTATAGAACACCAGCACTAATTCCTCCTTTCTAACTGTGATTTGATACCTGTTGTGTACTGTTTTCCCTTTATGAAGGAAAACATAAGGAATGTGTTTTGCTTGTCTGGTTCATTTCACTTAACATAATGTCCTCTAGCTTCACTTACTTTGATGGAAACAACAGGATTTCATTCGTTTTTATGGCTGGGTAATATTCATATACATGTGTGTGTGAGTATATGTATGCATTACATTCATTTATCCATTGAGAGACTCCTTGGTCAGTTCTGTATCTTGGTTGTTATGAACTGTGTAGTAATAAACATGTGCATTCCGGAGCTGTTTGACATGATTTCATTTCCTTTGGATATATATACCCAATTATCAGACTGCTGAAGCAGATAGGAGTTCTAGTTCTAGTTTTTAAAGGAATCTCCAACCTGTATTCTATAGTTTCTGTACTAATTTACATTCCCCCAACAGTGTAGTTTCCCTTTCTTTGTGTCCCTCCCAGAATTTACTATTCTTAGTCTTTTGATAATAGCCATTTTGACTGGGGTGAGGCGGTATTTCATTGTGGTTTTGAATTTCATTCCCCTGATGATTAGAAAGATTGAGCACTTTTATATTCTTTTGGACCATTTATATATTTTCTTGTGAGAAATGTCTATTCAGATAATTTTGCCTTTTACCTAGGGTCCTATGGTAATGATCCCCCCCTGGACCTCAGGGCAGCACAATCTGTTCCAGAACATGCACAGTGTGTACAACTCTGTCTAGAATTTGGCCACTGGTCAGATTCCCAAGTCTTTGAACTCTGTGTGTGTCTGTGTGCGTGTGTGTGTTGCTGGGGGTTAAACTCAGGGCCTCACACATGCTAGGAAAATGCTCTGCCTCTGAGCTGTGTCCCTCGTCTTAGCTCTTGGACCTCTTAATAGTTGCATTATTGCTTAGTTTGCTTTTTGTACCAACATTAATGGTTTCTGGTCAAAGTTCACTCAGTCTACATGCAGAAATAAAAACAGACTACACTGTTTTTCAGCACACTGTTATGCCTAGAAAAATTTTCCTGTTCTCATTTCTCTATCCAGAAGAGAATAATATACACCCAAATGATACATGTAGATCACGGAATCTAGGTTTGTTTGACATCAAAATTTTTTTACTTCATTGAACTGGGGAGACTCAGGCAGGAGGATTGTAAGTTTGAAATCAGTATTGGCACCTTAATGAGCTCCTGTCTCAAAATAAAAAATGGAAAATGGCTGGGGATGTACCTCAAAGGTAGAGTGCCCCTGGGTTTGATTCCCAGTACGTAAATACATGAACATGGTTTTACTTAAAAACTCATGGAAAAAAACTCCTTTTCCCTTGACCATCCTCTCCAAAAACTGTTTTAAACTGAGGATAATCAGTCTGTAGTGAGCAGAGACTATAATTATTGCAAAGATATATATTATATATTCTATATTTAGATATATTCTGTCACTATAAGCACATATGGATGAATATGTGCTTCTTCTTCTTGAGAGAATTCATTCCATTTGATCTGATTCAGGGTTTCCCAACAGTGGTGCTGTTTACATTTTAGGCCAGATAATTCTTTGTTGCAGTAATTGCCTTGTACATTGTAGACTGCTTAGAAATATCCCTGATATCTATCTCCTAGGTGCCAATAAGACTCTCCCAAATGTGAGAACCAAATATCTCCCCAGGAACAAAATTGCCCAGCGGCAGAAGTCTTAACTGAATAGTACAGCTAAGTCTTGGGGAAAGCCAGAGGAAGGATATACCTATGAAGTCCCTTCCTTTTCCTTCCCTCCTTTCCCCTCCCCTCCTTTCCCTTCCCCTCCTTTCCCCTGTTTTTCCCTTCTCTCCGTTTTTTCTTTCTTTCTTTCTTTCTTTCTTTCTTTCTTTCTTTCTTTCTTTCTTTCTTTCT
>NW_004955507.1:2461531-2543510 GCF_000276665.1 Chinchilla lanigera
TCTCTCTCTCTCTCTCTCTCTCTCTCTCTCTCTCTCTCTCTCTCTCTCTCTCTCTGTGCTGAGGATTGAACCAGGGCCCTTTCTAGCTTAGGCAAGTGTTCTATAGTTTACGTTCCTAGCCCAAACAAGCTATCATTTGATATTCCTATCCCTCTCTCCTTTATTCCTCATGTCTTTTAACAGGCTCAGATTCCTTGATGTTATCACAAAAGGTCAATAAAAAGGTCATCCCTGCAGATAAGTCAAGCTAGTATAGTCTCCACATATTGGATTGGGTCCATCATCTACTGAGGGAAAATCCAAGAGATTGATTGCAAGTGTGCTCCTGAAGCATTTCATACTGATCAGTCTCCTCCGGTCTAGTGATCTAGGGGCCAGGGCTGACATGTAATTGTGCTTCAGCTCTTGGCAACCTAATTAATTGCATCCCAGTCCTTTCGCAGATAGGTTGCCTGAAAGGGAAGGAGTTGTTCAGTATAGTATACAACAATCAGTGGATATAAGAGAAAGTGTACCTCAGATATGTAAGCTCCAGCTTAGGCTTTTCCAGGCAAAGCTATGCACTAAGTAGGTGAAAGAATTGCCTTGAATTTTCTTAGCTGAGGACTCTGAACTCCACTCCACGCTAAAGAAATTGCTGATAATATGCCTCCTATGTAGTTTTCCCATAAGGAGAAGGTGCACTCACTTGGCTGCTGTGAATATATCATCCATCAGTGTGACACAACATGGGAAACTAAGTGAATTCTCAGCTGACATAACAGGAGGGCAGTGGGAAGTGGGAGGTCAGAATGGCTGGGAAGTCTATCTCACCTCTACCATTCTTTCATACCTCCTCTTTGCAGCTCCTTGCTCTACTGGATGCTTGAGTTAAAGGAAATTGGATCCAGTAGTGGGAGAAGGAAGAGAGGCAGCAAATGACCACACACAGCAGTGGGCTGAGGTTCTGGTTGCTGAGTGTACTTTTCATATGCCAGTAGTACTGACTAAGGGCCTTGTAACATTCTGGGTCCTTCAACCCATGTTGTCTTGCCTGATCTTCACAATAAACCAGTAAAGAAAGCACATCTAGTTTCACCCACAGTCAAGGCTTAGAGAGGTAAAGAATCCATGGCTAGCTCCGGGAAGCTGGAGTCAGCCTTTTTGGGCTCTGCCAGCACCATCCTTCTAAATACATCAAGGAATATTTCCTTAGGGTATTGAGATAAAATGATAGCCTCAGAGAATATAACATTTCAAGCATGCTTTCTGTGCTTAAAGGATCCCATAACACTGGTGCCAAAAGGGACTTTAGGAATTATTTGTTTCCTCTACTAAATGAGGAACCTGAACAAAACAAACATAGAAGACAGAAGGGAGATGAGAACCTATCCAGGACTGTGGGGAAAACAAGAGAGAAAACAGCACAGCTAGAAGTCCCAGAAAGGACAAACTGCAGGGCATCGCATGTGAGTGGGTGTGAGTGGAGGGGCAGAGAGGGTGAGTCAGAGTTGGGCTTGATCATGAAACCGTTGGCTGAAACAGGAAGGATTAGGGAGGGAACTGGTGGAATGGAGGTAAAAATAAATTGGATTTGTTTCTGAAGAACTGCAAAGTCGAGGAAGTGGAAACGCCAATTAAAATTCTAAGAACTGGGAAGGAAAGGCATAGAAGCTTTCAGATAAGGGTGAGCACCCTTGCACTCAGGCATCCACAACAGGACTCATCGTGTTCAGTAGTTTATTAGCCACTTAGATGGAAGCTGGGAGCGATGTTTGCCATGTCTATGATCCATGCAAAGCTAAATCCCACCGATGTCAGGAGCAATAGGAAAAAAAGTCAAAATAGAAAGAAAAAAAGAAACTAACATGAAATTTACCAATTTACACTGATGACAAAACAAATGGGAAGTTATCAAAAATGTAAAATTTCCCCTTCAAATTAGTTTCACTAACGTGAAAGGAATGAATTTCAATGTGATTCAGAATTATACATTTTGAAATGTTCTCCTACAAGTACGAAATTTTTACGATCATAGGAATGTTTACTATGAAACAAATGAGAACCTAGGTCTCAGTTGGGTTTCTGATGATATCACTGCCTTACAAAAATCAGGGGAAATCATGGCTAATAGTCCAATAAAAGATCTTAAGAATCTATGAACTCTTACTAACAGAGAAGCCTACTTCATATAGTGTCTACTTGGGAGGAAAAAGGAGAAGCGTGTTGACACATCTCTATGTTCAGATGCAGCTTAGCCACCTTCCTGTCTCAGTTCTACATAGAAAGTCTCAAGGTGAGAATCCATTCCCAGCAGTGTCCATCTGAGGACCACCATCACTTTTTAAGAACCCTTACCTCTTTCCAATCTTTTCCTTCGTTCACCCTGCTCTTGTCCTCCTGGTTGTTCCTGCCTCCAGTCTCTTTTCAGCCTTGGAAATCTACCCTCTGGATCAGGGTCATTTCATTTAGTCCTTTGAATGAACACTCACTGTCTCTATTTTTTGGCTAAGATTTTAAACAAACTCTCCTATGAGCTTTGATAAGCTTAAAAACATAAACATAGCTGTTCACTTATGCTATCATCTGGTACTAAATAATTACACAGTGAGACAAGCAGAGAAAACATAAGTCTCTCCCCTGAGAAGACATAAGTCACAGGGGGCACATATTTCATCTATCCTTCATCCTGTCATGTAATTACAGAAAAGATTTAGATCATGTTTTGAGTCTGCTGTGTTTACAATTTCATTTCTTTCAAAAGCTCCACATCAACAGTGCATGTTTTATGAAAATAGGCCAATTCTGTAAAGACAACTTAGTAACCAAGTGGGAAAAAAGTTACTTTTCTCTAAGCAGATGAGTGCAGTATATGATTATCCACAATATAATTTTGGCTTTCTATCCTATAATCTATGGTTTCATGTTGCCTATCAACCACTCTGTGATCAAGCTGGACTTTGTCCAAGAAGGAAGGATCATAAATTATTTCAGTTCTATCGCCTCTCTTTATTTACATTTCCATCTGAGGTTCCCAAAAGAGGTCATAAGGCTTAGTGTAGCTTTAGGGCGTGAAGGACCTTTGGAACCCTCTTCCTCATTTGAAAGAAGCCCTGATATATGTGCCTTGTTAATCTCTTTCCCACATCCTGCCTACCTCTCCTCTTTCCCTTCTCACTGCTGTGCTCCAGGCCTTCAACTCTAGATGGTTGCATGACTTAAGTGCTCACCCCCATCCCTGCCTTCAGGTTCCTCCACCCTATCCATCCTGCCCTCTCCCTTGTGGCTGCAGTCATGGCAACTCGCTCTCCAACTCCCTCTGGTTCCAGTCCTTTTCAACTGGGCCTCACCCTATATGTTTAACCATATTGGGACCTTCAGTCCCACATGGGCTGCCATCTACAGCCTCTGCTGGGTGGAAAACTCCTCAGCACTCCCCTAAGGGACTGTACTCATGTCAGCTCCGCATTTCCTCCCTTCCAGCACCTAACGCTCTTTCTACAATTATGCAACTCCTTTTAGGTGACCTGCTCCTCCAAGCCCAGCTCTTGAAGCCTCTTTTCCATAAATCTTTCTACAGCTTCTCCAGGTCTCTTCCATACTCATGTGTCCTTTACTCCTTCCATTGTTTCACATTCTCCTGCCGCCTCCCATGAGAGCACAACAGAGAACAAGGCAGTTGCGGTGCCCTCTTGTTTCCGTCGTGCTGATGGCTCCGCGGCTCCCAGCAGCACTCTCGAAATGGCTGAGCGGCTAACGCTGCGCCTCAGACTGCCCTTGTAAAACCCCAACTAGGTAGAAGACCAGAGCCACATGTCAACAGTGAAGGGCTGTCAGTTCCAAGCTCATGTCTCTTAAATCTTGTCTCCAGAACTCCCAAATCTCCAGCACCTAATTAGTTTTGATAGCTTATCTGCTACATGTGTCACATAACTCCATGAAAAACTGAAGCTACAGTATGAAGTTAGAATATAAGACAATCTCTGAACGCTTAAAAGTACCAATCTCCAAAAGTCATGGGACCATTACAATGAGACAAAAGGATCTTCAAAGTCGAAATTTAGGAAGTTGTCTTTTCCTTAGCTCTTTGCATCGTGTTCTTGGGCCACTTCTGGTTTATTCTTCCTAAGTTGTTTTATCTTTAAATAATTATCACACTTTATGGAGGACACCAGAAAGAGCAATAGAGTTCTCCAATAAACCTGTGATAAATGTCCAGAAAACAAATAAGAGATAATAAAACACTGTATACTAAATACAAAGTATTACAACTGTTCTTAAAATTCAGTCATAATAGGGCCAGAGAGATAGCTCAGTGGCACAGCGCCTGTCTGGCAAGCACAAGGTCCTGAGTTTGATTCCTGGTATCCAAACAAACAAAAAAAATTCAGTAGTAATCCATGATGAAATGGGTGCAGACTCCTCATAGACAAACTATTCTTTAACAGTTTATGGCAATCACACTCTGAAAACTGACCTTTGGTAAAGTCTAAGCCCTAGGCATCCACATTTTATTACCTCTCTAGAACTTTATACTTTTTTCTATCACTGGCAAAAGCCATCTAGGGCCAGCCCACTTGTTCCTACACATTTCTTTAAAAACCCAAGTCTACTTCCCCATAATGCCTCCTACTGCCTTTGAGCCAGTAAAGTATTCCAAGGTTTCACTATTTCTGAGGTGCCGTAAGAGCACTGGAGAGGAAAAAAGGAAAGACAATATCAGACTGGAAAAGCTTACCTCAACTTCTGACTGGCTGGGACAGTTATCTTATTAAGTTTGTCCATTCTTTTTGGTATGAGACACGAGTCACTATTCTGTCGTAATGTCAGCAGCTCCTGGCCCTCCTAGGGAGCAGCATGGTAAGCCTCTGGTGTGCAGAGCTCCGGTCGCAGGAGTCTGACTTCTGAGCACGCAGGCGTAGCAAACACCCCTGCGCTAGAGAGAAGTAAAACTCGCTGGAGCACATCATCAAGTTTCACGTTGCTACGTAATCATGTGATCTGGGTAGCCAGCCAGCTTGGCAGATTACTCCACGCTGTGTACACTTTACTAGTAAAACCTATTAGACATGCAAATTTCTTTCCAGCTGCATTTTTTATAATCAGGTTTGGGCAAGCTTCTGGCTGGTCACTACTTCCTGTTCGTCCCAAAAACACGGTCCCCGTTTCAGTAGATGTTGAGCTGTCATCTGCAACTTCTCTGGCTTAGAGAAAAGTAGAATCATCATTTCCACCTGGATGACTGCTGGGGACTTGCTGCTTATTTGCATAAAATCATGGATAAGCTTTTTCCACTTATAGAACCTGTATATGAAAATGGAATTTTATAGTAGTTATCAAGGTGGCAGGACAGAGTAGAAATAGTTTCCTCAGTGAGAGTCTCTTTTCCTGAAGCTCATTTTAAATGTGATGGACAATTCTGTACACAAGTTCACTTAGGGGCTGAGACAGGTGACTCGGGTAAAGGGAGAAGATCTCCCCCATAAGCTCTGTGGCCTACTTCTCTGCTGGCAGAGTCAGGAGTTACCTTGCTGAGAGACTAATGCTTCCAAATAAAACCAGGATGCCCCCCAAAAGTCAGCTGAGGGCAAAGCTAACAATTTCCCAACAACACAATTCTAAGATCAAGTAGAAGTCCCCCTATAAGCAGGGTGCTACTCCCCTCCTTGACAGTGTCTCATACCCTTGCCCTTTCATCATGCCCAGTGACACGCTGGACACAGAGTCATCACAAGCACAGACAGGTAGGTGAGGTATAGAGGGAACCACACCTTCAGCAGCTGAACCATCCTGAGAATGCTGCTTCCCTCCTAGATGACTTCTCACTTTCTCCCACCTGGTCTGAAAAGCATGGATTTATCTGTCATTGGACAGTAGCAGGTAGTTCAGGATCAAGGACAAAGAAAACAAGAGGAATCATTTCTTGGGAACCTGGACACATTTGCACAAAGCTAGCAGGAATGCCCTGAACAACTTTATGAAGTAAAGTGCACATTTCTCACACTTGTCAGGAAGACCATTCCATTCCTAGGCCTGAAAGATATACAGAGGCAGGGAAAAAAGAGGGCCCCTCATTACTTCTCTCCTGTCACAGATCCAAAGTTTGGCTGAAGAGAAACAGGGAGAGAGGAGCAGACAGAAGAGGTGAACTGGAAGAGGAAAAGGAAAGGAGAGAGGAAGAGGAAAGTCAGCAGCGGCGGTGGTAGAGGTGGAAATCTTAGATGAATGTTTTCCTCCCTGCTCTCTTCTTTGAACAAACAGAGGTTCTATACTTCTCGCGGTTACATTCATGCACTGCATTTGAATTTCCGGTTCCACCAGATGTTCAGGAGCAGGATCTTCAGAGGTATAGAAGGTGGGGCCTGTCTGCTAGACCAGGCCACTGACTTGGCCAGACCATCAAACAGTCTTTCACAAGAAAAATGCAAGTGCTTGCCCCTCCTTAGTCATTTATTTTCCCCAACCTAGTAGCTCAATTTTCTTGCAGTGTATCCTCTCCCATAATTCTTAGCTGGAAGAACCAGGTAGACCAACATGGTAAAGGCACATTTAATGTCATCAGAAATCAGAGAAGTCAGATTTTATTGTATGGAGTGATAACAGTCAGCTCGCTGCTTCTGAACTATTGTAAAGTGTACCCCATTGGCCACTTGACTTTTCTCTCCAAAAACAACTCTGCTCAGCACCTGGGCTGTGAAGTTTTTATTCCCCAGAGAAAAAGACATGGGTAAGAGTTACACTTCTGCTTTTTCTTTTTACAGACACTTGTCTTTCTTCTTTTTACTGGGTGTTTTCTGACATGATGAAAATGAGAGTCTGCTTTTCCAGGCTGGACATTTTGCCCCACGTGTGGGCAGCGTGACAACCTAGTGCCTCAGGCCTGCGACAAGCACCTGCAGCTCTGACTGGCCTGCCGAGAAGGTCGTGCAAGGATAGGAACTGATGACATCAAGTCTTCGTAGAAGATGTGGGGATGGAATGAGACCACGCAGAGCAATAAATCCTGATAAGCTCAGGTCCCTTCTGTGTAGCACAGTGGACAAGGAAATCAGTTGATCACTAGATTAATAGACAACAAATGGACAAATCCAATTTTAAAGAAAGTTTGAAATGCCTATACATCAGCAAGAAAAGTATGAAGTGCAACCATTTGGGAAACAGCCTGTTACTTAACAAATTCAATGGCATGTATACCTACGACCCAGCATAAGTCGTATACGAGTCAAGCACTCCTAACTATGTATACTAAGGTCATGAGTGTGAAATTTAATTAAAGCACTGGTCATAATAAAGAAAATAGTTCTGAAAGTACCCTAACTGTGCATCAACAGGGGTAATTAGTGAGTTAACCTTGGCATAGGCACACAATGGAGTATTATTCGACTGTGAAAATGACTGAATTCCGACTGCATCAGGATATACAAAAATACTTGAAGCAATAATAGCAAACCAGTATGATTCCGTTTATGTTAAGGTAAAAGACATGTAAAACTAAACAATATGTTAGTTATACACGTATCTGGTAAAACCAATAAAGAGAATAATAAATGTCAAACTCAGGCAATTGATTACCAGAGAATGATTACCAGAGCAAAAGTGCACACATTTCTTACACTGAGTGATGCCATTAAGTGTTCAGTTTATTGTTATTCATCTCTCACATACATTGTATTAAATATTGTTAAAAACTAAATAAAAGGAGACCAGGTCTAGAATTATCGGGGAGAACCAAGACAACATGCCTAAACCTAAGCCACTTCAGTGAAAGCCTGGGGCTTACAAACAAGAAGACAGATGATACTGGGGTTTAGGGATAAGGTGCAAACAACCCCAGTTTCGTTGGGGCTGTTTTCTTGCCTCAGCGGGTAACAACTACAATACTATGTTTATTCAATGCTTTCTGTCTCCTATATTATGATGATATTCATTTCACATGAGAAAAAAATTAATTCTTAGATTAACTGGCCCAAAGTCAAGCCATTTGTTAGTGAAACAATGGGGACCCACACCCAAGTCTGTTTCGATAGTCTGCTAATCTTAGGGTTCTGGCATTGTGAGAGAAATCTTCTGCAATTCAGGAGAGAACCCTCCCTTGGCATCAGCTTAACATGACATTGGGCAAATCACTTAGACTCCCTGACCTTAATTTCTCATTTTTAGAGGGCAGGAGAAAAGATTTATAGAGGGGTCAGGTTCCTTCTGAATTGGAATGAGAACATTGTCAATGAGCCCAGAAATTGGTTAGGACCCCTGGGAATACCTTGAGTTTCCAGGAGGGAAGTCTCTGCTCCTCATTATTAAACTGCCTCCCAAAAAGGGGCTGGGTGGCTTTGACAATTTTCAAAGCCTTGGGGATAATCCAAGTCATCACTGGGACTGGGAGATCAGCCACAGTTCAGCCTGTCTGAATGCTCTTCCTCTGCCGGGGCCAGTTTAGACAAACTGCCAAAGGCAGTAGGCAATGTTTGTTGGTGATACTATATAGCCTGGTTCTATCCAAAATCATAATCTAGTCCTGTGATTCTCAGACTCACAACTTGGGGTGGGAGATGTGTGCGATTATCCCTCCTATTTTATGATATGAAGTTTGAGTCTCAGAAAGGTGATGACTTACTCAGGGCCATCCTGACCCTTGAGCTAGGGCCCCTAACCCTTAAACCATTCACTGGTGTCTATCTTGGGATGGGTTGGGGCACATCCAGCAGCACTCTGGCAGCATTCTGACAAATTCAGGCCAGTGTAGCAACAACCTGACACTGGTCAGACCCACACCTAATTTTCTCAGCCATTACCAGTTAAGAGCACAGATGGAAGGAGGTCTGAGAGGCAGCTAAGGTGTCTGGGTAAGACAGTGGAAGAAAACAGCAGAAGAGGACCAAGGGGGCGGAGACAGAAAGGAAGTGTGGCAGATGCTGTTAGTAGTTTGCTGTTCTCCTCGTTGTGGCAGGAGAGGCAGGAAGGGAGAAAGAAGGAAGAAGAGATGACATCTGTGGCTTGAGCAAATGGCGAAAACCCTTTTAAGCTCAAGGCTTCACTTTCTGTGAGACAAATCAGTTCCCTATTTTACCTGTATTTTTTCTGAGTAAATGACATTCTGCACATCAAATTGTCCAAGAGTGAAGCATATGTATCACTAAGAGGACGAAGCAGATGAATCCAGCCTTTATTCATTACATCAGTCCAAGCCTGTGTAGGAGAGAGAATCCCAGTGGCCGCATGATTCCTAGCCTATGTGTCATCTCTGCCTCCTCCCCCTCTTCATCCCTCAGGGCCCGTCTGCCAACAAGATTCTCTTGTGAAGGTTTCCACCCTCACTCTGCCTTCCTTCTACCCCAGGACTCACCTGGGACACTCACTGATCAGCTTCTTGTGCTTTCTCTGTAACTAGATCCACCTTGCTCTCAGGCTTCCAACAGCACATGCTGGTCGCAGTTTGTCTGTTCTCTTTTATAGTTCAAAGGCTTTTCTCTTCTTCTAGAGCCAAATATGAAGGCATTTATGCTCCTCTGTGAGTATTCTTGATGATCCATCTTCTTCTTCATTAACACATAGCAGGTAGTCATGTTCTTGGCCAGGCTGGGCATCAAACACCCCTTTCTCCTCGCTAGTCACGTGGCCCAACCAATAGTCAAAAATAGCCAGAAATAGAGTAGAATGCAGATATGTGGAGCAGGGGTAGTTCCAGGCAATCAGGGAGGCCAAATAGTCCCCATCAGTTAGGGCCGTGATGGAGCCAGAAAGTAGCAAAGGTGGAGAGGCAGAGTTCTCTTACTGAGGAATAGCCATGTCAGAGCTGGGGAGAGCCAGAATAAGGCTTGTGGCAGCGAAGAATTGAGAATTTGAACCAGAAAAGTCACCAGCAACAGATGCTATAGGTGTTAACTACATTTTTATGTTATCTTCTATCTCATGAAATTTGATTACTCTCCTGAGCTTGAGTAGATGGCCTACCCAAGCAGCTCATCTGGATTCAAAAGGACCCGAGATAGACCATCTGCCAGGGGATATATTCCTGTAATCTGAGCACTTGGGGAGGGTAAAGCAGGTGGACTGCAAGCTCAAGCCTGGCCTGGGGAACTTAATGATTTAGCTAGACCCTGTTTTAAAATATAAAATAAAAAGAGCTGGGGGATGAAGCTCTGTGTGAAGGCCCTTGGTCCAATACCCACCACCACAAAGAAAATCCTCAAATAGAAGCAGCAAATGGGGAGACATTCTTGGATGGATGATTCAATATCATAACAATGACCATTACCTCCAATTTAAATTAAGTAGAAGTTTAATGTGATCCCAATAAAACAATGATAGTGTCCTCTCCCTTCAACCAGTTGGAGTTAGACAAGTTGATTCAAAATTTCTTGTACAAAAATAAATAAACAAAAAGAGCCATGCAACCCTGGAAAAGAAGAGAATAGCCTTCCCAGATATTAAAGTATGCAATAAAGCCCTGTAATACATTACAGTTCTGCTGCACAGACAGGGAAATTGAAGAGAAAATGCAAACATGAGTAGAAGAATATGAGGAATATAAGTATATTATGAATATCTAAAAGGGAGAAATGGACCTCTTTAATAAAAAGAGAAATTACAAAGTCATTGGGAAAAAGACAAAAGATCCAATTCATAACTTATACCATTTGGCAGAAAAAAACTCTTAGTGGATCAAAGGTTTTAAGAAATGAAGTCATAAATATACCAAAAAAAACCACTGTTAAAATTCTTTATAACCTTAGATATCATTTAAAATTTAGAAATAATAAAGAAAATCTTGATACATTTAACTAGAGAAACATAGTGAAAATTTTCATGATTAAAAAATAAAATAACATCAAAAGATATAGGACAACCTAGGACTAAAGTGTTACATAATGTTTCACAGATACAAAGCTAATGTCCCTGATAGATCAAGAGTTTCTAAAATTTACATGCAAAACAAAAAAACCTAGACAAAAAATGAGCAAAATAATGAGCACAAAATGCAAGTGGTCTTTAAGTGAATGCAATGATATTCAATCACATTTTTACTGAGATAAATTACCACAACAGTGCTGAAACCCTTTCTCACATATCAGATTAACAAAAATCTAGAAGTATAATGGTAGTATTGCTGAGGCTCAGAGAAACACCTTTTGCTTGAAAACATTACATTTCCTGTAGAAAGGAATGGATAGTACACATTATTCACCTTTGTCTTGTAACCCAGGAATCTCTCTTCTACCTCTGGTCCTGAAGATGCATCGTCGCTTATGTACACATGCACCATCTACATACAGTTACTTATCACAGTTACATTAGCAATAGCAAAAGATGGCAAAAATCTAAATGCTTTTCAGTGGGGGCCCAGTTGAATAACTTTGGTATATACATATGTCTACACATATGTGCACACATTATTATACAAATAAACTCTGGAAAGATAAATCTGAAGCTAATAAAAATAGTCACCCACAAGCGGAAAAAGGAAGCAGAAAGTAGAGACAAAGTGGGAGGGTGTATATAGATTCTCTAGAGCTACTGTTTTGTGGACTTTTGTCTTTTAAATTATACAGCTGTGTGACATGTACTTTAAAATGGGATACTGCTTACATACACGTTGCAGATCAAACACTTGGGGTTAAACAATGTTAGTCTACATACATGGATGACTTTAACTTTATTGCCATTAAACATTTCAAATTGCAAAGAAAAGGAAATTAAGGCAAAAAGAAAAAAACAAATCCTTTTTTAAAAAGAAGTAAATAAGTTTAAAAGGCAATATATTCGAGAGCGGAGAATTATTCTAACTAATTTTGAACACAGTCCTCTGAATATCCTCAGTAAAATGATTCTAACAATGAGAACAACTACAGGGAAATCTCAAAGTGTGCTCCACATTTTTACTTTTAGTAGAAAAATATGCACTGTGATTTTTGTATATAGTACCAAAAATTAGTAGGAACCCAGATGTATAAGGGAAGAAACATGAATATAAAAATGAAGAAATAAAAACTTGGTATTCTAAGATGTAATTGAAAATATCAATCTGAACTCATGATTTTCCAGCAGTAAGTACTAAAAGCCTTCAGAAACAATGACATTCCAAATTTTAACCGCATGAAAAAGTGCTCCATACAATTATATTAATAAAAGGGCAGAGTCACCACTAAAAGGAGGCAGCGGCTGCTGCTGAAGAAAGGGTTGGGTCCGAGTCTGGGTTGGGCGAGGTTGAAACTGAACCTTGGCCAGCTTGTCTTTCCTCTCTCTTCTGAATGCAAGGATATACTCAAAGATAGTGAAGACAGTGCATGTGTCAAAAGAACATAGGAGCACACCTGTAAGAGGATTCTAGTAGATAATTTGGGGACAATTTGAATATCAAAAAGAATAATTTCCTAATACAATCTAATATTCAGACTATATTAAAATTTCTCCAGTTGTTCCCAAATGCCTTCTGTAGTTGGATTCCTTCAAACAGTATCTTAGCTGACAGTGGTGGTGCAGTCCCATAATCCCAGCATACTGAGTAGCTGAAGCAGGACTGCAGTAAGTGGTTTTCATGACAACGGGCCATGATATATCTATCCTACAGCATTACTATGTAAAGAGATTGTTCAAATCAATAAACAAATGACTAACACCCTGTAGAAAAATGGGGTAAAAAGAGAAAAGATTAACTCATGAAAGAGGTACAAATGGCTCTACATAACACACAATCTTGCCAAATCAAAGAAATGTAAGTGTAAGATACCAATTTGAATAATCAAAATAAGCTTTTAAAAGTGGTAATATTCACTTTTGTGAAAGGACAAATGGATATTCTTGCCGGCCAAAGTACTATAAATTAATTGAAACTTCCTGGAAGACAATTTAGTAATATGTATCAGAATTCTTTAAATGCTCATGTGCTTTAAAAAATGTAAAATTTTATAAATTTTCCCTGTTTAGAATTATTTATAAAAGTGCAGAAATAGAAATGATGTAAAGGTCTAACAATAATGTAATAACTCCATAAATTATATCTATAAAATGGAATATTCTATAGTCACTAAAAACAATATTTTCAAATAGCATATAATAATATGGGGAAACATTCATGAGGAAAAAAACCATGACCTGACGTTGTTCATATAGTGTAGTTCAGGTTTTATATATACACAAAACACACACACACAGGAAAACACAGTCACATACTAACAGTAATTACCTCTGGATGGTTATTGTGTCTAAAATTTTTCCTGAATTCTAAATAATTCTTTGGTTTGCTTTTAAAATTAAACATTTTAAAGATATTTACTTTGCAGGTTAAACATTAGTACTTTGGGTTAGTTTCATAGCAATAACAATTTACCATAACAGTTTACCACAAATTTGGTGGCTTAGAACTATAGAAATTTATTATCACGTAGTACTGGAGGGCAGCAGTCCCAAACCAAGACGTCAGCAGGGAAAAGCCTCCTCCCAGCTCCTTGTGACTCTAGGCATGTTTTGGCTTGTGGCTGTGTAATTCATGTCTCTGCTTGTTGTCTCTGCCTGTCTTTAAGTAGCCTTTTGTCCATTCTCTGCTTCCGTACTCTGTGTACATTTGTACACAGGGACACTCGTCAATGGATTTAGAGCTGTCCTACTTAATCCAAGGTGACCTCAAACTGAGATCTTTAACTTAGTTAGTTACATCTGTAAAGACCCCTTTTCCAGAAAATGTCGCATTCATTGGTTCCAAGTTTAGGGCATAGACATCTTCCAGAGAACTACCACTGTATGCTTTAAAGTAAGAGGGAATAAGTCACTTAAATTATAAATGTCTAATGTATAATATTTGTGTTTCATTTAGGGATTCTTCAACCATAAATAATAGAGAACCCCACTCAGGCTGGACTCAGTAAGAAGTTATTGAACTGTCCATCTGTCCTGGGGCAGGCTGGAGGGCCTAGGATCCAAACACTATGGTTACAACTATTGTTCACGCTCTTTGAGTCTCTTGGTTAATTCCTCTCTTCAAAGTGGCCAGATGACTCTTTTATGGTAAGTCACTGGATATTGATCATATCAACTATTGACAGAAAATTGTTAATTTTTTCAGAATTTTGTAAAAGTATGCTTAACAAGTTATTATACAAAAATACATATGTATATATGATTACAATGGAATAAATGGTATTTAAAACAAAGGTAATAAATACTCAATACCCATCTCTTTCTAGTTATTTTACTGTTACTTATGTTTTGGGGATTATTTACACATATTGTATTTATCTCTGTGATGGAAATAGTGTACTATTGTATACTCCTTCCTAGCTTTATGTTCAGAGACATTCTGGTGGAGTGTGAAATTAGTCATTGTGGAAGTATTTTCACCACATGAATTGCTATAAATGCTATAAATCAGGTATTTTCCCCACCCCCAAGAAACAGTTGTTAAACATTTACCAACATACCACCACTCTGGCTGCTCCAGCTTCAGAGCCCCTTGGGTTCAAGTACCGCAGAATTGGAGACAGCACCTTTAGACATAGTGAGATTCAACCTGGTTGAATATGTCTGAGTCTCCTCTCCTTTTCCAACACTCTAGATAGCTTGGAAAGGTTTTCCTTTCTCCTTTGCTCTCTTTCTGTTCTGAGAACAATGGAACAGGCACTTGGTCGTCACACAAAAGCACTGCTGGAGGCACCATCTCTGAGTCAAACACCAAGAATGGGAGAAAGATATACCCCATTTTCCATTCTGGAGCTGATTCAGAAGCCCACCCAAGACTATGAATTGAGGGTGATGCCCACATGAACGCTGGGCTGTCAGTGCAAGAAGGATGACATGGCTGGAAGTATAACCACCAGTCAGTAAAGCAGGAGTTTACACATAGTCTCCAATTCCCCTAACTGGCATCAAGTTTCCTTCCTCCATTGCTCTTGGTTCCATTTAAGGCTCCCTGTAAGTGGGGGGAGGTGGTCAGTCTCTGATACAACATTTATTCTCCCATGAAGTCCTACTTTCCTTTAAAAGGATACTATTCTTTTCTCTCACAGTTCTGGGTTTTACTGCTTTCAGGTTGGAGTCAACTTAGACAAATGAAATATAACACTTTTGTGTTGCATGACTTCCTGAGATATTTTTTACCTTGTTTTTTTTGTTTTTGTTTTTGTTTTTCTCCGGTACCGGGAACCGAACTCACGACCTTGCGCTTGCCAGGCAGGCGCTTTGCCGCTGAGCTAAATCCCCAGCCCTTCCTGAGATATTTTTTAAATTAAATTTAAATTATTTCTGCATTTGAGAGGTTCCCAGACAAGTGGAAGAGACATTCAAGTAAATCATTGCCAATGATATTACATACACTTTCAGAAGATATGTTGATAAAAGTTGCACTGAGAACTGGGGCGGGGAGCAGTTAGAGGCACGGGGAGGCTCCGCAGGGAGGTCACGTGAGTTGGACCTTTATAAGCACCAGGCAGGAGGAGCAGAAAGGAGATTTTCCGGGGCACTATGTTGCCATGGTACCACAAAGTCACCCAACCTCACTTACTCCTCCTCTCCTTTTCCAGCACTCTAGATAGCTTGGAAAGGTTTTCCTTTCTCCCTTGCTCTCTTTCTGTTCTGAGAACAGTGGAACGAGCACTTGGTCATCACACAAAAGCACTGCTGAGGCACCATTGCATGAAGGTCAAGAAAACATAGGCTTTCAACAAAATCTTCGAAGGGCCTGGGAACTGTCCGGCTGCTCGTCTCCTCTGCGGAAGGAACCCATTCTCCAAGCAGAGGCATTCGAACAGAAGGACTTACTTCTTTAGCTTTTCTGTTTGCTCAATTACTGTATTACTCCAGAGTCGTTTTCTATTTTCATCTCCAGAGCAGACACTTATTTCTACAGCAGTCTTTCGAGCCTGAGGATCAAGGTACTATTTTCACTTGTGTGGGAAAAGGTACTTTCAAGGGCTTAACAACAAACTTACAAATAAATGATTGAATTCAACTGCTTTTGGGCAATGAACTTCCTGTAATGTTTTGCACACTTCAGTGCTAAATGCTGGTATGTATATGAATGTGTGTGTGCGTTAAAATTTCTAAATATGGGTGCCAGGTGTTACATTTTCAGACTGACCAAGTGTGACTCTCCTCCCCTGCCCTTAAAGCAACAAAATCATGTATACATTTAGAACACTTGGCAGAAGAAATGGCAAGGGCCAAGAAATAAATAAGTAAATGAATAAGTAAGCAATATTGAAAGTTTAAGAGGAAGAGATGTATATTAACACAATATAAGAGAGGAGGTTAACTTTTTCCCCTTAGCTTTATTACAGATTATGACGAGTTGCCAAGCACAGGGAGAAATTGGAGATCAAAGCCACCCCTACAACTTGACTTTTCTTTGAATTCATCCACCCAAAGAGACAACCGTGATGAGGTTTCTAGTTTCCTTCAAAGCAAGCCAAGACCTTTCCTCACCAAAATTTAAACCAGCACGGTGATGATGGTATACAACTTGTCTGCCTGATAAATCTGTATCATCAAACAGCACACACACAAGAGGCGGTAACCAATTGCTTCTTTGCACCAAAAGAAGGCTGGGTGCTGGGCTCAGTACCTACTTCATTTCACCCTCCCCCACCTCTTAATTCCTCTTTATATCTCTTCTACACCCTTGACTGATCTTCTGTCCTTAGTTTCTTTATTTCTGTCTCACTTCCTGTATCCAGAGGGTATGACATGGCTAGAATTAATGTTCCTGAACCAAAGAAATTAACTGTTGTTTCTCCCTTTCAAAATTACCTACTTACTGCTCTTTATTCAAGGTGCATACACTTTGTACACAGTATGATGAAGCATTTTTCCCTGTAAACATTAGTGTATAGTTTGTTACACACATAAGTGATAGGTTTTTTAATAATGCTATCAAAATTTTGAAAAACTTGCTTGTGCTTTTGAGCAAAATCCAGTATTCCCTAGTGAGCAGGACTGACTACATACTATGTAGGATCCAGTACAAAGTGAACATGTCGGCCCCCGTGCTCAAGAACATTAAATCATGTGTGGCATCCTGGGTGACTGCACAGGTCACACCCATGGAGCTAACCCTGCTCATATGTTATTATCAATGAAAACTCATGCACTCACACGTATGACTCTCTAGGCTACTATGGAATTAACCAAAACTCCACATTGAAAATTAAATAATGTGGCCCGCTCCAAGTGTAAATATTTTCTGGTGGTTTTCGATACGCTTCCTGTGAATTCACTTATTGACAGTAACCAACACAGAGAAAATGTTGCAGTTCCTGGATCAACTCACGTATAGGTATTTTGAATGACCTGTTTTTTAATGTTTAGAGCTTAATAAAATATACTAAGAATGTACTATTGTATAAAGAATTTTGAAGTCACCTTTCCCTGAGGCTGGAAGTGTTTGTAGTAACATTTGGGCAGGGTCTGTGCGCTGGGAACCACGGTGAACATTAACCATCATGTAACTGGTCTATGGCCCAACTGATGGGAGGGCTGATAAAGCCAAGAACACAGCGAGAGAACGCTGAAGAACAGGTTTGTCTGGTTCCAACAAATTAAACCATGGTCACACTGTTCTTCATTAAGTGTCCCATTAAGTGCTCTTCATTAAGTTCAGTTGAATGGTGGTTTTACATTTTCCTGATACTTCTGCAGGTCCCAAAGACCTCCTCTTTAAGCTTCCATTCATTGCTCCATCCACATCCTCCTGGACCCTGTGCCCTCCTTTTGTGATAATGGACTCCTCATCCCATACTCTTTCTTGCTAAGTAGTGTCTTCTGTCGGGATTCTGTGCAATGGGAAGACCAGTGCTCCAGACTGCAGCTGTACTCCCTCTGCAGGGTGCCTTATGGGCTGATCCCACTGCATTTCCCAAGGGCAAATATAAGCCATTACCACAAGATTTATACCTTTCCCTCAACTGTTTACTCCAACCCCAAGTGAGACTCCCATTATCTCTTTACAACCTCTTCAGCACAAACAAGCAAAACTAGGGCTTGGAGAAGTTAGATAACTACTAATAAGAGAACCCATGGTTCGACTTCTATACTGCCTGACTCTTCCCATGACTGCACTGTCCACAAAACTCTGGTGTAAATTATCAAATAGAACATTTTAACATTTTATAGGAAACCACTGTGTTTATAAGTTTGCAATAAACACATTCACCCTCCCTTTGGTTTTCCCTATTTTCTGTCCTCTCCCAGATTTGGTACAGCTCTATCCACTGTCCTCACCCTCAGAACTCAGTGGATGATGCTAACTTCGTAGTCATACCATCGCATTCCACTAAGATTCTACCAAAGGACGGAGGAAAATACTAAAAAGCACAAAGTCAGGATACTCATCAGCAAGGAGAAAGAAGCCAACTGTCCTTAAGAAATTGCAAAGACCGGGGCTGGGGACTTAGCTCAGCGGCAAAAGCACCTGCCTGGCAAGTGCAAGGTCGTGAGTTCGGTTCCCGGTACAGGAGAAAAACAAAAAAAAAAAAAAAAAAAAAGAAATTGCAAAGACCTTAAGAACATTGAGACACTCAAAAGTATAGAACTGTGTTGACTAAGTCAACTGGCAGTGCTGCACACTACATTGTAGAAATTCCAATAAAAGATAAACTAGGGTCATTTGCAGGAAAATGGATGCACCTTCAAATTATAATGTTAAGCAAATAAATCAGAAACACAAGCTTAAATATTATGTGATTTCTTTTATATGAAAAACCCAAAATATGAATAAAGCACAAAATAAAAGAAATGGAGATAAATCTTTTGCAAAAGGAAAGGGAACCAAGAGATGGAGGGAAGGCGAGGAGGGAAGGATGATAAAAAAGGATTGAGATGTGTTATGTATGTGTACCAACTCCCTATAGTGAATATCATTATATACTCCAAACATGCACTAATAAAAAAATTTTTTTTTTCCCAGTACCAGGAATCAAACTCACGACCTTGCAGTTGGCAGGCAGGCACTGTACTGCTGAGCTAAATCCCTTGCCCAAAAGTTTTAAAAAGTCAAATAATAATAAATGTGCTTACAACACTAGCTTATAAAATTCTTTCATTTACACAAATGCACTTAAACACCACACATTATGGCATAGTTGCTAACATTAGTTCCATTTATGGAGGAGAAAACTGAGGCACACGGCAGTTATGCGACTTACCCACAATTAGTCACGATAAGAAGTAAAGTCAAGTTTTCTGATTCGAGAACCCATATTCTTTCCACTCTCCCACACAGCTATTTATTGAACTATATCTTTAGCTCACTGCACATTTATTTCTTCTTCTTTTTCCCAGTGACAAGAGACACAATTAGAAAGAGCTGAAGGCCTAGTCTGAAGTTCTGTAGCTTACACATCCGCCTGCTGCCACATTTAGAAGTCATAGACCTATGCTTATTCTTTCTAAACCTAAGTAGGCTTTAGATAAGTGAAGAAAATATGGATTATTGGGTGAAATAATCTAGGAAAACTAAAAAGCTATTGGGCAAAAGGAAACGTGAACCCATTGCTTCATTTTATCCATAAAAATAAATTCCAGTGGATTAAAGATTTAAATATGAAAATAAAACCACAGAAAAAGATAGAGAAGATCAGATTTCCCTCCTGTGTTCAGAATCTATGAATGAAAGGGTAAATTGCTACCAAAAAAAATCCATAAAAAATAAGATTTCTATCTCTGACTACATAAAAAGGCCTGCATTATTGTCTTTGTGATGTTTTGATTTTGTTTTTAATGATTTTTGTTAATTTTTTTAATTTTTAAAATAAAAAAATAATTAAAAATAAAAAGAAAGAAAAGCACTATCACTTACCAAGTTTACAGTCAAAGAACACAGTGGGGCAAATATTTGCAACTTAAACTGGTGAGAGCTAAAAGAAAGAATATGAAAATCTTCTGAAATAAAGTCATTTATTCACAACAAGAAAAACTCCCGATTTTCTCCAAGACAGTTTTCCAGTCTAGAGACTTTATAAAATAGAACATACTGACACCAAGTGGTGACCAGTAGAACTTCCACATCCTGAGTGACTGAATTCTTGGAAATGAAGTTCTGTCTGGCCAGCTCACCAAGCCACTGACATAGTTTCTAGGCAACCTGACTCATCAATGGCTCCGTTGGTGGATCCATTTGTCAGATTTTCAACACATGTATGTCGAGGTTTGTTGCTTTTGGTATACCACATGTGTGTATGTACTTAGGCACACGGGAATGGATGGATACGGGTGTGTCTCCATAAGCTCAGGTATGTGGGTGGAAAATCACTTACTTTATCTATGTGTACAGAAAAAACATGAGCTTCACTATTTTGCCTATAGATTTTTTTCTTCCTGATGGGATGTTGGAGATCTAATGTTTAGCCATTTCAGTTCAGCACAATAACTTTAACTGTTCCATTAGGTGACTTGGTTTTTCTGCTTGGATGACTCCAGAAGCTGAAACATCTTTCAGAGTTCTACCTTCTTCCCCAAGGTGGTACCTGGGTATCTGGGAGAAGCATATGGGTACCTATCTGTTCTCTTGGCACTGCGACCTGCTGTCTTACAGAGCGGCAGTGAAGGGGCTGGGGATTTAGCTCAGTGGCACAGCACCTGCCTGGCAAAAGCAAGGTCATGAATTCGATTCCCTGTACCGGAAAAAAAAACAAAAAAACAAAACGTACTCCATGAATTAAAAGTAGTTATCACAGTTCACAAACCCAAATATCAAGTAGGGGAGGAGTTTCTGCTTTCTCTATCTTTTTATTTCTTTGTAAAGGAAGGAGAGGTATATACCCATGTCAGTCATGCTCACTGAACCCGTAGTTTCTGAACGTTAGCAACATGAGAAGATAACAATGGAGCTTATTAAAAACACAGCCCAGCCCCACCTCCTCCCTCTAAGATTCAAATTCCTCTAGTCTGGGGTGGAGTTTGGCCATTGTTAAAAGTTGAAATTGTTCTATTGTATAGCCAGGGTTGTGAATCAAAAGTCTACTTATAGAACAAATTTTATGTAACAATGCCTGTGTGTAACAAGAAAACAATGTTTGTTTTGGTGGAATGTTTGTTTTTCCTCATCATTGTGAATTGAATGTTTGTGCTCCCCCACCATAACTAACTCATATACTGAACTGTTAATTTCCAAAGTAGTGGTACTTGGAGATGTGGACTTTGAGAGCTGTAATGGTGGAGCTCTTGTGAATGGAATTACTGTCCTTATAAAGAGACATGTGAGGGGTGATCGCTCCTCTGCATGTCAGGATACAGTGAGAAGGTGGTTGTCTTTAGATGAGAAGGGCCTTCACCAAGTACAAAATTAACAAGGATCTTGCTCTTGGACTTCCCTGGCTCAGGATTGTGAGAAATAAATTTCTACTGATTACACACCCAGTCTTTGGTACTCAATCTGTAGCAGCCTGACCCAGCAGAGACACCATGGTGGCCCAGGCGGTGCTAACCAATGGGATTTTGCTAGCTTGCCTCCCAGTCTGCCAGCCTGCTCTTGGGTATAGCTTCTCTCCAGTCCTCCTCCTAAGCTAGCTGAGAAGAACCCCTTCCTTCAGCAGAAGCCTTCTCCACTGGACCCTCTCCTCTTCTGTCTTTATAACAGAGTTCTGACTAGTGCTATAGACATTTGCTTCCTCTGAGACTAAGTCACCTGTTACCTCAGAAAGCTTCTGAAAGGAGCCAGAATCCTCTGTACAAGAGCAGCATACATTTTATGAAGTTAAAACATCATGTTAAGTATAATCACAACATCTAGCACATAACTATAAGCTAAACTATCGTCTCCACAATTTAGAAACACTGAATGTGACAATTTTGTTGTTTTTAGAAAGTAAATCATTATACACAAACACTTATAAAAAGATTTTTCAGGCGTGGTTGCGCATGCCTGTAATCCCAGCACATGGGAGGCTGAGGCAGAAAGATCACTAGTTTGAGACCCACATGGGCTTCATAGTGAGTTCAGGGCCAGCCTGAACTACCTAGTGAGATCCTGTCTCAAACAAACAAACAAACAAAAAAAGATTTCTATTGAAAGTGAGTCCAAGCTCCCCAACCCACTTGGAATTATTTTTTGAGAAACACACATTTAAAATAAATTTCTCAAATTTGTTGCACCGATAGCTGGGTTTGGCACCACACTCACAATGTGAGGTTTTTGCTGCCAGGCCGTTGAACCTCTTTTTCCTCCCAGGTGCTGATAAAAGACTTCTACTTCCTGAAGAAGAATAAAGCCTTTGGCTGCATACGCAGCAGAAGAAGCTTTAGAAAAATGGTTTGGCACACACTTTTGCAGGCCTGCGTTCTCTTCTTCTATGCATTAGGGATGTATCCTCGAAAGACTTTCCATTGGTCTCTGGATGGAAATAGAAATGACATGTGTAAACCTATACCTCGGTGCACTCATCTATGTATAGGACCCTACCCATGCTAAGGCTTCCAAGCATACAAAGAAGCTTACAATCTAAATGGGAAGATAAGCTGCATTTGTCTACATAAAAGAAGGAGGGGAGGGACAGAGGCAATTAGAGCAAAGTACCAAAGGTATGATGTAGGTACCTTTCCAGGAATCTGGCCCTGAGATGGGGATTTGTGTGCAGAAGTCTGTCTGATCTGCATCAGGATTACCCTCTGTGAGGCAGTGAGGTAAATTTGTTGGAAAGAAGGAAGCGTAGAAGCACAGTACAATCACCTCACAGCCTCTGACCCACCCAATCGAATGCACTGGTGCTCAGTGGCCCTGCAAAGTTGTCATCTACTGAAACAAACTGATCTGAGCTTTCATAAGGTGCCCCCTACCACTGACCAATAATTGATGTGGGCTGCCCACCGGAGGGTCCTAAACTTCGTCACTGAGCCGTCAGCTCCCAACATTCCTGTCCTGAAGGGGGCTCTGGGTGATAAATGTTTATAGCAGGGGGACAAAGATGCACTACTAAGGAAAGAAGAAAAAATCAGGGGATTGAAATATATAATTATCAACTTCCATTCTCTATTAATTTCACTCCATCCTTAGATCAGGTCAAACCCCTTCAATTATAAACACTACTGTAGCACAACATTTCCCCCTAAAATCTAATAAAGGAAAGCTGAAATATACAATAGACTCTTTTTATACCATAAAGGTCAAACACATTTCAAGTTTGGCTTAATTTCCTGCACTGTACAATTTTGGTTATGATCGTACTGCTTTGCAGTTCATTGTCTAAATGACTGTGAAATTCTTTTTTCAAAATTGTTTCCTTCTGACTTGCTTCCTTGGTCTAGAGCATTTCTTGTGTAGTCCCCATTCCTACTTCCCTTAGGTTTCTCAGGTCTTTGCTCAACATATCCCTTCTTCAGTCAATTTTGGGTCAACTTGATTAAAATTGTTGCTCCCACCCTGTCCTGGCGCACGTTATCCGCTTTACTTCTTTTCACTGTGTTTCTGCCCTCTGGCCTGCTGTAATGTATTTAGTACATTTATTTATCTTTTTCTTCCTTCTAATAGATGGAAATTCCACGAGGGCAAGGATTGTCTGTTTTATTCAGTATGTATTCCTTTTTTTATTGTAAAAAATAAAAGATGGAAAACATATTAATAGACAGACATCCATTTACAAAATAGCATAAGAACAATACAAACAAAACAGAGTTACAGACAAAGTTGTAGGAAATTAACCATGGTTGTTGTATTCCTTACTGATATCTTCAAAGTGGTTTCTCAGGAAAACAAATAGAGACATACCACATTGATCAAAAAAATAATCATTAACTAACTATTCCTTTCTGTAGAGCAATAGAAGACAGTAGTACAACTATGTTAGCTATCCTGTATATACATACTTGCGTAATTTCCCCTTCTTTCACTTCTCTTTTCCCACACCCCAGTTACCCATGTATTCCTTCCTAATGCTTGGAACACAATAGGTACACAGGAAACATTTACATAAATGAATGGTAGAAGTTCAAGCTTCCATCAGATTTCTCTGGGTCATTTACAATAGTGTGTCAGCTACAGTCACAGCTTCAGGCCTCCAAGTGTCCCCTTTCTATACTCCCTGCTGAGGCGCTGCTGGCCAGCGCATTAAATACCCTCCAGGATATGCTGATGAGCACCTGTGAGGATACATATTGCAGCACCTCCTTAAACTGAAGTCCTTCGGAGCAAGTATTAAACCAGTAATGTATTATATAGTGAACTTTTCAGTTAAATTATACATTTACTGAAGGTTGGAGCTACAGTCAAGCTGAATTTCCTGGTTTTCTAGTAATGGAGCAGATCTAGAGGCTGATCACAGTAGTATGTTGGATCTGGCTGGCACCAGCTGACCAGCACCAAGGGTTAAGGGTTCTGGTGACTTGCAAACTTGCTTTTACCACACACATGCACCCTGTTGCCCGTCTCACCCTGTGCTTATTTCTCATCTACCATAATCCAGGTAAGAGTGAGCTGTGCTCACTGGTTACCTCTAGAACACCTTCAGGCAGAAAGAGAATGAAGAAAACTTGGGGATAGACGTGAAAGAGCAGTCTGGGGAATGACAGTGAACAGCTCTGTTGTTGGCATTTGGAGTAAGAATTTTAAGTGGGATATGATGGGTCTGGTGCTCAAGAGAGAATGGGCTAGATCAAAGACATGGAAGCAGCAGGGCATGGGAAGGCCTGGAAGACCCTCCCCTGCTCCGCAGGGACCACTGTTGACAGTCCCTCCTCTGAACTAATAACCAAAACTCAGCTTGTCACCAGGGTCAGTCTGACTCGAGCTCTGTTCCCTCTGTCCCTTTCCAGTTGTCCCAATTTGCGTCTTACACTGATGATCTCTTAATTGCTTCCCTTTCCCTCCCTCTCCAATTCACCTCACTCTTCAATGCCTGATTTAATTTTCCTAAGGCATCATTTCAGTCACAGTGTACCTCTACTCAAACACCTTCAAAAGTTCCAGATTTATAAAATCTCAAGTCTCCCATTCAGGCTTTTCCTGGAGGCAAATATCTGGACTTTTGTTACCTCCGTGCCTGACACTCATGGTGCAGCTCAGCATTTTTTACACAGCTGGAATCGAATAAATATGTTTGAATAAAGACAGAAAATCACAAAAAGCTATTTCCATTAACTTCCTGTTCTAACTACTGTGTCTCACTCTTTGGATGAAGGTAAAATTCCAAATTATAATTAAAATATATTTTCTGATATTTATTAGGCACCCAGGAGATATATACATATATACATATGAGTTTCTTCTTAATGACATAAAACAAATTTTCCAAGATTTTTGTTATCAAGAAACTCTACAAGTTTCCCTGGCACGGTCGTTCTAAACTCCAGAAGACACCTGTTGCCAAGAACCAAACACAGCTGTCAGGCAACAGAGGAAACTGGTGTTCGGTAAAAACCAAACCAAAACAAGACTGCCTGCACAACGGAGGATGGCAAAGTTCCCAGATCTACATCTTGAAATAAATAGAAGATACAAGGTGTTTTATATAAAAGAAAATAAAACTGCCGGAAACAGAAGTTTTCTCTCTTAAACTGACATCTTCTACGGAGGACAACAGCGCTCCTCAGAATAAAACTAATGTTTCTTGATGAGAAGAGACCAATTTCTCCTCTGACCAAGGGAAACCAGCAACCTTCAATAAAGGTCTCTAAGAAGGATCATGTGGATGTCAACTATGACACAAAAGGGAGGAGAGGAATGTCAATATTAAATAGGAACATCAGAGTGGTGGCCAGTCCTCTTTGTGTCCTCATGGCTGTCATCCCCTAACCAGGCAGGAGCATTGGTCATGTGTCCTAGCAGCTGGGAATATCAGGGACAAGGGGTGAATAGAACAGTGACCCCACACCCACGGTGGGTCAAGTGGCTAGTTTCCACATTATCTTACTCATGGGATGAAGTTGGCACCATGATTGTAAGCCGAGAATCTCATCACTTAAGGAAATCACTCAAGGGCAACCACCTGCTAAGTGGAAGATGATTCAGACTTGTCTAACTCCAGCACAACCAATCCTCCTGATTCTGTCCAACAGGCTGCTCTAAGTGTTCTAGAAAACACAAAATATGAAGCCAGTGGGGAATACTCTGAGTTTAAAAAAAGTTAACCAGCTTTTTTTTAATAGCAAGTTTTCTCAAGGCTTTTAATGTTTTAACACTTACTATGTATAATTCATATGGATTCTGTCAACTTAATTCAATGTGGAACTTTTATATTTTAAAGAGAAAAAAACAATAAGAAAATAACAACATAAAAACAATACAGGATTTCAAAACAAGATGATAGGAAAGTAACAATGGTTGCTGTGTTACATATTGTTATCTTCAACAAAGTTGCTCAGATTACCAGCTGTAAGATTGCAAGACTGATCAAACAAAGAGAATAAAGAGCAGTAGAAAAACATTAGAAATGATACAGAGCTTCACTAAACAAGATGGTAGGAATTCAACAATGGTTGCTATATTGCATATTGTTGTCTTCAAATTAGTTGTTCAGATTACTAGATATAAGCATGCAAAATTGGTCAAGAAAAAGAATTTACTCATTAACTATTTCTTTCAAGAAACCAATAGACATCAGCAGTACAATATCCCAGTTATCTTTGTGTGTGTGTGTATATATACATGTATATATTTTGCTCCCTTCCTTATTTCTTTTTTTCTCCTTTCCCTGATCCCAGTTGTTCCTTCCTTTTGAGTAATTTCTTTCCCTTTCACAACATCTATTGTACCTTTGGGGTTTTACTTACTCTTTTCAAGTTCTTACACTAGGGACACAATACGATGTTTACATACGTGGGTCTGATTTATTTAGTATGGTCTCTAGTTGCATCCATTTACCTATAATAAGCCTCAAGTTTATCTTTTAATGCAGAATTTTTTATTTGGTCTGAGACTCTCCATGGGACTAACATTCCCTGAAACCCACACTGGGTGTCCTTGCATCCCCTGCAGTCTCACTGAGATCCTGGTTCTGTCCTTGAGTGGGTCTGACACCACTTTCAGAAGGATCCAGGACAAGCAAAGGACCATGGAGAAATACTCTGGCAGAAATGCCTATGAAGTGATAGGGAGACAGGGAGGAGAGAGGGAGCAAGGAGAAGCTTGAGCCCTTTCAATAGCAGTGAGTGCTTGTGTATGTGAGTATTCTTTGAAGTGCTTAGTTTTCATAACCATCTGCAACACAGAAATTACTGTAACCCCCACTGCATAAATGGGAAAGTTGAGGCACAGCAAGTTTTGGTAAAACTTACCCAAGATCACACAGCTTCTAATGTCTGGGTATTTAATTCAAGTAGTCTGATTTTTCAAGTATTTTATACTTGCTCATGTGATGAGACATTTATTTGGAAATGTATGGGGTGGAGGAGAGTACTTATGGCAGAAGTATATCATAGCTGCCCAAAAAATATAACAGCTAAATGATACCAACTTACATTTGAATTTGAATTTGCTCTGTAAACATTTACTGGAGCCTACCTTACCAAGTGGTGTGCTAGATGCCCAGGATTCATCTGTGAATACAAGAAGACAAAATCCAGTGGAAGGTGCACACAGGATAAAGTTATTATAACACAGGATGGCACATGCTTTTATGAGCAGGAGACACAGAGATTGTGGGAGCAGGAAAGGCACCTGACCACTGTTAGTACAACCCTTTGGCACTTGCTACAGGTCTTCCCTCTCTCGATAGTGCTTTGTGAAGGTGAGAAACAGTTGGCATGGAAATATTTCAGAAGGCTCATTCCTTCTTCTCCTCAGGACCACACCAACAGCTTGGAACTTCAGGAAAGTCTAGGAATGGTCTGACCACAGCACAATGTGATTCTCCTCTTGGAGCTTCTTTTTCAGGAAATGCAGGGGCATTTGATCCTCCCTAACCTTTGCCCCCGGCTTAGTACAGAGACAGCAACGTCCCTTTCAGTGGGAGTCTCCACTATCATCAGCCAGCTCTTAGCTGGATTTGGACAGAGTAGGAACAGAAATGCTCCTCTCCCGCCCAATCCCATGCATTTCCAAGGCTTGCTTCAGTGAGGTAGGACCACATAACTAGTTCTGGCCAATGGACTATGAACAGCTGTAATGTGTATCATTTCTGAGACAAAACATTTATCCTAATTGCTTATGCAAGATCCTCCAGTACTTGCTTCCATGCTGCAGTGACAGAGAGGACCTCACAGTCTGGATGTTATGGGTACAAACATGCGAAGCTTCGATCAGCCCGAGCCTTGAGTGGAACAGAACCCTGCACCAACAAATAGCATGAAAGAAGAATAAATATTTGATATGTTAAGCCAACACAAAGGATTTGGAAATCATTGGCCAATTCCCTGGACCAAGATGATGCTCAAAGTTTGATGCGGATGGCTCCATAAAATTGTGGTATAATAAGGAGAAATCAATTCCTGCTATTAGCAGCAATGCCAATGAGCATAACAAGAACAACCGATCTTTGTATAATGTTTCAAAATTTTCAAGGCACTTCATGAGCATCATTTACTCTAATGCCTGAAATGACAATAATACTTCAGGTGTCCTTGGACAAATTTTAAGGTGATATGAGAGGTTACATATTTTCCTTCACCAAGCCATTGCAGTGTATATTAGTCCATTTTCTTCACTATGACCAAGTACCCAAGACTGGATAGTTGATAGGAAAAGATATCTATTTTGGTCTTGGTTTTAGAGGCTAGGAAATCCAAGAGCATGAGCAATGTGCCTCATGTTGCTTCAACTCACTGTGGAAAGCAGAACGGCAAGTGAGTATATATGGAGGAGACAAACCATGAAAGATGTCTTTACTTCGTAACCATTTCAGTCCCATAAAAGTGAGTACTCCCATAAGTAAGGCTTTAATCCCTCTTATCGGTCTAACTGTATCTTAAAATCTCTACCTCAATTCTACCTCAATGAGTTCCGGAGGGGACCAACCAAATTCAAGCCATAGCACAATGGCTTCAGTTGTCCTGTGATGCTAGCTTGTGTTGTATGCTTCAATTGGAAATGACCCTCTGAGGCAAAAAGGCATAATTAAAAGTTATAAACTCTGTCCCGAGAGACTAGTTCAGTAAGTTAGCTAAACCATGTAAAATTACAAACACCTTCCTCTCCTTAGCATAGGAATCTTTCAGTGGAGTCTTCTTGCCTGGCAGTAAGATATGATTTTTACACAAAATTTATCCCTCAACCTGTGTAAGTCATAGATATCAGAAATACGCTCCACAGCTATGAAGCTTTCTTGGAACCATGTTACTGCCTTTGAACCACAGCTTTTCACTAAGGTAACATGGTGTATACTCAAAGTAATCTTTTTTTAAGCAAGAATTATGTTTCATTACAAACATGTCATGTTTATACTTACTGTAAAAAAAAGTTAAAACATAGAACAGAAAAAGATAAAAATAGAAATCAGGCATAAACCAAAAATCTGTGAAATCCACTATTATAATGTTAGGTTTGTCATATTTTTTTTAGTCTTCTATGTCAAATTGATGTAACCACTATTTAGTAAACTGATTTTACAACCATTAGTTAATGAGATAAATAGAGTTAATGAGATAAACTAATAACCATGTTATTTATTTGCATAGTATTCTGTCACACTTTATCAATCCCCGGCTACTAAATGTTCATGCTGTCTCTAACTTTTTCTTATACAGATCACGCTGTGATGAATACCTTGGTACATATGTATTTTTTTCTCTTAAAAAATAAAAATGTAAGGCTGAGGAATTTGGATATCTTAAGGATTTTTTTCCACACTGCTATCAAATTTCTCTTTAGAAAGAGTATATCTCCAGCAGTGTAGATCAATGTGCATTTTCAATGGACATTGTATCAGTCAGGGTCCAGCTAGGAAACTAGAAACATACTATGAATTTCAGTAAAGAAAATTTGATATAAGGATTGGTTTAATAGGCACCAAGAACTGAAAATGCAGAAAGGATACTGAGGTAACTCACAGAGAGTAATTTCAGGAAGCCTGTCTCACCCCTAGCTAGAGCTGGCAACAAACAGATGAAATTGTGACTGTTAAAGACTGGAATTTTCAACAGGGACCCCTATGGAGCTGAAGCACAGATCTCTAAGAAGCCAGTGCTTCTTGTTGCTGCTGGTGTCATAGAAGTTCACAGGACACTCCCTGTGGGTCTCCGCTAAGGCTCAGATCTTTGAGAAGGAGATGTTGCCTCATTGTGAAGGGAATAATGAAGCTGACTCCGGCTGTGTGAAAAAACTGGATTGGAACGACTACCACTGCCAGAGTGAAGACCCTGACAGAAGCAGCAAGTAAGCAAAAGAGGACCGAGGTTTCCTATGTTCCTGTCTCGTAGACTCCCTCTATGCTTCCTACTGGCAGATCCTAACACAATGTCAGCTGGCAAATGGAAAATAAGATTTGCGTAGCTGTAACTATAACTTCATGGAACCCATCCGAGAAACATAGATGTGCAGCTGAGACATGGTAGCCTAATAACCAGACAGGAGTCATAACATTTCAAGTTTTTGATGGTAATTTTTTCAATATAAGTGATTCCAAACAAATTAAATATGACATTAGTTCATATGATATTTTGATGACAATAGTTTTATAAAACATATAGGTCTGATCAGATTGAATTGAAATGGCTTTAAAATCAAGACACAAGTTACTACTGAATGATATTTATACAAAGAACTTCCTCTGTGTCAAGCGCTCTTTCCACAGGTTAGATAGACTATCTCAGTCCTCTTACAGATGGAAAAATTTGAGGCTTAAAGAGGTTACACAAACTACTCAAGGTCACAGCTTCAAGGAGTAGTGACGATGGAATTTTTATGGCCAGTTTGACTTAAAACACTGAATAAGGCTGAACTCCTAGATACATGTCTGCCCTACCAGATTGTCCCCTTTACTATTTAGGTGACCTACCTTAACCACTCAATGATTATACTCTGGGTGTGAACACAACAACTCTGCACTCTAGCTAGAAATTTGCCTTCTGGGTGCTGTGTGACCACTTGGTAGTTAAAAAGTTACTCAGTAGCTACTGAAGCTTTCAGCACTTCACCAACCAAACTCCTAACAGTGAGGGCCAAAATGGGTTCTCATCTCCAAAGGTTGACATCTGGCAAACAGTCAGATTTTGGGGATCATAGAACTGCACTAAATTCCATTCCAGATATCTGAATCCCTTCAGTAACATTTTAATAAACAGTTGCCCAGCATCTACTTGGACATTTTCATGATGTGCAATATACCAATATACAAAGCAACTCTCCATACTTTCGACAGCTGTAGTGACTAAAATGTTCTTACCTGCAGAAAGCTGAAATCTATTAATCTATTGCCTCCAATGGAAAATTTCTTATTTTGCTTTCCTGAGCAATAAAACATGCTTTTCAGGTGCTTGAAAGCCCCCTTGGTGTTGTGGTGAGATGCTCATATGCTGTTATGGGCAGCAAAAGTCCCAAATAATATGCCAAAGTGGGTGGGCATAGCTCAGATTTGTTACTGGGGAAGGGATGTATAGAGAAAGACTCCTTAGTGGTCAAGAGCACAGATTTTTAAATTCAGACAAATTTAAATTCAAATCCTGGCTTAATCATATCTCAGTTATGAGCTGAGTTATGGCTGGCTTAATCATAATCTGCATAAGGACTCTGATGGCCCTCATTGGTGCCTGATGGTGCCTTAATCATAATCTTAATCATAATCTCAGTTATGTTCACTCTCAACCTTGATCAAGTTGTTTAAATGAATGAGCATGGTAGTCCCAACCCTACAGTGTATCAGGAGGATTCAATTAGCAAAGGTTTGTAGGGACTCATCTTGGCCACAGAGATGTATAAGAAATGAGATCTAGCTGGATGTTGTGGCTCATCCCTGTAATCCCAACACTAAGGGAGCTGAAGCTTGAAGATCATCATGAGTTCAAAGCCAGCCTGGGCTACATAATGAGTTCAAGAGGAGCCCAAACTGTACAGTGAGACCCTATCAAAAGAAAGAAAGAAAGAGGGGCTGGGGATTTAGCTCAGCGGCACAGTGCCTGCCTGGCAAGTGCAAGGTCATGAGCTCAATTCCCGGTACCAGAAGAAAAACAGAAAAAACAAAACAGAAAGAAAGAAAGAGAAAAAGAAAAAAGAAATGAGATCTATAAAGTGTGTTAATGAATGCCACAAATTTAATTTTGCATAGAAAGTTAAGAAAATATCTCTTTATGGTAGTATGAGATCTTTATTTACCCAGCCCAAAAAGATTTATTTTAGAGTTATATCACATACTACTCTCTGGAAAAAATTAGCTCACTGGAAAAATATATATATATTGCATTTGAAGTCAAAAGAATTGAATTTAAGGTTTTGTTTAGCTCCTTATTCTGTGATCTTAAGTAATGGTCTGAGTCTTGATTTTTTTTTTTTATTCATAAAATGCACCCACAGAAGAATGCATAGTCAATGCCCATCACCAGGGAGCAATTAGAAGCAGCAGGGTAGAACAACAATCTCAAACACATAGTTCAGGGTGAAAAAAAACAGTGACTAGTAGAATGAGAAATGGAGTAATGCCATTTACGTAAAATCAAAGCAACCACAGGCAACATGCCAAATCCATGCAAGTGACAGACAGGATTATCTCTGAGAGGATGAGAATGCAAGTGAGCCAGATGTTCAAAAAGGATCAATAAATAAAGAAGGGCCTCAACAATTTCAGAATTATAAGCAATATGCAAACAATGATGCTTCCCTACCTTCCTCTTAGGGTTATTCTGAGGAGCTGATGAGATTATGCGCACGAAAACAAAAGTTAATTTACTATTTTCATTCAGCTCCCACATTGGATATAGGAACTGAACAGAGACAGTGATTCCTTTAGCAGGAAGCTGTTACTGGGGCAGTTCCCCTGAAGCCGTGCCCTGGCTTCAGAGTCTGCCAGTAAGATGACATCAGAGTCCTTATGCAGGAGGGTGGCAGGCTCCCCCTCACTCCTGGAGACATCACTTGATGGCATAGCCAGAGCCAGAGCAGTCTTTTCCCATGGACCCGCTGCAAGCAGCCCACTCCGGCCCTCGAAAGAAGAGACCCAGACAGACGGGCACCTTGATGGTCTCAAGTCCTCATGATGTCCGATTTGGAGATTTGGTCCTCTTCATTTTGGAGAAGAAAATGGGAACCACTCGCAGAGCGTTCCTCATGGAGCTGGCCCGCAGAAAAGGTTTCAGGGTTGAAAACGAGCTCAGGTAGGATAACACTGCTTCACCCTATAACCTACAGAGGCTTTGTGATCAGCTTCTTTGGCACCCAGGGAACCTGTATGGAAAAGCTGATGCTCCCACTGAGAGAGCAGAGCTCTGAAATCAAAGAGTAAATTTGACTCAATTAGTTCAGGGAAATAAGATGAGTGGACACTGAAAGTATTTACATTAAAACTAGGTGGTAGTAGAAGACAAGGTAAACTATTTTTGCCTTTTAGTATTATGAAATGAGTTATTTAAGAGTGCTAAACAGAAAACTAGTGGGAAAATTTCATGCTGAACCACTCGATTTCATTCTTGACCAAATTGAACAAAATACCACTGAACTCAATCAAAAGATGTCAGCTACTTCAGGCAGAAGGATGGGTTTGCTGCTTGGCTCTTCCCTAAACATCTGGCTGTGCTAAGGTAGCCAGTGTCTGATGGGCTGGGTCGCATGACTAGCTGCCTTACCTCAGGCACCAAGATGTGGCCTTGATTATGCTTTATTGAAGAGCAGTCCAAATGGGGCTCAGTGAGGGGTGCTGACTGAAAGTTCTCCAAGGGTAAGAGACACAGGACTAGTGTGCTGTGATCAGAGCCCAGGTAAGAAGGTACTCAGCTAGTTGAAGCAGTCATGTGGACCATCTAAACTGGTTTACTCACTGATGTGCTCACCTTTTACACCAGTTGTCCTCACGATTTTTCTATCGGTTATATAAGCTCTTCACGGGTCTCAGCTAGATAAAAAAAATTAATCCAGAAACAAGCGGTACAAGAACCTTTACACACATGAAGGTTCCAGATAGAATGGATGGGGCCATGCAATGGGGACACAGTCAGACCCATGCAGTTTCCTGGCTGTAACTGTGCAAAGAATAGATTGACTACAATATTTTTTTCAGGAAAAATTATAAGAATTCTATGTGAAAAGACATTTCTATTATTTTTAAAATCTTTGATATTTAAAACATAAAATTGTCAAGAAGCTCTTGCTGATTAAATGTCAGCTTCAAAATTTTGGAAAGACGTTTCAAAATAATTAGATATGTTAAATCTTGCAGCACTATAACTCATAGGACAATGACTTATTTTTTCTTTTGCTTACTGGTCCATTCAGGAACTCGAATTTCTCATGTTCTCTCTCCATTTTATTTCCCTCTACATGGTCTCCTTTTCCCTTTTCTGTCCCTTTTTCCCCCTTGTTAAGCCCCCACAGTCCCCTTCAAACTCATTCCTAATAGTCTCTCCACAAAATCTTACATTTATCTCATTGTTAATTCTGCCTCATTATACAGATTTACATAGAGTGTTAAGAGTTGGGACAGGTAAAGAGTACCTACGTAAAGAGGCCAAAAGCCAGAAATCTCAAAAAAAAGAAACTTAAAAACAGGAATTAAAAGCCTTAGCATATATTGAACTGTTTTTTATAGTTAAAAACAAAAAAGAAAAGAAAAAAAGAAATTGCCGGGTGTGGTGGTGCATGCCTGTCACTTGGGAGGCTGAGGCAGGAGGATAGTTGCAAATTTGAGACCAGCCTGGGCTGCAAAGTGAGCTCAAGGCCAGCCTGAACTGCATAGAAGACCCTGTCTCAGAAAAAGACAAAGAAAAAAGAAGGAAAGAAAGAAAGAAAGAAAGAAAGAAAGAAAGAAAGAAAGAAAGAAAGAAAGAAAGAAAGAAGGAAAGAAGGAAAGAAAGAAAAGAAAAGAAAAAAGAAAAGAAAAGAAAAGAAAAGAAAAGAAAGAAAGAAAGAAAGAAAGAAAGAAAGAAAGAAAGAAAGGAAGGAAGGAAGAAAGAAAGAAAGAAAGAAAGAAAGAAAGAAAGAAAGAAAGAAAGAAAGAAAGAATGGAAGGAAGGAAGAAAGGAAGAAAGAAAAATCGGCAAGGGTGAAGCAGGAAGGTGAGAGCCAGTCAGGACACCACTTACAGGGAAAGCTTTTTGATGAACGTCCACAACTTCCAGCAATCCCCACTAGCTTAGTCACAGACGCAGCAATGAATCCACACACGGTAGCTAGGCAGGTACTAGGGCAGGTGCTTAGTGAGATTATAACAGGCAAATTTCTTCTGTTCACAGGACAGCCAAAGAGACATCTCCATGCCCCAGAAGCTGCTGCCAGGGACCAAGCCCAGCTGTTCAGGCTACAGAGGAAATGGGCCCTGGGGAGCAAACTGCTGCTATGCCTGTGATAAGGGCCAAGTTCCCAGGCTGGTAGCTCAGAAAACACATTAAACACACATGTGCTCTCTGGAGCAAAACAAAACCACAGGAAGGAGAAGTCTAAGGTCTCAAACAGAATATCCGTACATAAATATACACACTTAAATTGTAAAGGAAAATAAAAATTATTGTAGGAGGAAACCTAGAGAAAGAAACCTAGAAATCAGTATAAAGAAATCTAGAGACTTCAAATCCTGGCTCTAATCATTCCCAGCCATGGGGTTTGGGGCAGTGTCCCCTCTTTTATACCTGTCCTTAGTTTCCTGATAATGGGACTATCAGACATCATGGCCAAGTGAAATGGTAGATGTCAATGCACTTTCATAATTTTAAGCAGTAATACAATTGTAAAGTGTGATTATTTTCTTAATTACCGGAATCCGTTGACACATATAGCAAAACTGTGAAAAAAAGGTTCTTTCTCCACAATATAAACTAGGTCAGAGGTTAGAAGCAAATAGAACAAAGACAGGAAGGAAACCAACCTAGTGTAATGTTGCAAGTAGTTTTTTGGAGTGAGTCCGAAGTAGTGAGGTAAGATTATGACTGTTTCTGTTTTTTGTGTTTTCCAATTTTTATTACAATAAACACATACTTTTAAAATAACAAAGAAACTAGTATTTAAAAGAAAGGACACTTCTCAACAGTGAAGGCTATATAGCTCGGTGTATAAAATTCATATGTCAGCTGTGAAAAAGAAATGGATAGGCTCTAAGACAGGCAGCAGTTTGCATCCTTTTTAGTACACTCATAGGAAGATTTGACAAAAATCTGATTCCTGCTTTACCTAAACCTGAGCACACATGTCAAAAATGGTATACCTCAATTCATTGAATAGACTGGAGCTATTTTATTCCCTCTTCCTTAATAATTATGTTCTATTGCAAAATACATGCTATTTCATGGCCTATAAGAAAACTGTTCTTTTTTTCTTTTCTTTTTTCATTTTTTATTTATAATTAGTATATGTTTGCATTACATAATAATTACATTCCTTGTGTGGAGTCGGCACAAGGACAGAACACGTCTGTTCTTTTCCATTCCTGTTCCCTCCCGTCCCTCCTCCCTCTTTCTATCTTTTGGTCCCTTTCTCATTTGAAAAGATCTATCTCTGTACTTCCTATTATCTATATTTTCTTTTGCTCTTTATTTATACTTTAGGTTTCTCATATAAGAGAAACTGTGTGACATTTAAGATTGTGTGTGTAATTTATTTCACTTATTATGTTCTCAAGGTCCATCCATTTTTCCACAAATGACTCGTCATTTTCTTTATAGCTGCATAGTACTCCACTGTATGCAAATATCACATTTTCTTTGCCCATTCACCTGTTAATGGACATATCGGCTGCTTCCAAGACTTAGCTAATATGAATTATGCTGCAATAAACATGGGTATGTATGCACCACTATAATATGATACATGCATATTTAGTCTTTTGGGTTGATACACAGATGGGGAATAGATGGATCTAATGGAATTTTTAGTTTCAGTTTTTTGATGACTCTCCATACTGATTTCCCTAGAGGTTGTATTAGTTTACATTTCCACTGACAATGTAGAAGGATCCTTTTTCCCACACAGCCTCACCAGTGTTTCTTATTTGAGTTCTTGATGATAGCCATTCTTTCTGAGGGAAGATGGAAGCTTAGTGCTATTTAAATTTGCATTTCTTTAAAGTCCAGTGATGTTAAACATTTTTTCATGTGTTTATTGCCCATTTGTACTTCTTTTGAGAAGTATCTATTTATTTCAGTTGCCTATATTTTGACTGGGTCTTTTATTTTGGGGGGTGGTTGGCTACTTTTCTCATTGCAGAGACACAATACAAAATCCAAAGTTAAAAGAGGGAAGGTTTATTTAGCTCATTTTATAGAGGTCAATAAAAGAGGTCAATAAAAATTTAAAAGTCAATCTTCAGCTGCCTCCAATGCGGGGTGGTATGGCAAAGGAGAATCACAGAGGAGGAAACGGTCCCTGGCAAAGCAAGGCAAGCAGAAGGCAGCAAAGCAGCAAAGCAGCTTCTTTCTATTTATATTCCATCCAGGCTACCCATCTTTTGGGTGATGCCACCCACACAGGATGGAGCACCCTTAATCCCAGCATCGTACACCCTAATCCAGCCACCTTTAGGAGACATCTAAGTACAACCATAAATGGTGGGGATTGGTAAATTTTTTGAGTGTTTATAGATTCTAATTAGTCCTTTGTCTGAGAAATAACTGGCAGAAATTATTTCTCATTCTATAGGTTGGATCTTTTCTCTGTTGGTTGTTTCCTTTGCTATGCAGAAGCTTTTTAATTTGATATGATCCCATTTATTGATGCTCGGTAATATTTCTTGTGCATTGCATTTTCTTCAGGAAGTCCTTGCCTATGCCTATGTCTTCAAGAATTTTACCTACTTTATCTTCCAGCAGATTAAATGGTTCTATTTTAATTTCAAATCTTTGATGCATTTTAATTTTAGTTTAGTACATGGTGAGATATATGGGTCTAGACTCAATCTTCTGCATGTGGATAGCCATTTTGGGAAGCTGGTCCTTAAAACATAAATCAAGAGAGGTGTCAAGACTCTTGAGGAACTTTTGCAACTAATGAAAAAAGATTCTGAATTTTACTTCACAACCAGTATCCTAAATATTAAAGCAATGTCACAATCATTGACTCACTTAGGGAAGGCTAGAGAAGGATCAGAATCTACCACTTGCCACTTTCTTGTTTCATCTTGGGTTCCAACACATTGACTTTTTACCATCATCAGTCCTCTTCTGTGAACACATTAGCTAAATTCCCCTTTGTATCTTGATCCAAATTCAGGTGTTGAGGCAGAAAGACTTGTAGCCAAAAGGCTGACCTCCACATTAACATCCACCCATCAGTTTCACACTTGCTAAGTTCTATTGTTCAAGCAGCTAGAAACCCACTGGATGATACTGTCCTCTCACCAAGACCTCCATAATTTAACTACAGTGGAAGGCATTGTCCTCGATGAAAGCCAGATGCCGCCTCACAACATCATTAATAAAAGAGCTTTCCTTGGATCCACTGTGTCTAATACTTGTCAGGCTCTAGAAATGCAACTAGTTGAAGACATAAGTCCTACAAGGAAGGAGTTTGCGATCAGCCCAGATAGTCAGAAATGTACTTTTATTGTCACCTCACCTAGAAAAAGAGCAAACCATACATTCCAAGTATGTACTAGTCTTTCTTTTAAAAACAAAGAATAAAAGGAAAAAGCTGAGTAGAAGAGAGAGTGACAGAGACAGAGAGAAACTAGCATTTCTTATCTAATTCTTTCAGCTTCTTTGTATTATTTTGGTTTAATTTATCTAAGCTAGCTACTTGTACATTCCATCCTTTCACAAGTGACATTTGAAATGTGACTTCTACCTCACTAATTATTGTTACAAACTATTGTGTCTGAAGGCCCTGGGAATCCCTTGGTAATAAAACTCATGGTTTTTTGCATCTGCATGTTGGCAGAGACTCTGTCTTTCATCAATTTCAAGCACTACTTCCAACAGTTTAAGGCCATGTCTCTTGTAGTGTACCTCGTTGGTCTCTCGTTGCACCCTGGAGAGAAACGGCGGTGGGTGTGAGAAAAATAAAGACAAGAGACAAGAGCTGGGGTCAGGTGGAGTTACCTCTTGTCTGATGAACAGGAGAACTGACATCAACAGTAGGGGCATTTATTTTATACACTTGCAAAGTTAGTATCATGGGGGGGTAATGTTGCCTAGCGACTAATGACTGTAATTGTTTGGCAGGATGCCTTTTTCAATACTGAGGTGGCCTGGCTGCTTGACCAATAACCAGCACCAGTGGCTCCCAGCATATCTCCCTTTTCTGTTTAGTTGCAGAAGTGATGGGGGCTCAGTTGAAGCTGGAAAAGCTGTGCTTGAAGAATATAGTCCCAAGTCCATAACAGTGGTCAGTTATCAGTCTAGCTGGCAGTTGCCAGAGATTGTTGGTGACTTGAACCTTTTTGTAGCTAACCTATTACTGTGGCATCGTTTCTTTACATCTTGTGGTTACATTTTTCTGCTGGATGTCTAAGACCAAGTTAAAGTGAGACTTGTATAAATAAAAATTTAACCTTCTGCTATCTATCAGGGTCAGTTAAGTCTCCTCAGAAATCTTCTTGGAACAAAGTACAGCATCTCTTGATCTTCTGTCAGTGTCAGCCATCTGGATGAGTCACAGCCATTGCTTGACCAAGTTGCTTTCTGTGAAAGCTTGAGAGTTTTTTTTTCTCTCCTGGGGCACACTACATATCAGAGAATCACCATCCTCTGTGGTCCCATAATCTCCTTGACCAGAAAATCAGGGACTCAACCGAGTTATAGGATGTCACAGCACAGGTTCTCCTGTCCTCAGTCTTCTCTGACCTGGCAAGGCATGGCCAAAATATTCGCTGTCCTCTTAGCCCAATTTATCTCTCTAATTCTTGGTCTCCAAACCTCTGCTGTTAAACATCCAGCAGAGAAGATTAATGACATAACATTGTAATGGAGGCAATAAGCTTAATACTACCATCTGATCTGAACAGCAAACACACTAAGACATACAAATGGAACCATTATTTTTTAACAACCATAGATATCCTAATGTTTAAATCCTAATAGAATGTTAACAGACAACAATTACATATTTTTATCCAGAAATTTAGAAGTCAAAACCATACATAACATTGCTACATGACAATCATGACATTTTGTAACATACTTAAATTTTCATATTGACATAACATGACCTTTTTTAACCAATCATCTCTATCCAGTGAAGCTTTTATTTAATTTGTTGTCCTTTAGTGGTTTATACATCACAAGTTTTTGTTAAAGGCAGAGGTCTGAATCTGAAGGAAAGTCTTACCACACTAAATAATCTTTGTTTTGCATTTTGGAAGACCTATAGATCCGGAATCATGAACACATTTAATATACCATGAGATTAACACTAATAAACTACCATGCACATGTGAAAACCTTTGTTAAAATTTAGTTTTTGTACCAAGAGCATCTTTTATGAGAAAACCTTATTGTAATTTTTACTGAAAAACTTTCTTTTGACCAAATGACCCAATTATTGGGATGTCTCCCAAGAGGCTATGGAGAACTTTGGGTTCTCCTTATTAATGAATGAAGGTTGGGCACTCCTCTATTCACCAATCTGAGTCCTACCCAATAATTTCTCCTCCTAAGGACTGTAGTTAAATATCTTAATTTTGATATCATTTAAACCAGCTGGTAACTTAGGTGAAAGCACACTTTTAAATCTATAACCTAACTGTATTATGAACAAATGATAAAAGAAAAATTGAGCTCAAAATAAAGGGGAAAAACACCTTTCACAGAATGACAGACAAACATGCAAACAAGAACACAGAACAAACAAACAGCTATACAGAATCAGAGTGCACTCAAATATATTTTTGACCAAATTGAATTATAGTAACTCTATTATAATTCTAGAAATTTATAACTTAAATAGACTAGTCAGATTTTGTTGTCAGTTAGCAGAGATCTCTTGTCAGAAAAATTTGGATAAAACACAATCCTTAATCTATAATGAATATATACATATATTCTTTGTATTTTATTGTGTCTTAAGAATACTGATAATTTTCAGCTCAATTATCTCTATATACTCTATTTATTTAAATCTTTAATTCCCATTTTGATTACTGTTCCTGGGCCTTTGGGTCAATTTCTTTGGTTGGCCCCAGGTTGGATTTAGCCTCATCTTGTCTATGTGCTGTAGAGCAGTCTCTGAGGTGTCACTGTCACAGGACTGTACATTAGCAAAATTAGAACCAAGTTCCTTTCCAGATCTGAGTTCACGCTATAGCTCAACAGCATGCTCTGGTACCCAAATAGGTTGCTCAGCATTCTCTGGAAAATCACAAGCATACCCTCTACCCGAGGTAAATAGTGGACTGGGTCCCTTCCATTGTCCAGTGTGGAGATATCTCCAAAAGACTCTTCTTAACCATTTTTCTTTTACCTGATGGAATTGTCTTTCTGCTGTTGTACTTCCATCGTTTGTAAAATTTTAAAAATTTAAATTTAAATTTAAATTAAAAATTTAATTAGTATATATCAACAAGTAAAGTGGAAGGGATTGACTCCCCCTTTTCTTTTTGTAATTTGAAGTTGGTGATAAAGTGAGAAACCTGTATCCCATATTTTGGAAGAGGAAGCCATCATATAACCTCCTTTAACCTAAGATGACCCATCTGTGAAAACAAAAACAATTTGAAATAACCTGTCTGAAGAATAATGACAATTAATAACACTTGAGAAGTTAGTCCAAAATCTGGGTAGAGCCAATTAATATTACCAAACAGTCTGAAAATCATTTTACATCGATCTAAACAGTTTGGGTAAATTGTTGAAACAGGTGACCCAAATATGAAAAAGTTATCATAGCTTGTACTCTTTGGAGGCCAATATTTGACCTGCCATTATTTGAATGGGATGTCAAAATTAAGTAACTTGTTTAAACTGCACTGCTTTTAGATTGTATTTTAAACTTTTATATCTATTTGTAAAATATTAAAGCTTTTTTATACCAATTTAACTTTGGACTGTAATCAACATCACTAGGAATCACGAGACCACCAAAGACTTATAAATCAGTAGCACATCCTATATATGATGTCAAGAAGAAAGCTGTAATTAAAGCAAGACAGTTTTAGTAACTGTATAATCTAAAATGAGAGAAAATTTCTTACTATAACCGTAAAAGACTAAGTCACTGAAATATATGTATTTTTTAGACAAGGGAAAAAATTTTATTTACGGAAATTATGGGGTTTTTAAAAATAATCTTTTAAAATTATCTCCCTTATTGTACACCTTTGAAAATATGATTTGTTTTAAACTAAAGGCAAACTTTTTATCTTGGGGATGGAAACAGCTTTTTAAATTTATCACCTTAAGGGAAAAATGTAAAAGACTTTTTTATCTTTTAAAATTCGCTCTATTTTCTGTGAGGCATTATTCCTTGTGAAACTATTCCTGAGAGAATGGCCTTTTTCCTCCCTCCAGGTCAGCAATTCAGCGCCTCCACTAAGACAGGAAATACCAATCACACCTTACAGGCTTGCAGCTGCCACACCCAGAGGCCATCTATACTTGTGTCTAGGAGCCCCTAAAAATGTTCTTCCTTTAAGTAATCAATTTTATCTTTGAACACAATTGGTGTCAGAAGACCCAAAGCACTTGGATCCCCTTTAAAAGAATCAGTGTAATGTCTAGGAGTAGACACTCAAAGACTGTTGGGATGTACTTGAAAAAGCTCATTTAACTTAGTTTGGCTAGCTAAATTAATCACCTCTAAAAATTTCAAGATATAAAATGTGCATCTATCCATAAGATGGACTCTAACTGCAGGATCAGGTTGATGCAGGAGGGAATCTTCTCCCACATAGCTACTCTTACAGCCATTATATCAGAATAAACCACTCACACCTGGACACACCTTGGCGGGTGTCAATACTCAGCAGCAGCATATTGCTTTATTGTCTGGCGCAGCACCTGGGGCATGAAGTCCTGCAGGAAGCCATAGAGCTCAGGAAACAGGCCCTTTGAGTCCCACAGCGGGGTGAGGGTGAGCATCCCCTCTGGCTCGGAGATGCTTGCCTCAAAGGTAATGAGGGGCTCAGGCCTTGCTCCCTGCTCGCCGTTGTCACTGCCAGGTCCGACCAGCTTCTGGTCAGCCCCAGTATCACCCTCCTGGCCCTGCTGTCGCCCTTGCCACGTGCAGTGCCACAGGGTGCAGCGCCAGCTAGCGCGGCCCTGGCCTTCCTCCCCGGGGCCTGCGCACTGGCTAGCCACCGTGGGCAGGTCCCCTGGCTGTCTGAGGCTTCTTGTGCCCCATTTCCACACCAACTTGTTAGCCTCCACATCGGTCTCCTCCTTTATTTCTTGACCGAGGTTTCCTGCGTGTCTCCCTAGCTCCTCCTCCCCATCCTTGCCGCCCTCTCCAGGCCCACCTACCTGTAATCTTTTGCCAGCTACTCCCTGGGTGGCCTCCATCTCTGCCTTGAGCCTTGGCCTCTTTGTTCCCCGTTCTATCTGGCACCCCAGTGTGTCCTGCAGCACCTGGACCAGAGCAGCAGTGAGCTGGGGGAAGGGCGCTGTGGGCAGGGGAATGGGAGTGGCTGTGAGCAGGGACACAGCAGGGCATGGCTGCCTGCGAGGCAGCAGCCCCCAGTCACGGAGTTGGGCAGGGCAGCGCTGACACTTCAGGCTCTGGCAGTAACTGGCTGTAGCTTCCATTTTATGGCCTTGGGGTCCAGCAAGTTGCTGGCAGGGCCCCAACCGTCCTGCTTTATTTTCAGGAAGGGCTCCACTGCCTGCGCACCCCCAAGCAGCTCTGTGGTTACTGCCTCTGTAGCCACAGGGGATGTGCCCCGCCTCTGTGCGTGCTGGCCATCCCTTTTGTTCTGGCCACTGGATACTCTATTTTTGCCCAGATTCCAAGCACTGGTGCCACTACAGGACAGGTGCCTGCTCCTGCAACTCACACAGGTCTTGAGGATGGGAGTGTTTGGGGTCCACGCAGTGAAGTCTTATTGGGCAGAAACATTTAGTTCTTTTACAACTTTGGCAGGTGACGTCCTTTACTCGGTAAGGGTTGTAAGATTTTTGACACATTCTGCAGAACTGTTTAAAATAAACCTTATTTGTACCCTGGATGCACCAAATGAACGCACTCTTCCAGCGGATGTTGCGGTCCTTGCAGCGACAATAGCCATATTTCTGCTGGAAGCGCAAGTGCTTCTTGCTTGGCTCGGCACGCGGCAGTGATTTTTCCTGCACAGTGGCAGTTGTGTCTCCGTCATCCCTAGCCCTCCCTGCTGCCAGGGGCAGCCCTGGCTTCTGCAGCAGAGCTGTGGGGCTGCCTTAGCAGTTCAAGCCTCCTGTCGCTCCTGCCCTTGGCGGTGGGGACGCGTTCCTTGCTGCCCCCTCATTCTCCTCTGGTGCCACAGGGCCCTGGGGGCTCTCTGGGGCCTTCTCCAGACAGCCAATGAGGCAGTGGGAACGCACGGGAGAGCACGCAGCAAAGGAAGGCGGGCAGGGCACGGGGGCGGCTGCGACTCCTGGGTGCCCGGCCCTCCACAGGGGCGTCTGCCACCGGAGCATGCAATGTACCGATGCGTCACAGCTCTGGTTCGCTTGCACCCCAACATCAGGGCAGCTGGGCCTGCAGGGGCCCAGCCCAAAGCCTGGGTTCACGTGCGACAGGAGCCAAGCGGAGGAGGAGGAGGAGGAGGAGGAGGCAGGTGGGTGTTCCCCACCACAGAGCTGCCAACCATTGGAGCCCTTGGCGTCCAGCGCCTACCGGAAGAGAGAAGAGGGAGCGCAGGCCGGGTACCAGAATGCGCCCAGCACCTCGGCCCCACTGCAGCCATCTTGGAGGCCCCCATTATTTGATGAGGCTGAGGCAATCTCCGATGGGGATTTCCCAGAAAGGGCTGACTTTTCCCAGCAGTTCTAGATCGACACTGATTATTCCAGTGATACCCTCGCTGACAGTACAAGGACTGCAAGGTTTAGTTATAGATAATGTCTGTGCTGCCCTTATAGGTGTAGCAGAGCAATTCCGGATAAGGTGCCCCTTATTTCCACAGCGAAAACAAATGGCCTCGTTTTTACCCTTTCCTCCAGGCTGTGGATGAATAACCTGAGTAATAGCTGCTGCCAAAGTAGCCCCCTGTACATATGAGGGGCCAATATCTGCATAAAGCCGAACCATCTCCAGCAATGTGGCCCGCCTTTTGTGGGCCACTTCTTAAAGCCTCTTTACACCATTCATTTGCATTTTCAAAGGCTAGCTGCTGAACTACTAGTTTGCTGGCTTCTGAATTATTTATAATCCTCTCACTAGCCTGTAATAAGCGCGCGCTGAAATTTTGCAAAGCCTCCTCAGGACCCTGATGAACAGAAGCCAAATTGAGGGCTGCCTCTCCCTTAGAAGGAAGTTCCCTAGGAGCTAGGGATTTAGCTCAGCGGCACAGCACCTGCCTGGCAAGCAGGAGGTCGTGAGTAACGGGGGGGAGGGGGGGGACGACGGACAGACACGGACGGACGGACAGACGAACGGACAAAAAAAGAGGAAGTTCCCTCCAAGCCCTCATGGCAGCCATCTTGGTTCGTTCATATGCTGGCAGTTCAAAGGTCAGTTGCTTGTTTGTGGTAGCAAAAGCACCTTCTCCAATTAGCATATCTTTTGTAATGGCTGTGTTGTGAATAGCATTCCTAGAGGCCTGGTCAGTGCAATACTCAAGGAAGTTTCCTTTCCACATCAGGTAGTCTCCTGGACTTAAACATGCTTTAGCTATTCCTTTCCAATCATTTGGAGACATAATCTGTTGTCCTAGAGTTTCCAATAAACTCAAGGTAAAGGAAGCAGTAGGACCGTAAGTAGCAACTGCTTGTTTTAAACCTTTTAAAGTTTTAAAAGGTATAGCTTCATAACAACGTATAATTTGTCCCAGATTTTCAGGGACTTGAACTTCAGTAACAGGGTAGATACATTGAAAACCCTCCATGGGCTCCCCTGCCCGTCTGGCTTCTTTTAATGCTAATGGCAAGGGAGACAGAGAAAATGGCTCTACTCTCTGAGAGGCGGAAGTTCCAACCTGTGATGCAGCAAAATTTCTCTGAGCCGAAAAGGCCAGAATAGCCGCCTGTGGCTCAGTCAATTCCATGGAGTGTTGTGAGATAGAGATCACAGGAAAACACCTCTCTGGTGGGGAAAAGTCCCTTTCGTCCCCCACCACTCTTCCCTTCTTAAATTGGACCAGGCTAGAGGGCTCAGGCTCTATTGGCCGAGCCCTTTCTCCACCCTCCATGTCCCCGTTAGGCTCTGGACTTGATGTTAACATAACGTTCTGAGCCAAATCCCTTATGGTTACAAAACCCCTCCAAACCACATCTAGAAAACTGAATATGGGAGTCAAACATGCAACAAACACTTCCACAGACATATACCCCTGGGAGTCTTGAGCCTCTACTTGCACTTCAATGTCCCTTTCCCTTTTGGCTTCTTAGAAGCCTGTATATCTTCTAGCCCTAGAGAACTTATATCCCCACGCTTTACACCTGATGTGCCAGTACTGTGCACTCCAGTGCCGAATACTAACTTTCACAAATGCAGTTCCCCCCTCTGTTGCATGCTCTTGGGAAGCGTACCCACTGGCAACTTTTTTTCTCTCACCTGGTGTCCAGTTCAGGCTCCCTATGTAGTGTACCTCTTGGTCTCTCATAACCTGGAGAGAAACAGTGGTGGGTATGAGAAAAATAAAGACAAGAGATAAGAGCTGGGGTCAGGTAGAGTTACCTCTTGCCCGATGAGCAGGAGGACTGACTTCAACAGTAGGGGCGTTTATTTTATACACTTGCAAAGTTAGTATCAAGGGGAGGTAATGTTGCCTAGCGACTAACGACTGTACTTGTCCAGCAGGATGCCTTTTTCAGCACTGAGGTACCTTGACTTCTTGACCAATACCCAGCTCCAGTGGCTCCCAACAGTCTCTAGGTTGACCCTGTTTAAAATGCCTGCTGAGAAAGATAATGGCTGCCAGAAGAATTTATTGTTTGTTCTAGTCAAATCCCAACAAGGGGCAAATATGCCCCTCGAGACTTTCTGTGAAAGTTGCAATTATAAATTCTTTCTCTGCCCTTTGAGATGTGAATTTTCTAACTAGTACACTATTACCTTCAGAACTACCTTCCAGTTCTTTAAAATAGAAATATTCAATGAGATAACTCTAACTTCCAGCTTCTGTCGGAGGACGAGGGTCTAACTTAAGTGGGCACCTTGCTTTAATTCACACAACAGAAGTTTTCTTCTCCTCCAGGTGAGAGCCAACTAAAAAATTCCTTGTTGCCTGACTCATGTCTTCCACTATTTTGTATTTCCAGAACATGACAAATATTTTATAAGGTGGGTACTAACAGAAATTTTTGTTGGTGATGTTTCTCCTTGCTTCTGTTGAAGACAATAGTACCCTTCCAATGGTACCTCTGTAAATGCATTATGGAGATCTCAGCAGGAAAATAGTATCATCTAGATAAACTCCCAATTAACAAGATCCATATGGTCTCCCACACAGAAAAACTCCCATTAGTCCTCATGTCTTTCCCAGTACAGTCCATCCTATGAAATGTTTTCTGCCTTTCCTTCCTACAAGGTTGAGAACACTTTACACTGGACCTTCTTTTCAACTGCAATATAAAATCTGTCCTTACTGCTTCAAAAATTCTCCAGCTTTGTTGATATTTGACATTTGATCACCTCAAATTGTGGTGTTTAAAACCAAAATACTTAAAGCAAATGTTTGCAAAATAAACAGAGCACCAGATGAAAGAGATTGGTTACCTCTGTAGAAAATAAAAATGTTGAAGTGGTTCATCTCCCTGCCCTTCCAGGTCCAACATCCAAACGCAACTTCATTGACTTTTCTTTATGCATTTTCTACTCTTCTCCCAATCTTGCATGTCTTCCCCTACATCTGTCTGCTCCCAGGACCTAAGAGCCCTAGAATTCCCTAGAAGAGAGGACTTGCTTCCTGCAGTGCTGCAAGCTTCATTGCCTAGGGTCAGCTTTCTGATCATCTCATCCAATTAATCCTCCCAACTCTATGATTCTACCAGGTAGACCTCATTTGCATAACTGAGACAATTTTCTTACACACAGTAGGCTTCAAGAAATACTTGCTTAAATGAGCCCAAGGAACCTATGCTTACCAAGAATGATTTTTGTAATTAAAAATATTTTTCCTACAATACATGAATATTACATTTTTCATTAGCAACCTAATTTAAACTTGATTTTTATAAACTTAAGAACAGCTGGGGATAGAGCTCAGCAGCACAAGTGCCTCCCTGGCAAGCTCAAAATCCTGAGTTCCATTTCTGGTACCAAATACTAATAAGAAGAAGAAAAATAAACTTTAGAACAAGGAATGTAAACTTTAATCATGCTCCAGTCCAAATTACTTTCTATTTCAAACTTTGTGAACTTAAATAACAATGTTCATAACCTTATTTAAGGTAGCCTCCCCCTCAACTAAGGCAAGGTCCTCTAGGGTATGAAGCATGGCTGGAAATAGAAACTTGTCTTAGTGATATTTATGATAATATGGGATAAACCTACCTTGATTTTTTTCAGTTTCAAAAATTCTGAAACACACCAGTTGCTAAGGGAAACTGGCAAGAGAATGTTAAAACCATAAACAGATCAATTTAACTATAAATGACTAAAGTCATTATTTGTAAAATAAGTCTTATATCAGATGGGAAGAGTCCAGAATAACCTTTCTCAGGAAACAAAGCAGTTGTAAGAACAATGGAAAAAATAGGAGGGCTAAGGAGTCAGAAGGCTGGCAGGGTGGGAAGTCTGACTGGGGCAAAGAAGGATGGCTGCCTTTCTTTTCATGGAGGGTTCCTCTGAATACATAGAGAGGGACAGGACCACTTGGGGGAAGAAAGGCTGGAAGAGCTGAGGAACTGGCATGAGAAAAAATTCAGAACTAAGATTTATAAGTTATCCACAACCCAAGCTTTTAGACATCTGAGGGCTATATGCACAATTCTTATAATAACCTTTAAATTTTCATGTAAAGTTATATTCATAATGTATTTCTTCATTGACACATGATAATGCTCAATACATGTATTATACTATACCACATAAATGTGTAACAATCATTGTCACTGCCTGCGTTCAGCCAAACCTAGATCCAGATTATACATTTCAGGTTTCTGGGTTTATTTTCCATCCACAATCAAGTACAAAAAAACCATAATGTTAAAAAGACTGGCACTGAAGATCCTTTTTTTCTATATAACATTCCAATTTTCTATGAATATTTCATAACCAGCAGAAAGTTATTTTAAAATTATTCCATCCCATGAAAACCCCAAAAGTTTAATGTCATTAAAAACCAGTTGTGTGGTATCCTTAATAATTCATGGAAGTAAAGAAATGATTTTATTTACAATTTAGCCAAATTGGAGATGGAGGCTAGTCTGTCCCTTACCCTCCACCACACAGAAGCACTCCAATTTATAGAGGGTGTAAAACAAAGCCAGGAAATACACATAAATTCAGCTAAGCATTGTCCAGAGGGCTGGAAATTGGGAGTTCTCCTGGCATCTGGCCTTTCGAGGTGGCAGTTTATACTGTCATCATGAGGAAATTTGGATAGTTTGTCTTTTTAAAAAAACATCCTAGTTTTTAAAGAACCATTTTACCTTCTCAGTTACGAAGAGTAATTAGTATTTCCATCTTCTTATACGTTTGTCATTTCTTTGTGTTTGAAACCTTGAAGATTCTTCTAGTTCTTCATGAAGTGCCCAATGGGCTATCATGAAGTGTACTCACCCTACTGTGTTCTCAGTTATGCCCATCCTGCCTCTGGTGATTCTAGATGTGACTATTAGAACAGATTCCTCCTGTTTAATGGTACTTTGGTAACTGTTTTCCAATCTCTCTGTTTTCCTTTCCCTTGATGTCTTTCTCCTAAATTGTCATACACTAAATCACTAGATAAAAATTGGCTTTGACTTAAAACTAATACTGTAAAAACTACGGACTGATATGTATACTTTATAAATACAGATAAATGCATAGGCTTTTTGAATGTTCAGTTGTGTACCCCTTGCACTTATCTCATGTGCCTACAGAGAACTGAGTCTCTGTTGAAAAAGACTGCTATCATTGAGCCCAGGGGCCAGTGTGGGAATGAAATCTAGGCTGGGACAAATAGAGAGAAGATAATTCTCCATAGCAGAGTTTCTCAAAATGTGGTTCTTAGACTGCGGGATGGTTTTAAAATATGGTTGTTCCCACAGAGAGGCAGGAAATATTTTTCCTTCCCTTGCATGTGGGAGGGCTGGAGACTGTTTCTTTTTTAATATTTTAAAAAATAAAAGAACAAAAACATATTAACAAACATACATACATTTATAAAATAACACAAAAACAATACAAGCAATACTGAAATTCAGACAAGGTGATAGGAAATTAACAATGGTTGTTGTATTACATATGGGTTTTTTCAAACTGGTTATTCAGGAAAACAAACATAGACATGTAAGATTGATCAAATAATTAATCATTAACTAGGGGCTGGGGATTTAACTCAGCGGCACAGCGCCTGCCCAGCAAGTGGAAGGTCATGAGTTCAATCCCTGGTACCGGAAAAAAAACCAAACAAACAAAAAAACAAACAAACAAACAAAATCATTAACTATTTTTTTCAATAAAGTGATAGAAGTCAGTAGTACAACTATGTTAGCTATCCTGTATATACATATATACATAATTTCCCCTTCTTTCTTTTCTCTTTTCCCTCATCCCAGTTGATCTTTACTTTTGAGCAGTTTCCTTTCATTTCACAATATCTATCATACCTCCTAATTTTATTCACTCTTTCAGGTTCTTACATTATGAGACAATACATTGTTTACACATGCAGGTCTGATTTATTTCACTTATGAGTATGGTCTCTAGTTGTGAACATTTACCTATAAAAGCCTCTAGTTTATATTTCTTTATAGCTGAGTAATATTCTATTATATAAAAATACTACAACTTTTTTTAACCATTCCTCAGTGGATGGACATTTGGGTTGTTTCCATGATTTAGCTATTACAAATTGTGCTGCTATAAACATGGGTGCACATATATCTCTATGACATGATGTTTTCAGTTCTTCTGGGAAAATACCCAGAAGGGGAATAGCTGGGTTGAATGGAACCTCTAGACCTAGCTTGTTGAGGAATCTCCAAACTGATTTCCACAGTGGTTTCACCAGTCTGCATTCCCACCAGCAGTGAAGAAGAGTTCCCATTTCTCCACAGCCTCTCCAGCATTTGCTATTGGTTGACTCCTTCATGATAGTATTCTCACGGGGGTGAGATGAAATCTTAGTGTTGTTTTAATTTGAATTTCTCAAATGACTAATGATGTTGAACATTTTCTCATATATTTATTTGCCATTTTTATTTCTTTATCTGAGAAGTGTGTATTCATCTCAGATGCCCACTTTTGTATTGGGTCTTTGAATTTGGGGGGACTGATGTATTTTAATTCTTTACATGTTCTGGATAGAGATAGAAGTCCTTTATCCAAGGGAGAGTCAGCTAAAATTTTTTTCCCAATTCGTGGGTTTTCTTTTTACTCTGCTGGTGATTTATTTAGATGTGCAAAAACTTTTCAGTAAGATGAGACCCCAGTTATTATTCTTTGAAGTATTTCCCATGCAGTTTGGTTTTTGTTCATGAAATTTCTGCCTATTGCTATGTCTTCAAGATTTTTACCTACTTGCTCTTCCATAGATTTAGTGTTTCTGTTTTAATATTGAGATCTGTGATCTATTTTGACTTCAGTTTGGTGCATGGTGATAGACTGTCAGCAGTTTGTGGACTAACTGATCTAAGACCTCAGGTGGCGCAGGGCACACACAAGGAGGGCTCAAACATGAACCCCAGTGTTAGCAGTTTATGGGCTTTCTGAGCCAGTATTCCCTCTCTGTGCTGGGTGCACAGAGGGCGGAGACACAGACTGTAATGTTGGCAGGCTCTCTGGTCACCTGCTCTGTCCCTGGAAAGTAGGTGGGGTCTACCTGCTTCTCTCAGCACTCAGCCTCGTATGGTGATGTCAGCAGATTGAGGACCACCTGATGACTGTTTCAAACAGTGGAATACAATGGAAGTCACCCTGTGTGACTTCTGAGGCTAGGTCATGAAAGGTCATAAGGTTCCTCCTAGAACACAAATGTAAGAAGTTTGAGTCTCCTCTTAGAGAAGCATGAAGGTGCTTCATTGAAATAATTGTTGCAATTTAACCTAGAATTCTACTCATTGTCATTGTCTTCATCTGTTTTCCATTGCTATAGCAAAATATCTTGAGGCTGCATTATTTGTAAAGAAACATCACAGATCTGGAGGTGCAAGAGCATGGTGTACCAGCTTCTGCTCAGCTCTGGTGAGACATCAAGGCAGACAGCATCACAATGGTAGGAACAGATATGAGGGCCAGAAAGGAAGAGAGCAGGAGGGGTCAAGGGTGTTCTTGTTTGTTTGCTTGTTTGTTTTCATGATATGGAGATTGAATCCAGATGTACTCTATCTTTGAGCTACATCTCCAGACTAGTTAATCAGTAGTTAGTTAGCTAGACAACGTCTGTCTAGGTTGCCCAGGCTGGTCTTAATCTTATGATCCTACTACCTCAGCCTCCCAAGTAGCTTGGATTACAGGCATGTGCCACAGTAGCCAACTGGCTCATTCTTTTATAATAACTCAGTCTTGGGAGCCTAACCAGGTTCCATGTAAACTATATTAATTCTTTGAGAGAGCCGTTGTTCTAATTACCTCCCACTAGGTCTCACCTCTTATTATTACCTCCCACATTGTCCTACTGAGGACCAATGTTCCACCACATGGACCCTTGAAGGGACGCACTCAAACCACATGCAGCATCAGCACCCTCAGCAGCAGCATACAGAAGGATCACCCAGCCATGCCTGCCTGAATTTCTGATCCACAAAACTGTGAGATATAGTACAATAAAAGTGTCACCTTTTGGGCCATTACATTTTGGGAACATTGGTCTGTTCACATAGTTGAACAGACCAACTATATGAGAATCACTAATGGGTTTTATTGAAATGTATGTGGTAGGCTTTGGCTATGATTTAGGTAATTTAAACTCAAGAGCCCAGAGAGCCTGGCAGCCTCCTGCTAGTCCTCTGACTTGGTGTGTAGCTATGACAATTGTCTTTTGGACTTTCTGGGACAATTCTATATGTCCAGCAGTCTTATTGTCCACACATTGGACATTAAATCACAAAATGTAGATTCTACATGGCAACAACAAGGGCAATGTGTGTCTAAAAGTGACATATAGAAAGCTTTATTACATTTGTGATTCTGCCTTTTTGAGGAAATTAGTTTTCCCATTACAATACTACAATAATGATATTAATAATATATTAACATGCATTATTAACAATATCCTTATAATAATAAGGATATTATTCCTTATGCCAAAAGAAGGGAAAGGAGCAATTCCATCCGTGCCCTAGAATAAGCACAAAATCACAATTGGTCAGATCACAGATGATCAGGCCCACAGGCTTTAGATTAAAACACCTAAGATCAAATCCTTGCTCCATTAGCTATAACCAGTGAAATTTTTAACAGCTCCAATGCTTTCTTCTCATTTTTAGATGGAGATGATAATGCCTGTCCCAAGCTATTATTGATTTTTTTAGTATATGTGCTGCTGAAGCAGTCACTCATGGTTTTATCGATAACTGAATAAGCTAATCAATGAAATATGCCTGACATAATATCTGACGCAGAGTAATACTTCAATATTATTAATATTTTCAATATCAGAGTGCTCAGAGCAGAAAAGAACCTATGTTCCAGTAAATAGACATGTGGTAATACAGCAATAAAAATCATCACACTAGAGGGAATGAGTCTCCTGGTAACATTTCTCAATGAGAACTCAGGATTAAAAGTGAAGAAGTACACAATCAGATAAAGTTGTATTCAAGGGAGCAGTAACAACCCCAATCAAGGAAGCAAATTGTACACCAGATCCTCATGACCACGTAGAGAAAATGAGCCCAAATCAGGCAACACAGAAGATGGGAAATATAGATGGGGCCAGAGTAGAGATTACCCTCTAAATTTGTATTTCCTGTTATTTGTGATGAAGGACTAGTTTACAAAAAATTTGTTTCAGACCAATGCTTTAAAAAAGAAAATCAATAAAACTATTGTGGCAATGCCAAATTGCAGTCAAAGTTTCTAAATTCTAACTTGATGATTTCTGTTCTTACATTGTTTGGAAACAGTGGCCAGCAATACTGAACTTGGAGTAGCACTGGCTTAAGTGGTCTGGCTTGTTTGATTTTTTGGTTTGTTTTTATACCTGCTTATTATTGCTCATTTTTTGTTTTGTTTACTAGTTGCTTAATAGTAGGAACTGGAAGTTTAGATCAGGGCCTCCCTCCATATGATATCACCTACAAATTTTCTTACCTAAACTAAGAAGCGTATCTAGTTCTCACCCACTAGTGGGAGTGTAGACAAGTCCCCACTATCCTGGGAAACCTCGGGAGGGGAGCAGTGTGAGCGCTGGTGAGAGAGAGGAGAGTGAGTGGCCTGAATTTGGAAGTAGAGCCCCAGAACTCTTCCTCAGCACCTTCTCTTTCTGAGTTGAAACAAACCCCATTTATAATAAAAATAATAAATATTAATACTTATTATAATATTATAATATATAATAATAGATATCACAATAATATAACAATTAAGATGTTTCCCTCTAAAGGGCAGAAATGCAGATAGACTAACACTGCCTGTATATGCTTATTACTCCTTTTGTTGTCTTCTTAAAGTTTTGACATAAAAACAAATCTTTCAAGAAGTAAATTATAAACAAGTTTAGGAACTATATGGGCCTAGAATAGGAAAGTAGTCACTTGTCTTTCCTCAGCCTATGTAAAATGTGATTTAACCACAACTTATTTCTGCTTCCTCCTGAGGCACATCCTGCCATGCAGGTGGTCTCAGCGCCAACCTCCAGCCTCATCTCTTATGTCCCAAATGTCAATCTGATATTTTCATTTGGATTTCTCGCTGTCTTCTAATGCAGTGTGCCTAAAATAACTTCAACTCCACTCCTATACCTTCCTCCAAAGAAGTGCAACTTTCTAAATTCCTGTTACTACCAAATAGTAATATTGGATTCTACTCTCTACTTCCCATGGGTGAATTAACACCAGGTATCCGTTATATTTCTCCTCTGCCTTCCTTTCTAATGCTGCAGGAATCAGACTGAGTTAAAATCATCTCACAGATGGTCTGTTGTTTCATTCTTCTACGTAGTTTCCCAAGTGATCCCATCCCTGCTCTCTCCCCTGAAAATTATTTTCTGTACTTGATTAGTCCTTTAGAGTAACACCACAATGCTACTGATGTCCTCACAAATGCCTTTTCTGGCTTCATAACTCAAGAAAGAGGAGCTAACCTCTTTAATGAGGCTTTTAAAACTTTTACAATATGATTTCCCCTATCAACTTGACACCTACAATTAATTCTCAAAATGATCTCTCCACTCCACTCCAGGCCATTCTTTTCCCTGACCTTCCAGCTTCTGAACCTTTTCTTCCAAGAGAACCTAAAGTTCTCCCTTCTAAGTACCTGATTCCTACTCTTCTATCAAGATCAGATACAAATCCTAGCTCTTCTACAAAGCCATCTGCCTCTCCCAGCTCACACAAAGCTCTCCTTTTCTGAAATCTTCTCCATGCCTCATATCTGCTGACAATTCATATTGGTAATCCTCTGTTCCATTTAATATCCAGAAATTTTCCTTTTATTCTTTGGTACCCAACCTCCTCCCACCACCACCACAAGAGCCCACAATTGTACATACAATAGTGAGGAACAATAGGCTGAAGAGTCAATAAGAAAGAAAGAAAGAAAGAAAGAAAGAAAGAAAGAAAGAAAGAAAGAAAGAAAACCAAGGAAGAGAAGTAGGAAAAGGAAGAAAAAATAATTCTACTTTTCTCTTGGATGTCTGGCTTGCCCTTTACATCTCCCAATTTTATAGACTATTTGAACTGAAAGGGTCTAAAAGATCATTGGCTCCAATGATATGTATGATCCTAACTATAAAGGTTTGTTGAAAAGTAGATATAACATAAATGATGTAGCTGAGACAATCAAAAAAAGTATCATTTACCAGTTGTGTGCCCTTATGATATCATTTACTTTCTCTGTTCTTCAGCATTCTCAGTCTTGAAGTGTGAATAGTATCACACTTCCTTGAGGAGTTATGTGAATGTGAGATGAGATGATATAAGTAAAGTACTTGGGCAGTGATTGACCATGGTAAGTGCCCAGTGGTTGTTAGGGAAAAGATCCCTGCCTGACTTACGTCACAGGAGTCTACTTCAAAACACATAAATTAGAATTTCACAAAGGCTGGTCCCAGCTTATTAATAGGTTGTGGAATCAATTTAGTGGGATTTTGCTATGGTCTGAATGTTTGTGTTCCATCCAAACTCAATTCATGAAACCTAATCCTCAAGTTAATGTTATTGAGTGAGATCTTTAGAAAATGATTAGATGAATGAGGTTAATGCCCTCATAGATGCGCCAGAGAACTGCCCTCCCCTTCCACCAGCTGAAGACGTTAGCAGGTGCCATTTATGAGGAACAGGCCCTCACCAGACACTGAACCTGCCAGCACCTTGATCTTGGACTTTCCAGCCTTGAACATTGTGAGGAATATTTTTCTGTTGTTTATAAATTACCCTACTAAGGTGTTTTGTTATAGCATCTCAAGTAGACTAAAATAAGTATATTTATGCCCATCTCTGTACATCTATTTCTAACTAAACTTTTGCTTATGATATAATTATAATATATATTTCTAACTGTGAGTCACAGTCAAGCAACTTTGAAGGCCACTGGATTAAAGTCTTCCAAAAATAAAAGTGAAATTGTACACCAAAACTATATTTGGAATGCTAGGTTCTACTTTAAGAACAATTTCATCTTCCATCTTCTCTGAAACTTGGGTTTTCCATTGACACCACAATACAAAATGTCTAATAAAAATTGTTAATGTTGTCTTAATTTTTCTTTCATTCAACATGTGATATAGACCACTATTGCTTCACTAACTGAAATAGAGAGGACTCCCTTACATGGAGGCCTGAATTCTCCAGGTTTATCAGGAGCTCTGGCGAGCATTTTCTCCATTAGATGAAATGTTCTGGATCATGTAGGACAGAGGACAGCTCCTGATTTTGAAAGCTCCTTAGCTAATAACTTGTGTTGCCTTTTGCAGTGATTCTGTCACCCATATAGTGGCAGAGAACAACTCGGGTAATGATGTTCTGGAGTGGCTGCAGGTACAAAACATCCAAGCCAGCTCCCGATTAGAACTTCTGGACGTCTCCTGGCTGATAGAGTGTATGGGAGCGGGGAAACCAGTGGAGATGACAGGAAAGCACCAGCTGCTTGTGAGTGCCCTTTACTTATGGTTAAGAACATGAGTTGTGAAGTCAGTGGACCTGGGTAAAACCCCAAATTCTCTGCTTATTTCCTGTGTGACCTTGGGCAAGTCACTTAGCTTTGCTGAACTTCAGTTTCCTCCTATATCATATAATGTTAGCACCCAATTCAGAAGACAAATGAAAATTAGAATTACATACTTATAAAGAGTTTACAGGGCCTGATGTATTATAGGCAATGAATAGATGGTAGCTATTTTTATGAACATATTTCTACATAAACATTTCAAAATATTTAAGTCTTGATGTTCTAGCAACCAAGAACATAGAGGGTTCTTATTTACCATGTTCATTCAGGAAAAAAAGAAATTAAGTTCTCAGTTCCAAATTCTTGACAATTAGAGCTAGAATCTTTGGGAAGAGAGATTGGATCATCATAATGTCAGAGAAAATAAAAGTAATTTATTGTTGGTTCTTTGTCATGTTTTTTTCTGATTACATAAATAATACATAGTAATGATAGCAAACACAAATATTAGAAGTGTATATAACATGCAGTTTGAGTCTCTGATAATTTTATTCTTCTTCCAGAGACAACTGCCATCAAACAGTCTAATTATTTTCTCTCTGTATACCTATTGTTATTATAATTGCTCTTTAAAATTAATGCTTATGCTTTTGTCTAGGTGAGAAGAGACTATCCAGCTAGCCCCAAACCAGGTCCCCAGAAGACCCCATCCCTTGCTGTGCAGAAGATCTCTGAGTATGCATGTCAGAGGAGAACCACTTTAAACAACTGCAACTGCATATTCACGGTAACAGCTTTACTTCAACACCCAGAGTAAATGAAGGGTGCACAGATCTATAAATCTAAACCATGATTTTTCTGGATATTTGGGAAAGGTTTCTCCCCTTTCTGACAAGAAAAGGTCCCTTTCTTTCATGGAAATGAACAAAATATATTGAGTTGTATTCTGTAAGGTCCTAATTACTGAAAGTTGTAAATGTACACAATACTTATTGAAGGCAAATATTCTGAAAAGACAAATATTGTAATTACTCCAAAACATAGTAAGAGCAAATCACATGAAATAGCAATAATGTATCACCAGCCTTTGCTGGGAAGCCAAAAGACGAAGAGTCTACAGATGAACATTCTAGCCTGACCTGGTCTGACATCAGCTAACACGGGCAGGTCAAGTCCTCTCTCTTAGCCTCAGTTCCTCATCTGAGCAACAAAAACTGAGCTTGAAAGCCCTACCCAGCCCTGCAGCTTTTCAGACAAGCCTAACAAACCCATAAGTGATATGATCTAGCCTAGTGGTCAATGGTGACCTAGATAAAGCATGCAATAGTTTATCAGACATAAAGCTTCTCAGTTCTAGACTTCCAGGCCCACATCTGTGAGGGAGATCAGGAAACTGGAGCTCTCTGGCTACTGAGCGTGGTGTCCCAGAGCTGCAGCTGCCAACTCCTCTGGTAGCAATGTAAACAGGCCCCAGCTTAAACAACCCTGGCTCTGAGGCTGTGTGGCCCAAGAGCATAGCCATTCATTCAACAAGCCTGATTTAAGTGCAAGCCATATTGGAGGAGATGAGGATACTTAGTGATAGTAGCAGAACCCTAACCACAGATCAGTGAGGCAGACAGTAAAGAGGGAAGGGTCATGTCAGGTGTGACTAGTGGCATAGGATGAGCAAAGATCACTTTTGGGATAAATTATTCCTGAGTATCCAACAGCAGAGAGCTCAGTTTCCTTATAATGCATATGGCACCTGTCGCTTCAGCGCAATTCCCTTGACCTCACATGGGAAGGTACAAAGGAACGGGAGACTCAGTCCTGACCTTCAAGGAAACTGCCCAATATGTAAAAGAGTGCAAAAGACATTTGCAAGTGACCACTATTTCAAGGGCTTTTGTCTCTCTGGTTTGATTCCTCAGAATGCCTTTGAGATACTGGCTGAAAATTGTGAGTTTAGAGAGAACGAAAGTTCTTATGTGACATATATGAGAGCAGCCTCTGTACTGAAATCTCTGCCCTTCACCATCATCAGTATGAAAGACACAGAGGGCATTCCATGCCTGGGAGAAAAAGTGAAGTGTATTATAGAGGTAAGGTTGAAATAGGGAGGGAGGAGGGAGCTAATAAGAGATTTTCCTGTCAATTGTAGATATGGTATTCAAAACTGGTTTTCTCTTTCTGTGTCTTTCTGTCTCCACATCTATATCTGTATAGTGTTTATCTCTATATCTATCTATCTATCTGAGATAAGTAGATGCATAAATGTGTATAATCCATACCCTAACATTATCACAGCTGGAGCTGCATGAAGCCACCTAGTGAAACTAGAAGAACTCTCCCACACTCTTATTACCTACAGGGAAAGGCTCAAGTGACCTGAGAACTCTGCAGCAGGGGAAAGGCTGACTTCTAAATCAGGCTTTTGGGAAGGTGCAGTTCCACTCGGGGTTTGTCCCTTCCAGAGGAGTGGTGGGTGTTACATTTAGTGACACTGATTTTGCATCTTTGTGTGTTCCAGAAAGAGAGCTGAAGTGATAGTATGTACTTACTTGTGTTTAAGACTCCCCAGCAAGACAAGTTGGTGATCTGGTAGTAATCTCAGTATAGTCAAGTTCAAGGTACATTATTCAAGGAAAATTTTTCCTGAAAGAGGTGGCACTGCGCTAGACATCCTAAGAACTTAATGTAGACAGGCTTTTTAGTGGCTCCCCAACCTGCTCAATGGGAACGTTCTCTTCTTTCCAAAAGTTGTCATTCATTGAAAAGAACAATATCAGGAATATCTGGGCATGCATTTGCCAGGCAAGTGCTTTGCTGCTGAGCTAAATCCCCAGCCCTGGACATGCATCTGCTAGTGAATATTTTTTGTATGAGGGTTCTGTAGATTTGTGCCCTAATCATCCTACATTCTTGTCCCTGAAGATTATAAAGGGGTCTTTGAATATATGATGACCTAGGATTTTAAATTACAGGGAAATTCTTGCTTTCTCTAAATTAGGTAGGAAAACATCCTGCAGGTAATGAACATGCAATTTGTGAAAAATCAAGCTACCAGGTCTGTAAATTTGATGGTCTCAGGCTATAATTCTCCAGTGTCACTAATTTAAAATATTTTTCAACCATCTACATAGGAAATTATTGAAGATGGAGAAAGTTCTGAAGTTAATGCTGTGTTAAATGATGAACGATATCAATCCTTCAAAGTAAGTAATTTTGCATGTATTCATTGAAAATTTTTTTCAATTAATCTTATTACTTATACTGGATGGTTATATTAGCTCAGGCTACCACAAAAAAATGCCACATACTGAGTAGCTTCAACAATACAAATTCACTTTTTCTCAATTCTAGAAGTTTAAAGCTCTAGACTAAGGTGTCAACATGGTTGGATATTGTTGAGGGCTCTTTTTCAGGCTTGCAGATAACCACCTCATTGCTGTGTCCTCACAGGGTAGAGAGAAAGGAAGAGAGCAACTTCCTCTTATGAGAGCCTGAGACTCATCATGAAGGCTTCATATCTGTGACCTCACGTAAACTTAATTACCTCCCAAACGCTCATCCCACAAGGGACTAGGACCAAATTGTGTCCTTTGCAGAGTTGTAGGAAGAAGATGCCGAAATAACTATGAGTGTCCCCAGCTTATTGACATATTATAATGTCTAAGTTACTTTTTGTCGTTCTGTTCAGGGTGTCAGGTCCTGAGAGCAAGGTACCCATGGATGAATATAAAAGTAAGAAAAAAAGAAGACCAAGAGAGGCAAAATTCTGGGATCAGGGGACTTACAGCCTCTCGGACTGCAGCCCCAATTACCAATTTCACTAACTCTATTCAGAAAGAACAAAAGAAGCAGCAGTGCAAATGGGAGGATCTCAACCAATTTAGCAAGGACAATAAAGACCTGACTATTTAACCATCATGTTATCATTCCTTAGGGAAATGAAAAGCATTTAGTGTTGACCCTGGGGCTTTCAATACTTTTGCTAGACTTCCTCCAGAACCCAACAATCATGGCTTGGTCAGGCCTGAGGCAATACAAAAAAGAGTAACTAAAGAATGTCCTTCTCCACAACTTTTATCATCACTGAAACACAATACCCAACATCCACAACTTAAAGGAGGAGAGATTTGTTTTGGCTCACAGTTTCAGAGGATTCAGTGCATTGTCAGTAGGCTCCAGGGCAGAAATGGCATAGCAGAGGGGAATTGTGGATAAAAAACTGCTCACATCACGGCAACCTGGAAAGAGAGAAAGACAAGGGAGTATCCAGGGAGGAAATATGTCCTTCTAGGTCTTGGCAACCCTTCTTTACTGACTAGGGCCCCCCTAGCAGCACACTCAGCTGCTACACTCACTAGTGCATGCATCCACTGATAAGTATAACATCCCCATGATCCATTCACTTTCCAAAAGCCTGGCCTCTGAGCACATGAGAGTTGCCAGGGGCATTCAGATCTAAGCCATAACATTTGGCTCCTGGCTCCAAAAGATTCATGTGTGTCTCTTTGTGCAAAATGCATTTAGTTCATCTCTAAGAGTCACTGAATTTTAAACAAATTTCAGCATTGCTGAAAAATCTAAGTCCAAAATCTCCTCTGAGACTCAAAGTGAACTCCTATCTATGAACCCTTATACAAAATCAAAAAGAATGTTAAACACTTCCAACATTCAATATGTCAGGGTAAATGAATGAAACCAAAGAGACTGAAATCTCCAAAGGAATATATTCGATCCTATAGTTTATGTCCAGCAGCCAGGGCAGGTTGTTATGTGATGTGAGTTCCAAAGGGGTTGGGTGGCCTTATTCCTACACACTGCTGGTTACAGCCCTCATGGCCTCTCTCTTGGGTTGCCTCTGATCACCGTCTGTGACTTTTCTCAGACATTTCATGTTACTGGCTTCTCCAGTATCATGAGGAACGTAAGGACCATGTGGACAAAATAAACCTCTTTTTTTTTTTAAGTGCAAGCCTATGAACAGAAAGCTCCGCACTGCATCTTAATTTACTCAGAAGCAGGGTTTGTCACCTCTTGCCTTTCCTACCTTAGAGTTGCTAGTAGAAGGGGCCGCAGCCAGTTTCGCCAGTTCAGAGTGATGCATGGGACTAAAATGTGGGTGGAAGCAGGAGCCAAGGCCTAAAATCTAAATAGACCAGTGTATAAGTCTGGGCTGTGCTACTTACCATCTGTGTGAGATGGGAGAATTTCTATAGCCTCTCCGGTCATTCATCTTTCAAACTTGAGGGAAATAGGCAGAGCAGGACTGTACATAAGAGACGTGCAGCAGAAAGGACAGCCATATATGGTAGCTTCTCACACACTGACAACACAGGCAATCTGTCAATAAAGTTGGCTATATGTAAGCCTTATGTAAATGCCAGATCTGCTGCTCACTTTTGTTTCACTTTTTAAAAATCGTATATTGCAAAAGGACTCACCTGGAACAAAAATGCCTCCAAAAAATTACTACCCCCTACCTATGTATCCTACTCAAGATAAAATGGATCACTGTTTTACTCACACTTTTTCTTTTTTGCCCAAGATTTTGAAAAGTACTACTTCATTGTCATAGTGATTATTTTAGAAACTAATGACATACCTTTCCTTCTTCTCTTTAGCTCTTCACTTCTGTTTTTGGAGTAGGGTTGAAGACATCTGAGAAGTGGTTTCGGATGGGGTTCAGATCTCTGAATAAAATAAAATCAGACAAAAGCCTGAAATTTACACGAATGCAGAAAGCAGGTAATGATCTCTCACAAAAATTGTGGTTGCTCTGTGTCGGTCAGGCTTTGTAGAGATAAAAACTGATTGTACTTTGATCCCAATCTAGATGATCTGAGACACTTTGGGGGTATCTATGGATGCCTGAATTCAATCTTGACTGCAGCACTTTCCAGCTGCATGATCCTGAGCATGTTAGTTAAAACCTTTGAGTCTTAGTTATCTCATTGGTAAAACAATGATAATATTGATACTTAACTGGGAACTAAATCAGAAAATATATGCAAAGCTCTGAGTCCTGTGTCTGGCACAGAGCAAAGACACTCTTCTTGGTGGCTGCTGTGATTTCTTTATCCAGATGTCAAACTAGGATACACATTGGCCTGGTCCTATGAACTCTTCTAGACATTTGGTCTTAGATAATTCTGTGAGTAAGAGATGAGAGTAAAGAGTCAAGAACAGAAGGATAAGCTGACAAGGAAGACTAGGGAGAAAGGAATACTTGAAAGAATTAGAGTTGTTGCCAACTAGTTCACAACTGTGAATAAGCTTTTGAAACTAAAACACTAGGACAATAGAAAGAAAATGGTAGAAATCTGGACATGGGCTTGATATACTTAACCAGAGCCCTTTGACCTGAGAAGAAAAGGCATATGGAGACATGAGTTTCTACCACCATCTGAAAACCTAGAGGGACTTCCCAGGGATCCAGGTGGCTTGGTTACTACCATTTATGGAGGGTCCCAGTAAACTTTTCAAAATTAAAGTATTTCCAATATAGAACCAAATAAATGTGTGAGTTTTAAATGTTTACTTTAAACATGCAATAGTAATAAAAATATACTTGTGATTTCAAAGGGACTCACAGTTGTAGTCCCCAGCATATGGATTCTGAAAAGAATGATGAAGTTATCAAAATTTCTAATGATAGAAAAGTCCAGAGGAGACCAGGGAAGGAAAAATAAAAATCTGTCTCCTGTGAGTAAAGGCAATAGACAAACAGTAAAACTACAAGCAATGGTAAAGGAAGGAAACTAAATGTTGGTGGGTCTATCAGTGATACTGACCCCTACTCATCTTTTGTAAATTTGATCATTTCTAATTCTGTGTGTGTGTGTGTGTGTGTGTGTGTGTGTGTGTGTGTTTTCACACATGTGTTGCTAGAGATCAAACCCAGGGCCTTGCCATACTAGGTGAGTGCTGTACCAATGAGTTACTTCTCCAACTCTAAATTTGCCAAATTCTGAAAGATTGCTAATAACTTTTATAAAAGGAGCTAAGAAAAAGTTCCATTATTTATATTCTGGGCTTCAGAGAGTACACATTTAACAAGAATGATTATTGTACCATCTGTAGAAATGCTATTAAAAAGAAAGTGATGTATTAAACATAGTAGCAAGTAAATGGTAAGTGATTTGGAATGCTAGTAAGAATTCTCAACACTTAGAAACTGAGAGGCAACATAGTGTGTAGGGTTTCACTTAGAGGAGATGCTTATCAAATGACACCAAGTATTCTCAGCCTCTGAAGAGTCGTTTCCTAGCTTTGTAAACTGGATTTTTTCTCTCCCTATTAGATTCTTCTAATCCAATGAATGAAGCAGATATTCATTTAATCATTCAGTGAATCCAACTGCTTAATACTGTCAGACCTATGTAGAAATAAAAGAATGCCCTCTCTTCATACTTAAAATAACAAAAATACTGATTGGAGTACAGTGAATAGAATTGTCAATGGGTTAGAATACCACAAAGGATAAGCTAATTGAACACACATTGAAAACATGATTTGTGAGTCAGATAGAAAAGCTGATTCAGTTTGACTTAAAATTTCCCTTGATTGTGATTCTTTAGAGCTTGGGCATTCTCTTGCCATATTTGCCTTTAAAAAGTCAATTTCTGAAATATAGTAGCACATATTTAACATCATGCAGTGTAGTAGGCTTCTTGTAATGAATCAACTGCCCTGTCATACCAGAAAGGAAAGCCAATTAAATTGCTTTCATGGATGTCAATAATTATCACAATACCTCCATGTTCATTTCTGGTATCTGCACCTTCTGCAGAAATCATTGCTAATTGTAATTTTTGGTTCATGTACAATGAACACAGGAGTTTTATGGTCATCAACTGAGTTGCACTTTGAATATCAGTCATATGGCAGTTTCTGTCTCACAAAAAAGGCCATGTTACAATAAAAAGGTGACTTTTTAAAATAAAATGAGAAAAAGTATCATTATTGACAGAAAGTAGATCCACAAGCACAGTGACTTGGTATTGGACAGTTTCTAGATATCTTAGCATGAACATCATCTTTTGGTCCTGCCAACACACGTCTACTACTACCCCACTTAGATATAACAAGGGAAGTTTGCATCTGTGAACTTTGTGTATAGGATGCTCAAACCAAATGGCCTCCATGCTGCCTCCTTCTCATGTTCCTGGGGTCAGTGGTGGGGAAAGCTGCAAGGAAACAGACTTAAGCTAAAGGAGAGAATCACCCAGAGTTTACAGGTAGGAAATGGGCAGAGTCTGGCAGTGTCAAATCTTCCATCACTAGAGAGTCAAGCAGAGTTTGGATGGCCCTTCCTTGGGGGCACTGCCTCGAAGAGCTATGAATTAAAGTATAATTAGATGTCTCTCAGGCTCATTGAGTTCCCCCTCTAGTACTTTACCCAATCCTTGGAGATAAGCCTCCTTCTTTCTCTGCCTCTCTCCACACTGCTTTATGGGAATAACCAAGTTTTATCCCTCACCATAACAACTTTATCTGAGCTCCCATTTGATCTTGGTGGCCAAGCAAAGAAGAAATAACCCAAACCACCTAGCACACCATCTAAGACATTTTCCACCTTGCTTCAGATACAGATACACCCTTCCTATTCTTGGCTTTCATTTATTAAATTGATTTATAGCCTTCCGATCCTAAATTTTCCCATGCCAATTCTTTTATATTATCTTTTTTAAGTGGGAGGGCCCAGCTTATCTTGTTCAAGAAGGCTAGTTCTTCATTAGGAAATCAGGTCGGAGCAGTTTGGACTTCTGAGGGATGGGAAATGTTGTCTCCTTTCTAAAAAGGACATTGGAAGCCTCTTAGAAATCAGAGTCATTGGTACTATGAGAAGCTCACAATCAACTGAACTTTATGGCTTAGCCTCTCACTGAGGCTGTTTACCTTGTACATGATTCACTCTCCATTCACCTGCAAATGACCCCTCAGGATTCCTGTATTATGAAGACCTTGTCAGCTGTGTGACCAGGGCAGAAGCAGAGGCAGTCAGCATGCTGGTGAAAGAGGCTGTCTGGGCATTTCTGCCAGGGGCCTTCATCTCCATGACGGGCGGGTTCCGAAGGTAAAAAAGCTGCTTGGCCTTTTTCACTTTCAGTGGCTCTACACCACACACTGGCTTCTGAAATAGCACAAAAGGCCTTTTGTGATCTAGTGTCAGCCTCTCCCTGCAGCTGTGTCTCCTATCCCTCACATTTCATTTCAGCAGCCCCAACTATCTTGTCATATATGAGATTGCTTCTTCCCTCAATGACTTTGCTCAGTTGGAATTTTTTCCTTGGACTGATATTGCTCAAACTGTCACCTGGCGTTTCTTCATGCTGTAAGACTAATTATTCTACCACCTCTGGAAAGACTTCTGTGACTCTCTCCTCTTCTGTGCTAGGTTAGGGACCTCTCTTGAGTGCTCCTTAGACACATGCCAAACACTTGTTACACAATGTGTACTTTTCCCATTAAGCTATTAGAGCTTAGTTCTGATGCCTGGCACAAAGTAGGTGCTCAAGAAATCTTGGCTTACTCAGTGAATGAATTAGTAAATGAATTCTTCACAGAGGCACGTGCAGTTGTTGAATATTGAGGTCCCCATTTCAGAAAGGGATTCCTTCCCTCCACACACTCCTCAGCCTCTCCCTCTGATCCTCTTACCTAGTAGATCTCAGCAATCGTGACAAGTCAGTGTGACACAGAGAAGAAAGTAGACTGAATCTAAGAAAATGCCCCTAATTTATCATATAATTCTAGTAGTGCTATCTTGTATTAATGAATATAGTTCCTGGTTTGCTTTTTGTTTTTCTCTCTCTCCCGTTCCCCTCCCCCTTCTGTGTGTGTATGCTACAGTTATAAATAGATATAGAGAAGAAGCAATCTTTGTTACTGTTGGCCCATACATACATAATCATATACACGCTATATATGTATTTTTTCTATCATAAATTTATTTTACAAAGAATGGACTTGTGCAACCAAAGATAATTTATTTTTGAGAAGGTCATGAATGTTTTGTGCTGAAAAATTAAGCATATATTAAGCATAAGGCATAGAAACAAAGGTATCTTTTTAATCTGAGGGCTAAAATCTAACTTATTCTCATGCTACACTATTTTTTTAAATTAGGGGTAAGGAGATTGGGCATGATGTAGATTTTTTAATTACCAGCCCTGAAGTAACAGAAGATGAAAAGCAACAACTTTTACATAAAGTGATAAGCTTATGGGAAAAGAAGGTAAGAAGAAAGATCAAAAATTACATGTGCAAACATTATATTACCACTGTTGAATTTCCTTCATAATTGCGTAGTGGCCATTAAATTAATTTCTGATTATTTGTAACACCATATGACCCACGACAGCTTACCTAAAGCACATGTTATAAATATGTATTTTGTTTATTTATATTTACTTTATTACTCAGAGGGCCCGGACTGGCTGTGCACTTGTGTTTGACATACAGAAGCAATAAAGCACCCAAACAAAATGAAGATCATGCACTGCAAAGCCCTCGGATGAATAATTTGGGAAAGCTACAAGTTTAAGATTGAGCAAGACTGTCGGCCTACGCCCAACAGTGGCATTAAAAAAAAAAAAAAAAAAAAAAGCAGTTCAAGGGCTGTTGTTGCTACCTTGAATTCTATAATGTTTTTTTCCCAGTTGACTTTTGTATTGAAATGGCAAGAAGGAAGTTCATGAGGGCAAACTGAAACAGGCAGAGTTCAGGGCTCAGAGCTCTCTCCCGCTGACAAAATCAGACTCGTGACGGGCTACCCGATTGCCTGGTGGAAAGAGTTCTAAGCCAACCCTAAAGCCAGAGACACCAGCAAGGCTCTGATTGCTGTCCCACTCTAGTGGAGACCCATTCCAGAGAGACCAAAGGTCCCTACCCCGGTGACCCAAGTGGACTGAGGAGGCTGGTTCAGTGTTTCTCTCGTGCAGCTTCATCCTTCCTTGGACTTGCAACTGTGAGGTGTGAACCGAGCTCACTGACATGCCAAAGAAAGGACATCTCAGATAGAGTGAGAAGAAGATCTAGAAATACACAGCCCCAGAGCCACAAGCACTGGAAGTGAAAACCCAGCTGTGCAACCAGATCCAAGTTTACCTATGAGGCCATCTCGAGCCCCAAAGAGTCTCATTTGCAGACAAAGGAGCACAGCCCTGGCCCCTCCTTGGTGGAGGGCTGCTGCTTCCTGTCCTGGGGGCCACTGCCAGGGTGGGCCTATTGACCTTGGCTTATTGACACCATTCTCTTCATGCTGAGACTATACAAGACTGGAGTAGGGTACGAGATGGTGCCCGGGAGCACTCTTTCCATTGGTCTTCTCTGTTTCAAGGTAGTCATACTGCTGTCTCCACACAGAGATGGGTGTTTTAAATGTAGGCATGGCAGTAGGAGTTCACATCAAACATGTTTGATTTGTGGCTTTAAAAGAGCAACCCTGCCATTCACTGGCTGAACAACCTGGGATGGTTCCTTAATCTTTCACATTCCACTTTCCTTACCTATAAAGTTGGAGTGACACATCTCTCTCCATCACTAACAGCAGATTAAATGAGAGGATATGATAAAGTATGCAGTGCAGTGCCTGATAAACAACAAACACCTGACTAAGGGTGATTACTTGCATGATCTCCCATGTACATTTATTCAGTGAATGCCATCTGAGAGCCAGCACTGGGCCGGTGAGGGGACCCACCCAGGAAAGAGCAGGTGCAGCCCCTTTCCTTCATTCATGATTCAACCTAAAGAGAAAGTAGTGCAGCCGTGACTGCACCTTGGCAATCTCAGGCCTATGCCCAACACCTTGCTGTGAAAACAGCATATGAGTGCTTCATGTTTAACTTCCTCCTCTGCCGCACACATCCCCCTTCCATTCCCACCCCAAACTGCACTTTCCAGATGGTAAAGACTGCAGTTGGTGCGGGCAGTCATGCATACACTCACACAGTGAGTGTGCTCACACATGTAAAACACCTGCAAAGCATGGTGAACAGCCAGTGAGTTTCCCTGTGAGCCACTCATGGGATGACTCTAAATGTTGCCCTTGGAGAAAATCCTTTGGGTGCAGGTAGAAGAAAGGGAGGCAAAGAACTTAGAAATATTGATCTTTGGGGGAGGCTTCCCATCCCCAAGACTCTGCTTGCCTGAATTCTAACAGAGGCCACTGGTAGTTCACTCCAGAGAAAGGAAGCTGAATGATTCTGGTTTGGGTCCAACCTAGTGAGACCTTGGGTGAGGGCCCCCATGTAGATCCAATACTGTTCGTAAAACAGCTACAGATCAAACATGTTGACAGTCATTAGAGAGCAAATAATATAAGTTGGCCTTCCATAACATCAGGTTCTGCATCCGTGGATTAAATCAACCTTAAATAGGAAATAGAAGGGAAAAAACTGTGTCTATGCTGAGCATGTAGAGAACTTCTCTTTCTCGTCATTGCTCCCCAAACAAAATGGGATGACAATTATCTGCATAGTATTGTCATTGAATCGGGCATGGTAAGTAATCTAGAGCTGATTTAAAATGTAGGTTATATGCAAATGCTGCACAATTTTATTTAAGGGACTTGAATATCTGCAGATTTTGGTTTCAGTACGGGACTTGGAATCTGTGGGAAGAACAACTATTCACTTTGAGAAACTGACTTGACTGTGAGTAGAGGATGTTGATTCTTCTGTGAAGGACTTGGAAGGAATTGAAAGCAAAGGGCACAAAGGGATCCTGCCAGAAGGCCGCACCCTCAGTCTCTTTGCAACCCTTCCTCTTCCTGCTTGGTTAGCTGGTGTAGCCCAGAGCTTCCATCTGTGGGAGGTAAAATGTAGTGTGTCCCACCTCCTATTGCTCTCTCCTACACCCTGAGAACTGAGTGCTCTGTCCCCGGGTGATGGAGGTGGGAAGGAGAGGAAATCCCTCCTTTTCTATTCAAGAGTCTATCAGTCACCTATCAGGGTAGAAGATGAAGGAAAAGGCAGAAAGGGAGAAGAACAATGAGAAGGAGAAAAGAACATGCTGATACGAATGTCCAGTCTACTCATGAGTGCTGATGGAGAAGCCAGGTCGAATCCTTGAGGAGTTTTCAAAGGAGGAAAGTCACCTAAGAAAATGGAGGACGAGGAGAGGAACTATTGAAAATAGAGATGCCCCCCAAAAAGCCCAGGCTAAAGAATGGAGGCCCACTTCAGGGATTGTGTGTATACTGACAATTGTGCCCTGCTGAAGACAGGAGCTTCTTTTTCAAGGGAAGTGTTCCCAAACACCTTGCAGAGTTCTAGACAAACACAACCGTGGATGACACATCCGTCTATCACCAGCCAAGTGTCACCACCATGTGGCTGTAATGTACGCCACAGTTCACTACTAGGGAGCAGGGTTTGTGTATGTTTCTTAAAAGGGAAGTTGGTTTTATTATAAATTTGGCTATAAGACTTGCTACTGTTTTGTTTGAAAAGGAAAAAAACACAAGTTAGTTATACTACTAGTTTCTCTTAGTTCATTGGAAAGAAAGGTTTGTACTAATATGATTTGGAGAGTAAGTACTGTGAGTAAATATTTTGAAGATAACAATACATGATATTAATACATACTATTATATAATATATTAATATATATTAATATACATAATAACTTGTTATTCTATCACTTTGTTATGAAATTTTGTTTATAGAATTAAAAAAAATAAATAAATTTACCTGCTGAAATTTACATGACAGTCTGCTGTAAGGTGCCTGTGATAGTTAACTGACTGAGTCAACTTGGGTAAGAAACACCACTCAGTTGGACAAGCATAGTCCTGGTTGTGCTGCAGGGATTCGCTGAAGGCAGAAGAGCCACACTGGGTGTGAGTGGCACCAACCAACAGGCTTGTAGCTGAGCGGAAGAAAAGGGAAACAAAGAAGAAAGGCTCGCTTCTGTTTCTGCAGAGGAGCTCCCGTCTTCACCTCCACCTTGGGTGTTGTCCCCTGACTTCCAGCACAGACTCTTCAGCCTCAGCACAGACCCTTTGACCTCCTGATAAGGACTCACGCGGGACAGCACAGTGAGCTCCAGGCCTTCCACTGGGCCCTTCAGATCTCCAGCACATGGGCTGGGGATTTAGCTCAGCGGCAAAAGCGCCTGCCTGGCAAGCGCAAGGTCATGAGTTCGGTTCCCGGTACCGGAGAAAAAAAAAACAAAACAAAACAAAAAAAAGACAGATCTCCAGCACACAGACAGCCCTTTCCCACTCCTCGCACCTGACTCTGCAGGGAGCATTGGAAGCCAGTCTTGTAAATTCTTATGTATTTGAATATCTTGCCTTAAATCTCTTTCTCTAGTAAGCACTGACTGATACAGCTCCCATTTTAGCAAGTTGCACTAAAAAGCAGAACTGTGTGTTCCTGGGCTGGTTACTAAAGATTACTTGTGCCCTGTTCACTCCCTCTGCCAGAGGCTCCTCTGTTGAGCAGTGCGCTGCTCTCTCTCACCTCCACAGACAAAGGAAGGTTTCACCAACTGAGACGGCGACTCATGGAGGTAATCGGAAGAAATGAAAGACATGCTGAATATCAATAACAAACTGAGGCAGTGATGCTCAGTGTGGCTCTTCCTCTAGCAACATCAGCATTTTCTGCTAAGTGTGAATTCTTGCCTCCCTAACACCCGCTGGACCACCTCAAAGACAGGGCCACGCAAACTGTGTTTACCAAATGCTCCAACTGTTTTTGATGATAAAATTTGAGACTCTCTGGATTTAAGAATATATGATAACAAAGCACACTCCCCAGTAGCTATGATTATATTACTTGTAATTTGCCACTCAGCTTTTGCACTTAATTGTATGTTTCCACCTCTTCCTTCCCCTTATCTGTCCTGGCTCTAAGGAGCTCCCATGCTGCAGATAAATTGCAGGATGGCAACGTAGTTGGACATGCCTTCAAATTATTCATTCACTGTCTGAGTAGGCAACTTCAGAAGAAACAAGTGTCCCTAGCTTTGTGCTATTTTTCCCCCTATGGGCAGAATAGCAAGCTCTCAGGAGAAGCAGCATCTCCAGTGCTACCAGAAATAACAAGTCACCCTCCCACTAAAGAGGGGCTGAGCCCCCAGCCACAATCCTTTGGGCTAGTTAAACCTGGCCATCTGTATTACGTACAGGGACATGATCTCAATGCCACCCCAGCAGCAGCTCGGCTTTGTGTTCATGATTAATTTGTTTTGAAGGGAGTGAGAGAAGCTGTTGTACATTGGCTGGGTTGGAAGATGGGAGATGGGTTATCTCCAGGTTTTGCCATTGAGTGGCTTTGGTCTGTTCACTAAGTTCCTTTTCTGCAGAGGCAGGATTAGGCAACCACTTTCTCTCCTGGTGTAGTGAGGTGGGTTCTCAGTGTAAAGACAAAAATACTTCTGCATTCTGCTCAACCCTTTAAAGATTTCGTTAAGCTCCCATTGTGAAATCATAGACCCTCTCTACCAGGGATGCTTCTTATTGTCTTTCTGTTTCTTTTCAGGGACTGCTTTTATACAGTGACCTCGTGGAGTCCACATTTGAAAAGCTCAAGTTGCCTAGCAGGAAGGTGGATGCTTTAGATCATTTTCAAAAATGCTTTCTGATTTTAAAATTGCACCATCAGAGAGTGGATAGTGACAAGTCCCCCCAGCAAGGGGGAAAGACCTGGAAAGCCATCCGTGTGGACTTAGTGGTGTGCCCCTATGAGCGCCGTGCCTTCGCCCTGCTGGGGTGGACTGGCTCCCGGGTAAGCATGGCCTTGTGGGATGTGTTAGCTTTCCAGAAGATAGAGGGCAGGTCTACCTGGGCCAAGGAGAAATGATGGCGGTAGAGCAGCATGCCAGGAAAATGGACCGTTCCCAGAAACCTCTAAATCAGAGCACTTTCCCCACACACAAGCGAGTCAGATTAATGTAGAACAGTTATTCCTTGCCCACAGACAAGCAGCTGTGTAGCCTTAACCAGGGTAAGGAGAGACTTGCAAATTCTCTACCACACCCTTGACCCACTGAATGAGGAACTTGGAGTGGAGGTTGGTAATCTGTCTTTGAAAAGCCCCCAGGTGGTTCTGAGGAAGCACAGGTGTGAAAAACACTGAAGCAGAGAAACCAATAGGTAGCGAAGAGCATGAGCCAGGCTCTCCCCAGACCTGATGATGTGCACCTGCACCAGGTGGATGATCTAGGACGAGTTTGCTATGTTCCCTAAGACTTGGTTTTCCCATCAGAAAATGAGAGCAAGGACATTTATTGCCTTCCTAAGGAGCAGCAGTTTGGACAGATGATAGCAGCACACCAGGCGTGTGGTCAGCCCTGCATAACAGTAGTTCCCAGCTCCTGTTATTTTAGACTCATTGCACAGGGGTCTGTGCCTTTAAAAAAAATTGTTTCTCTACCTTAAGTCCTGATTTTTTAGTATTATATGTTTGTGATTCGTAAGTGTTAGTTTGAGGGAATTTACATACACAGTATATGTTGCACCTTGATCAGTTTGATCCCCTTTACCCACAATTTACCTTCTTCCCCTTTCCAAGATCCCCTTCCTAGACCCCAAAAAGTCCTTTTCACTGTCTTTTCACTACCATCTCTCTTCTATTTGGCTATTTAAATTTCTTATATTTTGAGTTTCTCATATAAGAAAAACTATGCAATATTTAATTTTCTTTGTCTAATTTATTTCACTAGCATCATGTTCCAATGATCCATCCTTTTTCCTATAAATGATTCAAATTTTTCTTTATGGCTGAGTAATACTCTCTATATAGCACTTTCTTTATTCATTTATTTGTTGGTGGGCATCTATCTAGGCTGATTCCATAACTTAGCTATTGTGAATTGTGATGCTATAAATACAGGTATGAATGTATTACTGTAATATGATTATCTTTAACTGTAAGAGTCTTCTAGTGGTATTTTTGGATCTTCTTTGAAAGAAATTAAGTCATATACAAATGAGGATGCTTTGACTTCTTTTTCTCCTGCATATGTCCTTTTTATTTTTTTGTCTTGTCTGATTGCTCTGGCTGAGGTTTTGAGTATTATATTGCTCAGAAGTGGTGAGAGTGGAAACCCTTTTCTCTTCCTGATTTTGAAGAGAATACTTTCAACTTTTCTCCATTCAGTATGATGTTGGCAGTGAGTTTTTAATAAATGGCTTGTATCAGTTTGAGGTAAGTCCTTCTACACCTATTTTCATTAAGGCTTTTTATTATAAGAGTCGGATTTTGCCAAAGGCTTTCTGTGCATCTGTTAAGATGATCATATGATTTTAATCTTTACTTCTGTTTATGTAGTGTATTACATTTGTTGCTGTATGTGTATTGAACCATCTTTGCAACTCTTGGATGAAGTCAACTTGGTGGTGATGAAAATGATTTTTTTAATGATTTATTGCATTGTTTGCAAGTATCTTGTTGAGATGTTTTTGCATCTATGTTTATTAAAGATATAGTTTTATTTTTGTTGTGATTTTTCCCAGTTTTGGTATCAAGGAAATACCAGATTTCGGAATTATTTTCACAGTGTTCCTTCTCTTTTAATTTCATGAAAAATTTTTACAAGTATTAGCATTAATTCTTCTCTGAAGGTTTGGTAAAATTCAGGGATAAATCTGTTGGTTCCTGAGCTGTTCATAGTTGATAGAATTTTTATTGTCTTCAATTTCAGTGCCTTATTGATCCTTTCAGAGTTTTTGTATCTTCTTGGTTCAATTTTTGTAAGTCATTCATGTCTAGGAATTTATCTGTTTACTCTAGATTCTCTAATTTATGGAATATATGTTTTTGAAATAGTTTCTTACTATTTCTCTGAATTTCATTGGTGTCCATTTTGAACTCACCTATTTCATTTCTAATTGCATTGATATGGGTCTTCTCTTTCCTTCATTCTGTAAGTTTGGCTAAGAGTTTGCTAATTTTATTTATTCTTTCAAAGAACCAACTCTTTGATTCATTTATCTTTTGTATTTTTTCAGTCCCAACTTAATCGACTTCCACTCTGATCTTATTTCATGTATTCTACAAGTTTTGGTTTTGCATTGCTTTTTTTTAATAGGACTTGAGATACATCATTAGTTTATTTATTTGAGATTGTTCTATTTTTCTAATATAGGCATTCACAGCTATAAACTTCCTCCTGAGAACTGCATTCATTGTGTCCCACAGGTTTGGGTATACTATACTGATTTTGTTGAATTCTAGGAACTTTTTCATTTCCTCTCTGATTTCTTCTGTGACCCAGAATGTGTTATTTAATTTATTTATTATAATTTAATTATTCCAGAGTGTGTTATTTAATCTCTATTTGCCTAGTTTCTATGGTTTATTTTCCTGCTAATTTCTTGGTTCATTCCATTGTGATTCAATAGGATACAAAAAAGATTATTTCTGTTATTTTGCGTGTAATTAAGCATGCTTTATATGCTAAAATATAGTCTATTTTGAAGAAAGTTCTGTGCTGCTGAGAAAAATGTGTATTCTGTTATTGCTGGGGAAAACACTCCATAGATACTTCCTAAATACATTTGCTTGATGGCGTGGTTCAACTCTGATACAGTAAGTCCCTACCTTACAAACATTCAAGTTGCAAACTTTCACAGGTGTACTGTATAAAACTCACTTTATTGGCTTAGGAAAAAACCCAATTTATGAACAAATCTGGAATGGAATTGATTTGTAAGTTGGACACATTATACTTCTTTGTTGATTTTTTTGTCTGGTTAACCTGTTTATTTGTTAGAATGGGGTATTGTCCCTCACTATGATTGCATTGATGATATCTATCTATTCTTTCATCTCCAGTAATGTTTGTTTTATAAAATTGGATGAGCTGATATTCAGTGTATAATATATTTACAGTTGTTATCTCTTGCCATTACATTTTCTCTTTACCAATATGTAGTGACTTTCCTTGTCTCTTCTGATTAGTTTTGAATTGAAGCCCACTTTTTGTGAAATTAAGATAGCTACTCCTGCTTGCTTTTGTGCCCTTGTTGCCTAGAGTGTCATTTTCCATCCTTTCATTTTGTCTAATGTGTTTCTTTGTGATTGAGGTGTGTTTCTTGCAAGAAACATATAGTTGGCCTGTATTTGCTGCAATATGGCAGTCCATGTCTTCTGATCAGGGAATTAAGACCATTTACATTCAGCATTATTATTGAAAGTTAATTACTGATTCATATCATTGTATTTTTTTCCAGTATTTCCAGTATTTCCAGTATTTCCATTGTATTTTTTCCTGATTCTTTTCCATATTTCTTTTTTTTTGTTTGGTTTTTTTTTTTGGTTTTTCTCCAGTACCGGGAACCGAACTCACGACCTTGCGCTTGCCAGGCAGGCGCTTTTGCCGCTGAGCTAAATCCCCAGCCCCTTCCATATTTCTTGTATTTAATTACTATCCCAGTTAGATGTGTTCATTCCTTTGGGCTGATGTTTATATCCCTGACTCTCTTTAGAATTCCCTCAAATATTTTCTCCAGTGCTAATTTGATTTACATGAATTTTGTCACATTCTCTTTGTTATGAAAGGTTTTATAGCTCTGTCAATTTCAAAGGATAATTTTGGAGGATATAGTAAATATTTTATGGATTAAAATTGTTTTCCTTTTATGGTTTAAAAATCTTAAAGCTCTCTTGGCCTTTAATCTTTCAGTTGAGAAATCTACTGTTATACTGATAAGCTTTTCTCTAATGTCTTTTAGTATTTTCTCATGTTCTAATTTCTTGGATTTTTTGTTTTGTTTTGTTTTGTTTTTGTTTTGTTTTTTGTTTTTTGTTTTTCTCCGGTACCGGGAACCGAACTCACGACCTTGCGCTTGCCAGGCAGGCGCTTTTGCCGCTGAGCTAAATCCCCAGCCCCTTAATTTCTTGGATTTTGACTTTGCTATGTATCAACAGTTTCTTTTCTTATCATACTTATTTGAAGCTCTAAATTCCTCATTTAGTTGGGAATCCATTTCAATTTATACATGTGGAAAGTTCTCTGCAATGATTTCAGTAAATAAATTTTTATACCTTTGGTTTCCTTCTCCAGCACTTCCTTGACTCCAATAATTCTTAGGTTAGCTCTTTTAGAGTCATCCTTGAGCTTTTGAATCAGTTTCTTGTGATTTCTTGTTGTTTTCAGAGTGTCATTGAGTATATTATCTACTACATCATTCTTGTCCTTAGGTCTTGATACTCTGGCTTCTGATTGGCATGTCTACTGGCATAGCCTTTATCTGTGTTTTTCATTTCAGGATTTCTGCTTCATTCTTTTTCATAAACTTTAATTCTTTATTAAAGTGGTCATGCATATCCTGCATTGTCTTCTTTGATTCAATGGGCTGGTTTTACTGTCTTCTCTATAAGCTGGTTGAACATTTTATTAATTAAATAGTTTGCCTGCTTATTTACATTCTCTTTGAGCTCATTGAACATCTTATGTATTTGCTTATTTGTATTTTTCCTTATGTCTTCAAACATTTTAACCATTTGTTTTTTGTTCTTTGCCTGAAACACCCTCCACTTCAGTGCTTGTGAGACCAGCTTTTGAATGTTAAGGGCCTTTAAAGGCATCTTGTTGCCTCATTCCCTCATGTTTCTAGTGTTTTTGTGCTGAGCATTTAAGATCAGTTAGGGCAGAAACTGGGCCCTTACTGTGGAGCTTTCTTTAGTTTTTGCCTCCCTGTGACATGACCTTGCCTTTTGTTATGTTTTGGTGATCTCTTAACTATTCACCCTACTCTGTATTAGGATCAGTCCTAATCACTGTATTGCAGGGAAAGAAAAACTACCTGTTATATCAGCATCTACAGAATCAGCCATTTATCAACATATAATTTAAAATTTGTTTTAAAATTGTGTATTTTTTTCAATATCCCAGAAAGGCAAAGAAATAATGCTGATGAAGAGTAGCCTGGGATGTACAGAATAGAAGAAGAAAGGAATGAGAAAAGTTCAGAAAAAGGGAAAGAAGTAAAAGGAGAAAAAAGTAAGTGCATGAAAGAAAAGAGATAAGACTTTAGTAATATTTTTATATCTGTATTGAAGGGAGGGAGCAGACAGAGTTTGAGAGGCAATTTACAAGTATTAGGAAAAAGGAAAGAGAGGAAGGAATTGTAAATGGAGATGGAGGAAAGCTGTAAGAAGGCTGTAATCAATTAATATGCTGGTAGAAAGTTTGTATATGAAGCCCTTATACACAATTTTGGTGAGGGTTCTCCTGATATGTCAGTAAAAGATACCACATATACTAATACAGTAATTAATTCTTATTCAACATTTTATATATACAGATGCTTCACATATATATTTTAAGAGAGAAAGAAAGACAAAAAGAAAAAAGAAAGAATTAAAAAATACATTGTGTTAATGGTATTTGTGTTGTGCAAAAGCAGGGAAGATAGAGAGCTTTGAGAGGGTGTGAAACAGAAAATAAGAAAAAGAGGAGAGAAGTTTAAATGAAAGCTGGTGGGGATGTAGGGAATTTGTGTCCAATTTATGACCCAACCAGAAAACTAATTTAGCTAACCCTATGAAACAACTATTGGTGTAATAAGGAACTATAGAGATAAAAGACTTAACTCTTAGTCTTATGTTCTAGCACACTACCAACCCCCTAGCTCTTAGTAAAAGTAATACCTGATGTAAGAGAGAAAGAAAAAAAAAAAGAATAAAAATGTGTTGATGTATTTGTATAATGCAAAAGAAGGAGAGAGGGAGAGGTGATCTGAGAAAGTGTGAGAGAGGAAGTAAGTAAAAAGACAATGTGGAAGGAGTATAAATGAAATGTTGTGGAAGGCACAGGAAGACTGGGACCAATTTATCATGAAACCAAATAACTACTTTAGTTAATCTTATTGAAGCAACTCTTGGCATGGGAAAACCTGGCTTAGCTTGGTAGGAGCAATAGTTCAGATTCCTGCACTCTTATGTAGCACACAACAGCCTCTCCCACACTCCATCTTTCAAAAAGCAATACCACATGAAAAGAAAAAAAAAAACACCCTCATGCAGAACCAAAAAAACAATCTTCTCAGTCCTCTTTAAGCTATTCTGAATTCAACCAGTGTGCTCTCACCCCTTAGCTCAAAAATGAACAGATCACGCCTTGTAACATCTTCAGGTTCTGAACTCCAGTCCTCTGTGGTGGTGACCGAGAGGTTGGGCGTCAACTAGGGTTTGACGAGGCCCCCTCCAATAACTTGTTCTCTTGCCTACCAGAGAGTGAAGGGGCAGTGCGGTCCAGACAGACCACTGCAACAGCTTCTCATTCCTCTGCAGGCAGAGCTGAGCTGGGTTTCAGCTGTGTTCCTATGGGCATAAGTGGCTGGAGGTTTTTGCTTCTGCCCAATGACCGGAAACTTTCAACTGTATGGGGGTGAGAGGCACCCACCAGGACTGGTCTAATGCACAGTCTTCCACTGATCTCTGGAGGGTTTTCCCTGGTCCCCGGTCCCCGCCCCCTTATTTCTGTGTGATGCTCCCTGCAGCTTCTTGCATCTGTTCTTTCTTTGCCACTCCAGGTTACCATGCTGGGCCAAACCTTCTGACCACACCACTCCTCTTCAGCTTTCTACCTGCACCAACTTCTCTCTGTATCATACAGAGTCTCTTTCCAGAGCATGAATCCAATGGTGTTTAGGGCTTGGGAGAAGGCAACCCTCTTGTGTGGAATTCAGTAGCATTTGGGGGACAGTGAGAGGGAGCTCACACAGGTTCAGGGCTCAGCAGCAATTGGAGGACAGTGGTGGGAGGGAACCCACACAGGAGCAGAGCTCAGTGGTGTTTGGGGTGGGGGAGACTGCCTACTCCAGCCCTGCTCCAGTACCTTCTCCACAGAGGTCTCATTGGTCATAACTATTGTACTGTAGCCCCTAGGACTGTCACTGTTCCCCAGCCCCAATGCCTGGTTTTGGGTCCCTACAAGGACCAGTGCCTCATGTTCCTCTCTGTCCCTAGGACTCACTAGTCCTAGCTCAGTCACTGCTCTCTGAATGTTTTTCTGGCTTACACTTTCCTCATGCCCTGATCTGAGAAGCCCCTCTCTTGAGAATATTTCACTTGCTGGGCTTTGTCTCCGTGGGAGCAGCATTGGGACAGGTGGGCACTGAGTAATGGCTGCTAGGTCGGACATCAACCAGCAGCCTAGCAACCACCTCCCTAAGGTTCTTACCTCAGGGGGATTTGAACATTTCCTAAGATGGCATGTTTGTCAGACCTGGGCTGTACGCAGCATCAGGATCCTAAAGCAATCCTGCTTCTTTTTCTAAACATCCCGATGCTGGAATTCATTTGACTGGCTTCTTCAAATCGCCTTTGCATAAGTTTTGTTTGCCTCCCATTTGTGAGAACCTGTGGACTTTGGTGAACACCTTCAAAGCATCCTACGAGCACTGCTGCCTCTGGCCCACCACGATGCCTCACTTCTTAAGGTTTTTAACAAGGAGCAGTGGGCATGTGCAGATTGGCATTCATGCCCACAGCATGAGCAGCTAGAGCCCAGCAAAGAGTGGCCCAGGGCTGGGAGGGAAGGAGAAGGTGCTGGGTTAAGCGGGATTCCTGAACTTTCACAGGCTTGTAGCTACTGTACCAGAAATCTGCTTCACCTCAATCTTCCACAAGCTTGACTCTTTATCCCATTATTAGGAACTTCTGGTGGGAGCCTGTCTTCTCATCCAACCCCAGCTAACTTTCCTATGATAGGGAATAATTCCACTCCACAGCATGACACAATCATCTCAGGCTTTCTCCCTAATCTACATGCAAAGGACAAACTGTCCAGATCTATGCTTCTCTCAGGAAAGCCAGTTTCAATGACAGTATTATTCACTCTCCTCATTTGCAAGGTTGTCCTTTTCTCTGTCTTAGGCTTCAGGTTTTGCTCCCTGATCTTCACTTTGGGCTCCCTGATCTTTGCCCACTCCTGATCTTCAGAGATGTTGTTCTGGGGCAGGTGACTTCATAGAATCTTTTTTTTTTGGTTTTTCTCCGGTACCGGGAACCGAACTCACGACCTTGCGCTTGCCAGGCAGGCACTTTTGCCACTGAGCTAAATCCCCAGCCCCGACTTCATAGACTCTTAATATGACAGGATGTTGAAGCTAGAGGGAACCTGATAGCATACTTCCTCCATTCTTGACCAACCTAGACTCAAAAAGACTGAATAACTTGCCAAGAAATGCATAGCCAGGTTGGGGTCAAATTTGGCTGGCATGTGGGCACCATGTCTCCACCTCCTCTTTTGTAATAATGTAATTTAAATTTTTTTGCATGAACATTTACTCTTTATTGAGTGCCTATTTTTTCATTTTAAAGATAAAACAATGAAAACATCTTAACAAACAAACATACGTTTAGAAGATAACACAGAAACAATACAAACAATAGAGAATCTCAGATAAGGTGATAGGAAATTAACAATGGCTGTTGTATTACATATTGATAGCCTCAGGTTGGATGCTCAGATAAACAAATATAGACATGTAAGATTCATCATACACTTAAGCATTAACTGTTCCTTACAATAGAGTAAAGTCAGTAGTACAACTATGTTAGCTATCCTGTGTATGCATATATA